>NC_135907.1:10451164-11050181 GCF_964194155.1 Cetorhinus maximus | reverse complement strand
TGCCTTAAATTAACTAATAAATTCAGAAAACGATGCTAATCGCATCTTGATCACTGTGAGTAGGGTGGCCACAGACCACTGCACAGCTGATATTTTGCTACAGGAAAATTGCTACCCCCCCAATACATAGAACTAACATTCCAAACACACTCAGAAGCCTGCAATATCTGGACCTACAGTGTCCGGGACGTTTTGTTGCTTCTGCCGACTAACTTTCAACCCTTTCTCCTCCAGGTTGGTTTCCTGCGAAATTTGTGGAGGTCCTGGATGAACGAAGTAAAGAGGTAAGTTCAGTCATGACACGGATATGTGTGTGTATTGAGTGCAGGAGTCCTTCAGCTTCCATCAGTGTTTGTAATATTGTAATGCTGGGTATCAACGTACAGTGAGAACTTGTAACCACATGCACAGAAACCGCCATCACTTCTCACGTGCATCCCCGCCCATACACTGGCTACATTTTATCAGACTCTTGGATTGGTGAATCAGGCACAGAATTTGCTGTGCTTCTGCTTTTCTATTGATTAATTATCCCACTTGGTAATGAGAGTGGGTCAGTCTTGCGGCTCAGGGGTAGTGTCCCTACCTCTGGGCCAGAAGTCCTGGGTTCCAGTCCCACTTCAGGGTTTGATGACCATGGAAGGTGTGTTCATAATGTGGCCAAACAGGTTGATTATTAGCCTGTAAATCCTTCCAGTGCACCTAATGTCAGGCAGCAAGAGCAGCAGAGTTTCCTGGTCAGTACTGCAGGAGGCAATGGCAAACTACTGTAATACTTCGCCAAACAACATCATGGACCAATCCAATGGAAGTCCATGGTTGCCAACACCCTCTGGGGGAAGAGGAGGATAACGAGAGTGCCACATTGTGGGCTGGTTACCTCCATGCTCCATTTTTCAATCTGTGCTTCTGATGAGAGAGGTTCTGCCCCACAAATGTTACAAAATGGACTCTTGTGCGTTAGCTTGGATTGCGTAGTTGTCCTATAAATGAGTACAGTTAGACTGGTCATTCAGTAATGTTACATTAAAGAAACTACCTGTGTGGATATCTGGTAGCTTAGAGGGAAACTGCTGCACCCAGTGTGGGCTATGAGGCAGCAACCAGAAAATGCCAGCTTCAATATGGATTGTTTGGGTAAAAAAGAGAGCAGTTTGCAATACTTGGAAGATGCAACTCTCTAACGAGCCAGCAAATCTACTCAAGTACATTGCTCAGTGCAGGGTTGCTGTCTTTGCTGAGTTTGTGATGTCAGTTGTGAATCATTTGCACACTAAACTGACCAAAGAACTCCTGGGCAAGGGAGGAAGGAAATGAGATGTTTTCCCTGTTTCTGTTCACTGTTCAGTCACTGCTTTATGTCACCATTATCATCAAACCAGGCGAACAGTCCTCGTTCATTAAGGAGAGTTTGAAGAGCAGCATCAGGTATACATGAAAATGAGGTGTCAAATTGGTGCAACTATGACACAGGACTACATGTAACCACATGCACAGAAACCTCAATCACTGCTAAACAATGGAAGCCACAGACTATGGACAGAGCTAAGCGATCCCAGCAGATCAGGTCATAGCTCTGCAGTCCTGCCTCATCCAGTTGTGAATGTTGATGGGCAATTAAACAAGTAACAGAAGGAGGAGGCTTCATGAATATCTCCATCCTCAGTGATGGTGGTTTCCAGTGGGAAAGACGAGGCTGAAGCATTCGCAACAACTTTGGCCTGAAGTGCGAAGTGGATGACCCATCTCTGCTTCCTCCTGAGGTCCCAGCATCACAGATGCCAGACTTAAGCCAATTTGATTCACTCCGTGTAGTATCAAGAAATGGCTGGGTACATAAGTGGCTTTGACAACATCCCGCCAGTAATATTAAAGTCTTGTGCTCCAGAACTAGCCGCATCCTTAGCCAAGCTGTTCCAGTACAACTACTGGCAATCGACTGACAATGTGAAGAATTGCCCAGGTATGTCTTATCCACAAAAAGTAGGACAAATCCAATCCAGCCAATTACCGTCCCATCAGCCTACTCTCAATCATCAGCAAAGTGATGGATGGTGCTATGAAGTGGCACTTAACTCACTGATGCTCAGTTTGACTTCCACCAAGGCAACCTTGCTACAGGTCTCATTATAGCCTTGGTCCAGACATGGACCAGAGTTGAGGGGAGAGTGACTGCCCCTTGATATTAAGGCAGCATTTCACGAAGTGCGCCATCAAAGAGCCCTCATAAAATTGTATGTCAGTGCTTCCACCACCCTTTGGAAACACATTCCAAATCATAACAACTCTCAGCATTAAAAAAAATTCTCCTCTTCTTCCCACCCCAATACCCTCCAGATTTTTTGACAGTTACTTGAAATCTATGTCCCCTGTTACAACCCTTCTGCTACCGGAAAGACTTTTTCTTTATTTACTCTTTCAAAACCATTCAGGATTTGGAATACCTCTATTAAAGGGTCTTTTTGCCTTTTCACCTCAGTTCGCTCATAGTATCAGGCCAATCCCCTGGCCACCCCCCGGTGGTTACCCTGTCTGGACCCGGACCCTCCTCTGCCCTTTATCCAGCACCCCGCCCAGGTATGGCTCTCCTTGCAGCAATTGGCACACCTTGGCTTATTTTGGACAGCTGCTTTACAATCCCATCCATGCGTTCTGGTTTGCCGCAGTTAAGACTCAAGCTGTTTGTGATTGCTGCAACAGGTTTGGATCCAGGTGCCCTGCTTCCTTTCCTATTATCTAGCCCGGCTGCCTACTGATTAATTTGCTGAAAATCTGTGCCCCACAGGTATCCCCATGCCTGGGATATTTCTGATGCTCGGGACTGAATGCCTCCTTGAGCATTTTCAGGAAGATGATATAATCTCACCTGCAGTCCTCTATCCCGCCCAAATTGTGGTATGCTATAAACTTCCGCTCTGCATAGTCGTAAACTGACTCATCCTTGTCCTGAAGTACCCCCATTTCTGCTGACCAATTGGCCCTTTCTCCTCCAAAGCCCCATTGCGTGGACCTTTTAAATCTATCGATCTCTGTTGTTTGGTTTGCCCTGCGGTCCATGTCCGACCTTGGACCTGCACGGTCATGTTTGCCCATATTCCCCGGGACACCTTGGCTCTTACATGGACGTTGTTTAACCAGTGTACGTCGCTGAGTTCAGAAAGTTTCTTCCAAAAAGTCCTAGTTGGGGCTATTCTGTTTTAATGGTGGCAAGGCGTCGCTCGATGGGGGGGTGAACGGGATGTGGCGAGTTATCTCCTGGTTATTGCCCTGTCTGTTGGTTGTAATTTCCCTTTGCTGTCGGGACCATCGACATGGGCAATGGGCCCCTCGTCACCAGGGGAGGGGCAGACGGTGGTATAGTATCGTACCCAGGCGGAGTGCCCCCTGTCTCGCCCTCCGTACTCTGTCGCTTCCCGTTCTAACTCTCCCCGGTCTGCACCATCAGTAACCCGGCATGGCGCGCTGCCCGCTTCTGGGTTCAATCTTGGCAGGCTTGGAGGATAATAGGAAACCCATTTGGACTGTCAGACACAAGTAATTAAAATATTTAAATCACCAGCTAACTCAGAATTTAACCTAGAATTCTGGCTTTAACAGCCAGCCCTATAGAGCCAGTGGTGGAGGCTCGCTGCCCATTTTCCCTCACGGAACTAGGGGAACTAACTCCAGGTACGTCCCACAGTTTCCCAAACTGTGTGAAGCTCACCAGGATAATCGAGGCGAGAGCACAGTGGGGAATGTTTGTTCAATGAAACGGACAGGCCGGGAAGCCTTCAAAGAGTGAAAATAGCTGTCGCCCTGCCTAGGCTGGTGTTCACAGCACTGCTTCTGAGAGAGTTCTTTCACTTCAGGACACGTGATTTCCTCTTCTTGGAAGTAATTTCACCTGCCTTGAGCTTCATTTACCTTGAGCAGCACTCCCCTGCTCCCAGCCTCCAGTTGGACCTTGGTCGTCTCAGGAGAAACAAAAGGGGTAATACCAACAACACCAGTGGCCCAAGGAGCACCAATAGCAACATCTCCAGCAGCAGCTGCCTTCTCCTTGGCCATGTGCCATTCCACAGAACAGGGGGAACACCAAGATCCAGCTGGAAGGAGGTGAGACCCTCAGCGATGGGTTTACAGGCAGAGGATCAGCTCTCTTGACATGTGAACACCAGGGTCTCAGGAGGTTCAAACTTTCCTAGCAGGGTCATTGCTGATATCTGCAGCCTCCCGGAATAAGACTCCTTCCCAGTGGACCAGGTGGGAATGCATTGCCAGTGCCAATCAAGGTGGAATCGCTTGAGGAACGCAACATTCTCCCCCCTCCCCCCACACCGCCCAGCCCCATCCCCTCCGATTCTCTGCCTCTCCCTGGAGCTCCGCGCCTTCATTTCCGCCAAGGAGAGAAAGCAGAGAGTTGAGTGTCAGAAATAAATTGTGGGGAGGGGCGGAAAGAACAACCTTTATGGAGGGTGACTGAGACATGGGTATGAGAGGGCACAAAGATGACTCAGTGTTCAGTTGCTTTGAGAGAGAAAGAGAGAAGAATGAGTGGAGTTGCAAGATGTGCTGGTTGGAGGAGTGCTGTGCAGGAGAACGCTGTGGAAGTCAGAGTCTGGGGACTAGCCACTAACCTTTCCTGCCCTCCTGACGTCACTGAGCCTCTTGCAGCGTTGTAACCAGGTTTGGAGCACCACAGTCCTGTTGTTCATTTCCTCTTGGCCACTTCTATCAACACCTTCTTGGCCTCTTCCTCTCATCCTTGGGAAACTCATTTCATTTCAATCCCTCAAGCCCCTCAGCAGGACCTTCAGATAAGAGTCAGACACCTGGGGGACAACCTTTCCAGGTCTCCACTCTTTTGGTTGCTGAAGCTGCAGGATTCAATGTCCAGTTCAGCCATTCCGACCCCTGCTGGCGTCCCTTTAACTAGAAATCTGTCATTTGACAAACGTCCCACACGCGCTGTCATTAATCAGAGAATCATGAAGCAAGTTTATGATTGCTAATGTCATGGCCAAGTTAAAGAGCCACGGCAAAGCCCACTTCAACTGCAAAAGTGTCCCCGATGCACACATGCCCCTACTCCCCCCACTCTCCCCCACCCCTCCAGGCTGTTGCTTACGGGTGTGCTCTGTTACAATTCCACCCCCAGCCTGAAAATCGTGCCACAAACTCCATTCCCTTGCCACTGATTCCATCCCCTTCCCTAGCCACTGCCTGAGGCTAAACAGATTGTTTGCAGCCTTGGCGTCCTACTTGACCCTGAGCTGAAATTCTAATCTCAACCCCAAGACCAACCGTTTATATCTCAGCATCACCATCACCCCTCTCCACCCCTGCCTTTGTTTCCTCTGGGTTTGACTGTTGTAGCACAATCCTGGCCAACCTGCCATCATCCACCCTCCATAAGCCTGTCACCCAAAATATTAAAAATATGGCTATGGTAGAGTTGTGGTTATGTTACTGGACTAATGTTCCTGAGACATGAGTTCAAATCCCACCACAGCAGCTGCAGAAGTTACATTCAATTGATGAAATAAATTTGGATTAAAAAGCTTGTCTTGGTAATGGTGACCATGAAACCGCTGGATTGTCATTAAAAACCCATCTGGTTCACTGATCTCCTTTATAGAAAGAAATTTGCCACTCTTATCCAGTTTGGCCTATATGTGTCCCCAGACACAGCAAAGTGGTTGATTGCAAAGAGATATAATATGTGTCCCCAGACACAGCAAGGTGATTGATTGCAAAGAGATATAGATAGGTCAAGTGAGTGCAAACATTTGGCAGGTGGAGCATAATGTAGGCAAATAGGAGGTTGATCACTTTGACAGTAAGAATAGAAAAGCAGAATATTATTTAAATGGAGAGAGACTGCAGAATGCTGTGGTACGGAAGGATCTGTGTGCCCTTGTACGTGAATCACAAAAAGTTAGCATATAGGTACAGCAAGTAATTAGGGAGGCAAATGGAACGTTGGCCTTTATTGCGAGGTGGATGGAGTATAAAAGTAGGGCAATCTTGCTATTGCTGTACAGGGCATTGTGAGACTGCACCCCGAATACTGTGTACAGTTTTAGGGAGGGATAAACTTGCATTGGAAGCAGTTCAGAGAAGGTTCATTAGGCTAGTTCCTGGAATGAAGGTGTTGTCTTATGAGGAAAGGTTGAGCAGGTTGGGCCTATACGCATTGGAGTTTAGAAGAATGAGGGGTGATCTTTTTGAAACAGATAAGATTCTGAGGGGGCTTGACAGGGTAGATGCTGTGAGGATGTTTCCTGTCCTGGGGAAATCTAGATCTAGGGGACGCAGTTTAAAAATAAGGGGTCTTCCATTTAAGATGGGGATGAGGAGGAATTTCTTCTCTGAGGGTCATTGGTCTTTGGAATTCTCTGCTGCAAAGAGCAGTGGAGGTTGGGTGATTGGACATATTCAAGGCTCAGTTAGACAAATTTTTGATTGACAAGGAAGTCAAAGGTTATGGCAGGAAAGTGGCATAAGGCTGCAATCAGATCAGCCATGATTTTATTGAATACGAACAGGCTCGATGGGTCAAAGGGCCTACATCTGTCCCTATTTCTGATGTTCGTATGGCCCCTCACTGCCCTCTGAAAAGGCCTCAGCAAGCCGCTTGGTCGTGTCCAAGAAGGCAGCTCACCACCACCTTGTCAATGCCACTTTGGGATGGGCAATAAATGTTGACATTGCCGGTGATGCTCATACCCGATGAGTGAGTGAAAAAGACTCTGCTGCCTCAATCCTAACTCACACCGAGTTCCATTTACCCATGACCCCTGTGCTCACTGATCTACAATCACTCCTGTCCCAGCAACTTTAATTTTAAAATTCTCGTTGTTCCTTTCCAATCCCTCTGTGTCCTTGCCCTTTCCTAAATCTGTAACTTCCTCCAGCCCAGCAACCCCACTGTGATCTCTACACTCCCCAATTCGGACCTCTTGAGCTGTCTGGGTTTCCAGCACTGCAACATGTGTGGCTGTGCCTTCAGCTGCCTGGTCCCTAAGCTCTGACATTCTCTCTGTAAACCTGTATAAATGTAATTGTTGTCTTTATCCCTTCCCCCTCCACTCAGGTTAAAACCTCACCACAGCCATTTGTAATTAATGCACCTTTCTCTCTCTCTCTCTCTCTTCAGGTATCATGCCCTAAGAGGCATTGGTGATCATGGACTTTCATTTGATTTATGTTGGTCCATGATTATGCTTGGCAAAGTACTGCAGTGGTTTGCTGGTGCCTTCTGCCCTATGGCTGACCAGGAAACTCTCCCACTCTTGCCTCCTGTCATCATGCGCCCCGGAAGGATTTGCAGGTTGATCATCAACCTGTTTTTGGCCACATTGTGAATGCACCTTCTATGGCCATCGAGTCCTGAAGGGGACTGTGAACCCGGAGCTTCTGGCTCAAAGGCAGGGACGCTACCCAGTGTCACAGGACCTCCTCATGTAGCACCTTTAACCTACTGAAACATCCTGAAATGCTTCACGAGGCCTATTGAACAAAATATGACACTGAGCCACAGAAGGAGAATTTAGGGTAGATGGCCATAAGCTTGGGTCAAAGAGGTAGGTTTTAAGGAGCATCTTAAAGGAGAAAAGTGAGGTAGTGAGGTTGGAGGTTTAGGGTGGAAATCCCACAGCTTGGCGCAGATAGCTAAAGGCATGGCCGCCAGTCACAGAATCTTTACCGTGCAGAAGGAGGCTATTAGGCCCATTGAGTCTGCACTGGCTCTCTGAAAGAGCATTCCACCTAGTCCTACTCCCCTGCCTTAGCCCTGTAACCTTGCACATTCTCTCTTTTCAGGTAGCAATCTAATTCCCTTTTGGATACCTCAATTGAACCTGCCTCCACTACCCTCTCAGGAAGTTCGTTCCAGACTCCAATGACCCTCTGGGTGAAAAATGTTTTCCTCACATCACTTTTACTCCTTTTGCCAATTATTTTGAATCTGTGCACTCTGGTTCTTGATGTTCTTGTGAGTGGGAACAGTTTCTCACTATTTATCCTGTTCATACCCCTCTGGATCTTGAATACCTCGATCAAGTCTCCTCTCAGCCTTTTTTCTCTCCAAGGAAAACAGTCCCAACCTCTCCAAAATATCCACATAGCTACAGTTCTTTATCCCTGGAACCATTCTTGTGAATCTCCTCTGTACACTCTCCAATGCCTTCACATCCTTCCTCAAGTATGGCACCCAGAACTGGACGCAGTACTCCAGATGAGGCCTAACTAGTGCCTTATACAAATTCAACATGACCTCCTCACTCTTGTACTCAATGCTTCTATTAATAAAGCCTAAGATACGATATGCTTTATTAACTGCGCTCTCAACATGCCCTGCCATCCTCAATGACTTATGTACATATAGACCGAGGTCCCTCTGTTCCTGTACCTCCTTTAGGTTTTCATCTCAGCATATTCTCCCTGCCAAAATGAATCACCTCACACTTCTGAGTTTAACTTCATCTGCCACTTGTCTGCCCAATCCACCAACATGTCTATTTCCATTTGAAATTCAAGACGATCCCCATCACAGTCGACAACGTTTCCAATCTTTGTATCATCTGCAAATTTTGAAATCATGCCCTGAACACCACAGTCTAGGTCATTGATGGAGGATTAAAATTGGGATGTGCACTATGCCAAACTAAAAGGAGTGCGGATATCTTAGAGGGTTGTGGGGCTGGAGGAGAGTTGCAGAGACAGGCAGAGGTGAGGCCTTGTAGGGATTTGAAAACAAGGATGAGTGTTTTAAAATCAATGTGGTGCTTTACTGGGCACTGAGAAGAAGGGTGATGGGTGAACAGAACTTGGTGCGAGCTCGGGTATGGGCAGCAGAGGTTTGGATGACCTCAAGTTTATGGAGGGTTAAAGATGGGATGCTGGCCAGGAGTGCATTGGAATAGTCAAGTCTGGAGGTAACAAAGGTCCAAATCAGGGTTTCAGCAGCTGATGAGTTGAGACAGGGACGAAGCTGGGCTTTGTGTCGTGAATATATAATTTTCATAATATTATTGTAATTTATTGTAAAGGTAGGTTAATAATGGGGTTTGGATTTGTTTTTCTGTGTGTAGGGGTGTGTGTAGGGGGGGGTGTGTGTGTAGGGGTGTGTGTGTGTGTGTGTGTGTGTAGGGGTGTGTGTGTGTGTAGGGGTGTGTGTGTGTGTGTAGGGGTGTGTGTGTGTGTGTGTAGGGGTGTGTGTGTGTGTGTGTGTAGGGGTGTGGGTGTGTGTGTGTGTAGGGGTGTGGGTGTGTGTGTGTGTAGGGGTGTGGGTGTGTGTGTGTGTAGGGGTGTGGGTGTGTGTGTGTGTAGGGGTGTGTGTGTGTGTGTGTGTGTGTGTGTGTAGGGGTGTGTGTGTGTAGGGGTGTGTGTGTGTAGGGGTGTGTGTGTGTAGGGGTGTGTGTGTGTAGGGGTGTGTGTGTGTAGGTGTGTGTGTGTAGGGGTGTGTGTGTGTAGGGGTGTGTGTGTGTAGGGGTGTGTGTGTGTAGGGGTGTGTGTGTGTAGGGGTGTAGGTGTGTGTGTGTGTGTAGGGGTGTGTGTGTGTGTAGGGGGGTGTGTGTGTGTGTGTAGGGGTGTGTGTGTGTGTGTAGGGGCGTGTGTGTGTGTGTGTTTTCTAATTGAATTACAGACAGCTGGTCTGAATGCTTTGATGTATCAGAAGGGAAACCAGGCTTGAAATGCTAAATAGGTAAACATGGCTGAAGTTTTGGAATGGGAGGTATGAAGAATATTTGCATTTTTAGATAAACCCGAGTAGTGAATTTCAAAGCGATGGTAAGATGTTACACTTAGCCAATAGGGGCTAAGCCAAACTGTGTTTATTTTTCCCAAAGATTACTGATAATATGAGTGCTATGAAAGATTTAAATTATGGAAAAAGTGAAGTGGCAAAGACGTATTGGAACATTGGGATTTACATTAAAGAGGGAGAAACATGTATAAAGGAGATGAGGTTATGTGTAAGGAGGAAGGAATTCTAAGGCCTAACAAGTGTGAAAAGCCTCCGGCCTCTATGTGCCAAACTGCTGTCTATAGGAACCAAAGCTAAGAGAATTAGTTTTAAATATCCCTGCCCAGGGTATTGTGCGCTTTGCCTGGGCCTGTTGAAATGTATGTCGTTTTACTGTTGCCTTGACTGAGATGTAACTGGGAGTTAGATTAATTAGGAGGTTTAACAGTAATCATAGTAGTAATTTGAGGACCCATGTATGTGCTTAAAATCATTTGTTTTATTAATAAATGTTTAACTTAGTTTTGTAAAAAACCCCTCGGATTCGGTGGACTTATTGCTACTGAATTCAAGGCACTCATCTCAAAATAAAAATACGGATTGCAAAAACAGCTGTGGCAGCTGTCTCGAGTTTCCCTCTGGGATTCAAACAGCTCAGCATTTACCATCCGCTGTGCCGTAACAGATGCTACGGACTTGGAAATAAGCAGTCTTAGTGATGGTGCGGATATGTGATTGGAAGTTCACGTGAGGGTCAAATGTGACGCAAAGGTTGTGAACAGCCTGGTTCAGCATTAGAGAGTTGCCAGAGAGACGAATGGAATTATTTGCTTGGAAAGGAGTTTGTGTTGGGTTCAAAGACAATGGCTTGTGGTTCCACATATTTAATTGGAGGAAATTTCTCATTCAGTGCTGGATAATTCAGACAGTAGAGAGGTCAAGACAGGCAGTGGTGAGAGACAGACAGTGGTGTGGTAGAACTGTGTTTCATCAGTCTACATGTGAAACTAATGCTGTGTTTTCAGATGATGTCACCAAGGGCAGAATATAGTTGGCGAATAGGGGGCCAAGGATAGATTATTGGCAAATACCAGACGTAATGATACGTCAATGAGAAGGGAAGCTGTTGCAGGTGATTCTCTGGCTATGTCTGGATAGATAAGAATATAACCAGGCGTTTCCATGTAGCGTGCTGGGTACAGACATCCCATATTCACCCTGATGTCAACTGGACTGTCTGCTTCACCCTAAAAGGCTTTCTTTCCTTTATATTTGCTGCTGATAGTGTGCTTATTGTTTCTGCCTGCAGTACTCAGTGGCTGGAGATGATTCGGTAACGGAAGCAGTAACAGACCTAGTCCGGGGATCACTCTGTCCAGCTCTCAAGGCAATATTCGAGCAGGGTTTGAAGAAACCATCAATTCTCGGTGGCCCTTGCCATCCCTGGCTTTTTATTGAAGAGGTAATGGAGGCTGTCCCTGGAGTGTGAAAAACATTTCAATGTTTCAGATATTTCTCACAGTTTTTGCACATAAACAATTTCTGGCATGCCTCTCAATATTGTTTTACTTCTTTCCCTTTTCTCTCTCCACCCCCTCCTGTTCCCTATTCTTTCTCCCACTCAATCTTTCCTCCTCTCTCTCATTCTTTTTCTCTCACTCTCTGCCTCCCCTCTTTTGCACTTCCCCTCTCTCTCCCCGACCTGTTTCTTCCTCCCCCCCTCTCCCTCTACCCCTCTCACTTTCTCTCTGCACCCTTTCTCTCTCTCTCTCCCCTTCTCACTTTTTTCCCTCCTCTCCCACTCACCCTCTTCCCTTCCCCATTTCTGCCATTCCTTCTTAACCAAACACCCTCTACCCTGCTTTTCTCTTTCCGGTTTCTTTTTCCCCATCTTTCTCTCTTTATTCTCTCTCCCCCTGTTTCCCTCCACCACTGCTCATTCCTTATTTCATAGGCTGCTGGTAAGGAGGTGGAGCGAGACTTTGATTCGGTGTATTCTCGACTAGTGCTGTGTAAAACATACAGGTACATTTTGCTGTTTATCACAAGCTAGAATTTGTTTTAATTGTATTAGGGAGCTTTACTCTGTATTTAACCCTGTGCTGTACCTGCCCTGGGATAGTTTGATAGGGACAGTGTAGAGGGAGCTTTACTCTGTATCTAACCCTGTGCTGTACCTGCCCTGGGATAGTTTGATAGGACAATGTAGAGGGCGCTTTACTCTGTATCTAACCCTGTGCTGTACCTGTCCTGGGATAGTTTGATAGGACAATGTAGAGGGCGCTTTACTCTGTATCTAACCCCGTGCTGTACCTGTCCTGGGATAGTTTGATAGGACAATGTAGAGGGAGCTTTACGCTGTATCTAACCCTGTGCTATACCTGCCCTGGGATAGTTTGATGGGGACAGTGTTACGAGAGCTTTACTCTGTATCTAAACCATACTGCAACCTGCCCTGGGCGTGTTTGACGGGACAGTGTAAAGGGATCTTTACCCTGTATCTAACCCATAGCGTATCTGTTCTGGGAGTGTTTGATGGGGACAGTGTTGTGAGAACATTACTCTGTACCTAACCCTTGCTGTACCTGCTTTGAGAGTGTTTTATGGGACTTGTGGGACCATAAGGCATGGGAGCAGAAGTAGACTATTTGGCCCATCGAGCCTACTCCGCCATTCAATGAGATCATGGCTGATCTGATGATCCTCAACTCTTCTTTCCTGCCTTTTCCCCAGAACCCTTGATCCCTTTGCTGATTAAAAATCTGTCTATCTCAGCCTTGAATATACTTAACAACCCAGTAAAGAATTCCACAGATTCACCACCCTCTGAGAGAAGAAATTCCTCCTCATCTCTGTCTTAAATGGGCAACCCCTTACTCTGAGATAATGCTGTCTGGTCCTAGACTCTCTCACAAGGGGAAACAACTTCTCAGCATCTATCCAGTCAAGCCCCCTAAGAATCTTATATGTTTCAATAAGGCCACCTCTCATTCTTCTAAACTCCAATGAGTACAGGCCCAACCTACTCAACCTCTCCTCATAAGAAAATCCCTCCATACCCGGGATCAACCTAGTGAACCTTCTCTGGACTGCCTCTCCAAAGCTAGTATATCTTTCCTTAGATAAGGGGACCAAAACTGTTCACAGTATTCTAGGTGTGGTCTAAGTAGTGCCTTGTATAGTTTTAGCAAGACTTCCCTATTTTTATACCCCATTGCCTTTGAAATAAAGGCCAACATTCCATTTGCCTTCCCTATTACCTGTTGAACTTGTATACTAGCTTTTTGTGATTCATGCATGATGACTCCCAAATCCCTCTGTGCTGCAGCTTTCCTCAGTCTTTCTCCATTTAAATAATATTCAGCTCCTATCTTCTTCCTGCCAAAATGCATAACCTCACATTATTCCACATTATGTTCCACCTGCCAAGTTTTTGCCCACTCACTTAACCTGTCTATACCCCTCTGTAGACTCTTTGTGTCAACCTCACCACTTGCCTTCCCACCTATTTTTGTGTCATCCACGAACTTGGCGATAGTACATTCACTTCTCCCATCTAAGTCATTACTATATATCGTAAATAATTGTGGCCCCAGCACTGATCCCTGTGGCACTCCACTAGTTACAGGTTGCCATACTGAAAATGCTACCCCCCCCCTCCACCTTATCCCAACTCTGTCTTCTATGAGTTAGCCAACCCTCTGTCCATGCTAATAAACTACCCCCAACACCATGGACTCTTATTTTATTAGTGTAGAGGAAGATTCACTTTGTATCTAACCCCGTGCTGTACCTACTCTGGGAGTGTTTGATGGGTTAGTGTAGAGGGAGCTTTACTCTGTAGCTAGCCCTTGCTGTACTTGTGAGTGTATGATGGGGAGAGTGTAGAGTGATCAGTTGGAGATTTGTTCCCCTGTATTTGTTTGTCTTACGACCTTTTTTTACGACAACAATAATTTCAACATCACTCTGGCCCATGTGATTTTAAACAACATGCTTTAATATATATTGACTAATAAGCAGTGTTGTTCTTATACAACTATTCGGCAGTATTAAATTAAAGCAATGAATACAGCCTAGTTTCCCCTTGGACTCGAGGTGTTTAGCTTGACCTCTGGCACTTGACTGTGTTACTTCCGATTGTTCCAAGAGTTCTAACAATCACAGACCACTCCTCCTCCTATATTTGTATTCAAAAGCCAGGGTATAATTACATACATACTGACCTTGATTCTGACCGTATCTTTTAGTTAACCATCAATTACCTGTAAGTTTTAAAAAAAGCATTCTTAGCAGGGATGTCACTCTTGGAATTTAATTTGGAAAAAAATTTATATTGATTTTAGAACCTTTAACGTTTATTTAAGATGTGGCCAACCACAGGATTTTTCAGATTGCTGTTACGGAGATAACAGAAGATCCATTAATCATTCTTTTTTTTTTCCTGGCATTTTTTCTGACCACAATCAATCATTATTCAATTTCAAAATACTGCAGATGCTGATAAAGTGAAATAAAGACACTCAGTAGGTCTGCAGCATCTGTGGAGAGAGAAACAGAGTTAACGTTTCATGTCTATACATTCATCAGATCGTTTTTCTCTGATGAAAAGTCACAGACCTGAATTGTTGGCCTAGATCTTCTGGTCAGTGGCATTATTGGGCGCATTGCTGCTGCCCAAAAAGATTTTGCCAACCAGACACTGCTGCCCATTTCTTCTGGAATCCTCTGATCTCTCTTTCTGTGGTATTAGCTGCCATGCTCCGGTAAGTTTTTAAAGGACCAAGACATTTAATGAATGTGCGTTTGTGATTGAGTGGCCGGGCGAGCGGGTAGATAGGCGAGTGGGTGAGCGGATGGGTAAGGCGATTAGGGTGGGTAAGGCGGGTGAGGTGGTTGATTGGGTGGTCGGGGTGTAGTCGGGTCAGGTCAAGTCAGGGGGTAGTTCAGTGATCAGAGGAGTAGTCAGGTCGGGGATGGTGTGGGTGGTGGAATGGTCGTGGGGGTGGTCGGGTTGGGGGATAGCCGGGTGCTCGAGAGGATAGTTGGGCGCTTGAGGCAGCGGGTGGGAGGAGGTGATTGGGTAGGGAGGGTGGGTGTCAGTTGTGGAATTACCCAGCTGTAAGCCCAGATTTTAAACAAAAACAAAAATACCTGGAAAAACTCAGCAGGTCTGGCAGCATCTGCGAAAAGGAGCACAGTTAACGTTTTGAGTCCGTATGACCCTTCAACAGAACTAAGTAAAAGTGGAAGAAAGGTGAAATATAACCTGGTTTAAGGTGGGGGTGGGACAAGAAGAGTTGGATAGAGGGCCAGTGATAGGTGGAGATAACCAAAAGATGTCACATACAAAAGGACAAAGAGGTGTTGAAGGTGGTGATATTATCTAAAGGATTGTGCTAATTAAGGGTAGAAAGCAGGACGAGCAAGGTACAGATAGCCCTAGTGGGGGTGGGGTGGGGGGAAGGGATCGAAATAGGCTAAAAGGTAGAGATAAAACAATGGATGGAAATACACTTAAAAATAATGGAAGTAGGTGGGAAAAGAAAAATCTATATAAATTACTGGAAAAAACAAAAAGGATGGGGAAAATCGGAAAGGGGGTGGGGATGGAGGAGAGAGTTCATGATCTAAAATTGTTGAACTCAATATTCAGTCCAGAAGGCTGTAAAGTGCCTAGTCAGAAGATGAGGTGCTGTTCCTCCAGTTTGCGTTGAGCTTCACTGGAACAATGCAGCAAGCCAAGGACGGACATGTGGGCAAGAGAGCAGGGTGGAGTGTTGAAAAGGAAAGCAACATGGAGGTCTGGGTAATACTTGCGGACAGACCAAAGGTGTTCAGCAAAGCGGTCACCCAGTCTGTGTTTGGTCTCTCCAATGTAGACGAAACCACATTGGGAGCAAGAATGCAGTAGACTAAATTGAGGGAATTGCAAGTGAAATGCTGCTTCACTTGAAAGGGGTGTTTGGGCCCTTGGACGGTGAGTTTTTCCAGGTATTTTTGTTTTTGTTTTGGATTTCTAGCATCCGCAGTTTTTTGCTTTTAGACCAGATTTTAAACTGTCTAACATCTCCAAGGTAAGTATCCAGGTAAGAGAGTAGGAATAAATGGATCATTCTTAGGGTGGCAGGCTGTTACTAGTGGGGTTCCACAAAGATCAGTGCTGGGACCACACCTGTTCACAATCTAGATAAATGATTTGGATTTGAGGACTAAATATAATATTTCCAAATTTGCTGATGACATAAAACTAGGTGGGAATGTAAGTTATGAGGAGGCTGCAATGAGGCTTCAAGGGGTCTTGGACAGATCAAGTGAATGTGCAAGAACATGGCTGATGGAATATAATGTGAATAAGTGTGAAGTTATCCACTTTGGTAGAAAAAAACAGAAAGGCAGAATATTTCTTAAATGGTGAGGGGTTGGGAAGTGTTGACGCCCAAAGGGACCTGGGTGTCCTTGTTCATGAGTCACTAAAAGCTAACATGTAGGTGCAGCAAGCATTTAGGAAGGCAAATGGCATGTTGACCTTCATTGCAAGGGGATTTGAGTACAGGAGTAAAGATGTCTTTCTGCAATTGTATAGAGTCTTGTTGAGATCGCACCTGGAGTATTTTGTACAGTTTTGGTCTCCTTATCTAAAGAATGATATACTTGCTATGGCAAGGGAGGTCAACGAAGGTTCACCAGACTAATCCGATGTCGGGATTGTCTTATGAGGAGAGGTTGAGGAAACTGGGCCTGTATTCTCCAGAGTTTCGAAGAATGAGAGGTGGTTTCATTGAAACTTACAAAATTCATATAGGGTGTGACACGGTAAATGTAAATAGGATGTCTTCCCTGGCTGCTGAGTCTAGAACCAGAGGACACAATTTCAGGTTAAAGGGCAGGCCATTTAAGACATGAGGAATAATGGTGGTGAATCTTTGGAATTCTCTACCCTACAGGGCTGTGGAAGCTTAATCATTGAGCACGTTCAAGACAGAAATCGACAGATCTCTGGATACTAATGACATTAAGGGATTATGGGGTTAGCATAGGAAAGTGGCGTTAAGGTAGATGATCAGTCATGATCTAATTGAATGTTGGAGCGGGCTCAATGGGCTGAATGGCCTTTTCCTTCTCTGATGTTCCCAAGTCTCTGCCCTGAGCTCAGGGTCGGAGATATTCATGCCTCAGGCAGCAGGAAATCAGCCCATTGGAAGGTTAAACTTCCCGGACAATTCCCAAATATGTCAGGACTTCTGCAGGCTCCTGATGTGCATCTCCCGATGTACATCCCATCTCCAATGAAATACCATCGCCCCTTGATGCTCAATGGCATTACCATCACTGAATCCCCCACTATCAATATCCTGGGAGTTACCATTGACCAGAAACTGAACTTGACTAGCCATATAAATACTGTGGCTACAAGAGCATGTCAGAGGCTAGGAATCTTGTGATGAGTAACAACTCCTGTCTCCCCAAAACCTGTCCACCATCTACAAGGCACAAGTCAGGAATGTGATGGAATACTCCCCATTTGCCTGGATGAGTGCAGCTCCTACAACACTGAAGAAGCTGGACACCATCCAGGACAAAGCAGTCCGCTTGATTGGCACCACATCTACAAACATTCACTCCCTCCACCACTGATGCACAGTAGCAGCAGTGTGTACCATCTGCAAGATGCACTGCAGGAATTCACCAAGGCTCTTTAGGCAGCACCTTCCAAAGCCATGATCACTACCATCTAGCAGGTAGACATATGGAAACACCACCACTTGGAAGTTCCCCTCCAAGTCACTCGCCATCCTGACTTGGAAATATATCGCCGTTCCTTCACTGTCGCTGGGTCAAAATCCTGGAACTCCCTTCCTAACAGCACTGTGGGTGTACCTATATGAGATGGACTGCAGCGGTTCAAGAAGGCAGCTCACCATCACCATCTCAAGGGCAACTAGGGATGGGCAATAAATGCTGGCCCAGCCAGCGAAGCCCACATCCCGTGAATGAATTTTTAAAAAAATTTGTTGGTTCCCCATTATTCGCCCTGCTTGTTACATCCTCAGAGAACTCTAATAAATTTGTTGGTTCCCCTTTATTTGCCCTGCTTGTTACATCCTCAGAGAACTCTAATAAATGTGTTGGTTCCCCATTATTCGCCCTGCTTGTTACATCCTCAGAGAACTCTAATAAATTTGCCAAACAATTAATGATTTGGACTTTGGATTCAAAAACAAAAAATTTAAGTTTGCGGCTGACACCAGATTGGGGCGGAAGAGGGGAGATAGTCAATATGAACATATATGCGAACTACGAATTAGGAGAAAGGGTAGGCCACTTGGCCCCTCGAGCCTACTTTGCCATTTAATAAGATCATGGCTGATCTAGTATTAACTTCAACTTCACATTCCTGCCTACCCCCGATAACCTTTCACCTCCTTGTTTAACAAGAACCTATCTACTTCTGCCTGAAAGATATCCAAAGACTCTGCTTCAACCACCCTTTGGGGAAGGAAATTCCAAAGTCTCTCGAGCCTCTGAGAGAGAATTTTTTTCCTTATCTCTCGTAAGTGGGCGACCCCCTATTTTTAAACAGTGGCCCCTAGTTCTAAATTCTCCCACTAGAGGAAACACCCTTTCCACACCCACCCTATCAAGTCCCCTCAGGATCTTATTTGTTTCAATCAAGTTGCCTCTTATTCTTCTAAACTCCAACAGATACAAGCCTAACCTGCCCAGCCTTTCTCCATAAGACAACCCGCCCATTCCAGGTACTAATCTATTAAACCTCCTCTGAACTGCTTCCAATGCATTTATATGTTTCCTTAATTATGGAGACCAATACTGTATACGGTACTCCATCTGTGGTCTCACCAAGGCTCTGTATAACTGAAGCATACCCTCCCTACTCTTGTATTCAATTCCCCTCACAATAAAGAATAACATTCTATTAACTTTGCTAGTTATTTGTTGCACCTGCATACTAACCTTTTGTGATCCATGTACTAGGACACCCAGATCCTCCTGCATCTCAGAGCTCTGCAATCTCTCACCACTTAGATCATTTGCTTTATTTTTTTTGTCCTGCCAAGATAGACAACATCACTCCAAATCTATCTATGTCCTTTTGTAGCCTCCTTATGTCCCCTTCACAACTTAACTTTCCTTCCTATCTTTGTGCCATCAGCAAATTTAGCAATTGTACCATCCAAATCATTTATATAAATGGTAAAGAGTTGAGCCCCAGCACTGATATCTGTGGTACACCACTCGTCATATCCTGCCAAGCAGAAAATGACCCATTTATGTCTGCTCTGTTCCCTGTTAGATAGCCAATCTTCTATATATGCCAATGTGATACCCCCTACACCATGTGCTTTTATTTTCCACATTAACTTTTGATGAGACACCTTATCAAATGCCTTTTCAAAATCTAAGTATAGTACATCCAATGGATCCCCTTTATCCACAGAACCTGTTACTTCTTCAAAGAACTCCAATTAATTATATAAAACATGATTTCCCTTTCACAAAACCATGTTTTGGTTCTGCCTGATTACTTTGAATTTATCTAAAGTACCCTGTTATAACGTCTTTCATAATAGCTTCTAACATTTTCCATTTGACAGGTGTTAAGCTAACTGGCCTATAGTTTCCTGCTTTCTGTCTCCCTTTTTGAATAAAGGAGCCACATTAGCTATTTTCCAGTCGAATGGAACCTTACCCAAATCTAGTGAATTTTGGAAAATTAGAACCAACATTTCGACTAACCCACTAGCCACTTCTTTTAAGACCCTAGGATGAAATCCATCAGGACCCAGGAACTTATCAACCCACAGTTCCAACAATTTGCTGAGTATCATTTCCCTGGTGATTGCAATTTTCTTGAGTTCCTCCCTCCCATCCAATTCCTTACTTACAGCCATTTCTAAAGTGAAGACCGATACAAAATACCTGTTCAATTCATCTGCCATTTCTTTATTTTACATTATTAAGGCCCCAGATTCACACTCTATCGGACCAACGTTCATTTTGTTAACTCTTTTTAAAATATCTATAGAAACTCTTACTATCTGCCTATGTATTTCTAGCTAGCTTTCTCTCATACTCTTATTTTAACTTGTCAACCTTTGCAGTTTTTTATATTCTTTCCAATCTTCTGACCTGCCGCCCATCTTTGCTCAATTATATGCTTTCCCTTTAAGTTTGATACTATCCTTAACTTGTTTTTTAGTTAACCATGGATGGCGGGCCCTCCCCTTGGAATTTTTCTTTCTCGTTGGAATGTATCTGTTCTGTGTATTCTGAAATACCTCGGAAGTGTCTGCCACTACATCTCTACACTGAGGAGTCCTGCAACAAATTAGAGGCAGACATTAATAAACTTAAAGAGCAAACAATTGTCAAATGAAGTTCAACACACATGTGAGTGAGGTAGTATGTCTTGGTAGGAAGAATAGGAAGTGACTTATTACTCGGACGGTGCATGTCAAGGTGGAGTAGAGGAACAAAAGGACCTCGGAGTATAAATACATCAATCACTAAAAAAGTTGTGCCAGAGATTAGCAAGTCCATAAAACAAGCAAACCAAACATTAGGCTTTATTTCTAAAGGGATAGAATTGAAAAGTAGGGAAGTAACGCTATACCTTACTGAATCTTGGTTAGACCACACTTAGAGTGCTGCATGCAACTCTGTTCACTGTATTAGAAAAAGGGATAGAGAGGCACTGGAGAGGGCACAGAGATGATTTACAAGGATGATGCTAGAAATGTGTGTGTGTAGGTATCAGGAAAGAATTGACAAGTTGCATCTCTTTTTTTCTGTTGGAGAAAGATTGAGGGGTTGCCTAATAGAGATCATTAAAGTTCTGAAGGTTTTGATAGAGTGGATAGAGAGGGAATGTTTCCTCTTGTGTGGAAGTGCATAACTAGAGGTTGTCGATATAAGGAATTCAGAAGCAATTTCTTTACCCAAAGAGTGGTAAGAATGTGGAACTTGCCACCACAGGAAATGATTGTAGCAAATAATATAGATGTACTTAAGGGTAAGCTAGACAAGGAAGAATGGAATAGAGGGTTACGATGGTAGATTTAGATGAAGAAAGATGGGAGGTGGCTCGAGTGGAGTGTAAACACCAGCATGGACCAGTTGGGCTGAATGGCCTGTTTCTGTGCCATATATCCTTTGTAATCCTATAGCCTTCAGCTGAATGGTAGGTAAGTTTTTCTTAATGCTTTTAAATATTTAAAAACAGCTTTGACACTTTTTGAAAACGGTTATAAACTTTTAAAACTGTTACAAAAGTGTTAAAATATTTAAAAGTCTGTGGAAGGCTGTCCCTTGTTGTCTCAGTGCCACACGGCTCCTTTCCCTGCATCTCCTCTTCCCCTGACTCCTCATCCCACCTGCCCCTGGGAACCGTGAAGATCACTTTTCTCGCCAGTCACAACAGCTTACAGCAACAAAGTGTTCATCTATCCTGCTTGACAGATTTACTTTTCACTAGGTTTGCTGACTTACGTCTACACTTGGGAGCCCTAACTTTTTTGCAAGTATAAATCCACACAGGTTGTGGGCAAATAAGCAAAATTCTTACAAAATGAACCCTGCTGCTTTAAGAATGGGAACAACCATCAGCAGCGCACTGCAGCCTCTAGATTTCAGTGTAAGTCAGGTCACTGGAAATTGTGGTCTGTTGCATCCCTCAATAGCGGTGAATACCTCACTGTTGGCACTTTTAAGAAAGAAAAGTCCAGGCCCTTGATGTTGGAAGTATTTAGGCTATGGAGGGCTCAAACTGCTTTTAGCTCTGTTTATATATTTGTAAGTCGGCTAACTTACACATGTTCGAACACACTCCCTTACAGACTGCCCAGGTTTCCTAATTCCCCTATCAAGGGTGTGCATGACCCTACCAGTGTCCACATATGTGTAAGTTGTGAACCACAGATCCTCCAGCGCACACACCATTTTTATTGTGCTTATGATTAAGGGCTTGGCTAACCTTCGATTGCTCAGTCACAACCAGCTAGTCCCCTTTTCCCTTTACCTTTGTTTACTTTTAAATCTTTAACTGGAGCCCAGCAGGAAATGACGATGTTTGTTGATTTCTTCCCATGGCTACTGGGCAAATACTCGTTTTTACATCGGCGGCAATAACTTCAGCATGACTCTGACTCTGGTCTGTGTGGTTCAAACAACAAGCTTTAAATATATTGACAAACAGCAGAATTGTTCTTAGACAATTGTTCTACAGTATTAGATTAAATGACGGGCAATTAATACAACCTGGTTTCCCTGCAGGCTTCAAGGTGATCAGCTTGACCTCGAGCACTCGAGTATGTTACTGCTGATTGCCCTGAGAGCGCTAACAACCACTGACCACTACTCCCATAATTAAATCCAATAAACCGGGGCCTAATTACGTAAATACTGACCTTGTCCCTGACCTTATCTTCTGGTTAACCACCTATTTGTAATTGTCTGGTCCAAGCTCCGTTTTTCACGAACAAAAGTTGTTATCTCTAAGTTCAGCTAGTATGTCAAAAGCCAGCATGTAGCAAAGCCATTTTAATTCACTGCACACAGTTTGTTGGGTAGATGGTTAATGAGTAATGGTTAACATTCCACTCAGAGTTTTACTCTGTATCTGACTCATGCTGTACCTGCACAGAGAGTGTTGGATGGGGACAGTGTAAAGGAGTTTTACTCTGTACCAAACACCTTGCTGTACCTGTCCTAGGAGTGTCTGATGGGGACAGTGTAGGGTGAGTAGGTGCTGTACAGTTCATAATGAAGTCAACAGGGTACAGTGCAGGATCAAGAATCCCAACATATGCTATTGATACCAGTGAATCCTAGTAGGGACTGTACTGTACCAGATGGTGATTCCCAGCAGGGACTGCACCATAACAGGTGGTGATTCCCAGCAGGGACTGTACCATAACAGGTGGTGAATCCCAGCAGGGACTGTACCATAACAGGTGGTGATTCCCAGCAGGGACTGTACCATAACAGGTGGTGATTCCCAGCAGGGACTATACCATAACAGGTGGTGATTCCCAGCAGGGACTGTACCATAACAGGTGGTGATTCCCAGCAGGGACTGTACCATAACAGGTAGTGATACCCAGCAGGGACTGTACCATAACAGGTGGTGATTCCCAGCAGGGACTGTACCATAACAGGTGGTGATTCCCAGCAGGGACTGTACCATAACAGGTGGTGATTCCCAGCAAGGACTGTACCATAACAGGTGATGATTCCCAGCAGGGACTGTACCATAACAGGTGGTGATTCCCAGCAGGGACTGTACCATAACAGGTGGTGATTCCCAGCAGGGACTGTACCATAACAGGTGATGATTCCCAGCAGGGACTGTACCATAACAGGTGGTGATTCCCAGCAGGGACTGTACCATAACAGGTGATGATTCCCAGCAGGGACTGTACCATAACAGGTGGTGATTCCCAGCAGGGACTGTACCATAACAGGTGATGATTCCCAGCAGGGACTGCACCATAACAGGTGGTGATTCCCAGCAGGGACTGTACCATAACAGGTGGTGATTCCCAGCAGGGACTGCACCATAACAGGTGGTGATTCCCAGCAGGGACTGCACCATAACTGGTGGTGATTTCCAGCAGGGACTGTACCATAACAGGTGGCCCATAACAGGTGGTGATTCCCAGCAGGGACTGTACCATAACAGGTGTGAGTCCCAGCAGGGACTGGACTTACTGGGTGGTGATTCCTAGCAGAGATTTTACTGTACCAGGTGGTGATCCCAGTAGGAGGACCGCATTTGGAGAACTCTGTAGAATTTTGGTCTTGCATCAGAAGCAGTTCAGAGAAGGTTCAGTAGGCTGATTCCTGAAATGAATGAGTTGAGCAGATTTGGTCTATCCTCATTGTAGTTTAGAAGAATGAGAGGTGACCTTTTGAAACATATAAGATTCTGAGGGTGCTTGACAGGGTAGATGCTGGGAAAATGTTTCCTTTCGTGGAGTAACCTAAAACTAGGGGGCACAGTTTCAAAATAAGGAGTCTCCCATTTAAGACTTGGGTAAGGAGGAACTTCTCTTAAATTCGCTAGTCTTTGGAATTCTCTTCCACAGAGCACTAGAGGCTGGGTCATTGAGTGTATTCAGGGAGGAGTTAGGTTTTTGATTGACAAGGGAGGTTAGGGTCATTGGGGGGGCAAGAATGTGGAGATCAGTCACGATCTTATCGAATGGAGAGGATGGGCTGAATGGCCTATTCCTCCTATTTCATATGATCCTATAGGGGCTTGGCAGTTATTTTGTATGGTTGGATGCTCGAAACCCATTGGTTAATGTAGGTTTATTTTTCAGGTTGGATGAAGATGGGAAGGTGCTGACTCCAGAGGAACTTCTGTATAGGGTGAGTGCTGGAGTGGGGGTGTGGAAGAAGTGATTGCTGGAGCCGGGGGTTGAAGAGGGTCAGAGTGAGTACTGAAGCCCGTGGGGGAGAGAGCGTGAATACTGGATTGGCGGGGCAAGGGGAAATGAGTGCTGGAGCGGGGTTGGTGGTGCTGTGTGCACACTGGAGCAGAAACTGAGAGTACCGTGGCCAGAGAAGGGTAAGTGAGCACTTTTGAGGGGCGGGGGCGTAGTGGGTGAATGCCGGAGCTGTGTTGGGGATGGGAAGCTGGGGCTGGAGGGGTTGAGCAAGTTTGAAGGTGGGAATCTGGGCTGGGTGGAAAAGGGGTCTTGAGCAGTGGGGGGTTTACTGGTCGGGGGGTGGAAGGACATTTAGGCAGGTGTGAGAGGTTGAAACAGGGGGTCAGTTTTTGTGGGGGAGGCTGGGTAAATGGGGGTCTAGGCCCGAGTGTGAGGTTGAAAGAGGGGGTTGATTTTTAGGAGAGAGGCTAAGTGGAAGGTGGCGGCGTGTTCTACTTGGTGTTTCAGTGGAGTGAACGGAGGTGTGGGGGGGCGTCCAGGGTTGTGAACAAATGATACAAAATGCTGGAAACACACATCAGGTCAGTCAGCATGTGGACAGGAGCAAATAAAAGTTAATATTTTGGACAAAGTCCATTGCCAGAACTGAACAATGAAAAACAAACGAGAACATAAATAGAATCAGGAATACGAACAAAGGACAAGGTAACACACAAACTACAATCAGGACATGGCGAGAAACCTTCCACTTGCTCAGAATAAAAACTGGAGATTGTTCGAAAGTGAGCCAGGCAGTAGACGGACAGTAAAGAAATCTTTTTGTGAGCAAATCGTTAAAATACACGCAGAATTGAAGGAGGCTATTCGGCCCAGCCAGTCTGTGCTGGCTCCTTCGGAGAGCAGACCACTTTGTCCCATGGCCCCGCTCTTTCACCATATCCCTTCAAGCATTTATCCAATTTCCTTTTGAATCAGTGTTCAAAACCCTATCAAGCCGGGCATCCCGAAATCCAGTTACACTTTGCATGGATAAGTTTTACTTCCTGTCACCTCTTGTCATCTTAAATCTGTGCCCTCTGTTTATCGACCCTTCAGCCACTTAAAAATGTTTCTCTCTATTTATTCTGTCTTAACCCTTCATGACTTTAAACACCTCGATCAAATCACCTCTATTTACAAAGCCCGGGTCCCATATTCTTTATTAACTGCCTGGCTGGCGCTGAGGGAACCAACGTGAGGGAAAATTTTACGTGACCTTATCCGCACCAATCTACCTGTCACATGTGCGTCTGTCTGTAACGGCACTGGCAGGAGTGACCACCAGACAGTCCCTGTGAAGACCAACGGCTGGATTTTACAAACCACCACCCCCCCCCTCCCAACTCTGTCAGGCGTGTTTTCTAGGGGTGGGGGGACACATAACATATGTCGGGTGGCTAGCCCACTGCCTTCCTGTGCACCCTCGACCCAGTCCCCATAATAAGCTAGCTGGGCACGTGCCAAAATTACCAGCCCGCCCGCTATATTTAAATTTTCAATTCAAGGCCGGTTAGGCTTGTTAGCAGGCCCACGCCATAGTCCAGTTGGTGTGGGCAGGCGGGCGGGAGTGGAAAACAGCAGGAAGGAAGGGAGGGTCAGCTCATTTTGGAGGTGCCCTGTGTGCATCGTGGGCACCTCCCAAAATGTCACCCTCCTCCCCTTCCTCACTGTCTGCCCGCCAAAACCACCCCCCCAACAACTTCCCACCCCCTCCCCCTTCCTCCCTGGGCTCTCAGATCCCTCCCCACTCTAAAAGCCTGGGACTTGCCTGTCTCTGGCAGCCATCGCTCTCCATGCCCCTTCCTCCAGTCCCAGCAGCGCCCACCGTTAAACTCTGGTGCTGCTGACCAGTCAGATGGGCTGGCAGCTCTTGAGGGCAGGACTTCACCCGCGAGGGTGCCCTAATCCCATTCTCAGCTAGTTTAGTCACCCCACAGTGTGTTGTGGCTGTGGAGCAGGCTTCTTTCCAGCACATTGTTTGCAGCCTGGTTTCCCCCTGCCTGCGCCAAGTCTTGCGTTCACACTGAGGGCACCCTGCACCATCTTGTGTGGCACTTACCGCTGCACTAGATAGGATCGATTCATATCAGTTCTAGAAGCTCAAAACTGGGCATCCTCAAAGCAGCCTGGACCATCAGCAGCAGAATTGTATTCAACTACTATCTCTAACCTCATGGCCTGGCATGTCCCTCACTCTACCTTTTACCATCAAGCCAAGGATCAATCCTTGGTTCAATGAGGAGTTTAGGAGAGAACGCCATGAACAACACTAGGCATTCCTAGAAATGAGGTGTCAACCTGGTGAGGCTGTGACACAGATTACATGCGTGCTAAATTCAGATAAGTCACCGACCTAAAATATTAACCCCTGTTTCTCTCTCCACAGATGCTGCCAGACCTGCTGAGTACTTCCAACATTTTCTGCCCTAATACTAAACTTTACTTTCCTTCTTTCAGGCTGTCCAGTCAGTCAACATGAGTCACGACACTGCACACGCACAGATGGATGTGAAATTTCGGTCACTGGTATGCGTAGGACTGAAGTAAGTGATAATCTTCAATCCTTGACTGTATAATCCTAGGCCTTTGAGACTGAGCAGGGAATGAATAGTGGTCAATGTGTGGTTCATGGCTGAATATACCCACTTGGAATCCCTACCTAAACGAGACATTTGGACTTGAAAGGAAAGTTGGGCCAAATGTATTTTGGGGTGTAACTTATCAAGGAAGGCCAATAAACCAGGCAGTGTAAGGGGGTGCAAGAAACAGGTTGTAAAAAAGGGTTTAGGGAGATGGTGAAAAGTTGGGTATGTGAAATCGGTCTAAAATGGAATTGCTTGTTGGTCTAATGTCTTCTCCCAGATCCTACAGTGACTAACTCCCTTAGCACACGTGTGTAGTAACTCGCAGTAAATCAGAGGATCCCTTGTGAGATCAGCATGGGTATTATATTCTGCTGGAGATATGTCTCAATTGACCTGTCCATGTAAGGACCGCAATTTATAATAAGGCAGAACCTGAGGTTTATTGGATGCAAGTATTCATCAGTGAGGGAAATTTGTGGACCGGCAGGTGCCTGGAAAAGGTTTTTAAAGTCAAGAAGCAAGTAGGAAAAATCTAGGTTTTTAAACTTGCATTCATTGACCAATTCCCTAAGAATTAAATTATGATTCCTTGTTATCGATATGATACGCAAACCAAACAGGGGCAAGTATGTTACAGACTTCTGAAAGTGTGTCAGACACGGGTAGACTTTCTACTTGATTGCGCTTTTATTTGGAGCATTTCTCCCTAAATCCACATAACTCACGCAGAAATTGCGGACATTTTAAGAACCAATTATGTCCTGTACAAACTGAGCATTCGAAGCAGGCGTTAGCCAGGTTTTCCCTCCCCCGGGTGAATGACTCACCATTGACAATTTCTGCTGATTACGCGTGTTTGCAACCTTCGAGGAGGCAGGGAAAATTAAGCTGGAAATTTTGGGTGCAAAGCATCTTTTAAAAGCCGTTGAATTTTTGTTTTAGAAAATGATTACTGTAGCTAGCAATTGGCCCTTATGTTTTTTAAAGTCATTTTCAGTCATTTAAAGAAAGGAAAGGTTGCATCTTTTGATGACTACCAGACCTCTCAAACTGCTTTACACCTAATGAAGTACATTTTTCAAGTTTACACACTGTTGTAATGTAGGAAACGCAGCAACCAATTTGTGCACAGCAAACTCCCACAAATAGCAAAGTCATTCTGACCTGATCATATGTTTTTATTGAATATTTAGCCAAGACACAGGGATAACTCCCCAGCTGCTCTTCAAAATAGTGTCGTGAGATGTTTTATTTACACCTGAGAAGACAAATGAGACCCTCGGTTTAACGTCTCATCCAAAAGTCCAACACCCTCTGACAGTGCAGCATGTCCTCAGTACTGCAGGGGAATATCAGCCTGGATTTTTTGCAGTCTAATGTTGGAGTGGGAGTTGACCTTGGACCTTATGACTCAGAGGCTACCCACTCAGCCACTAATAAATTGCGTTATTCACATGATTGGCACAAGAACACATTATCTAAATCTCTCTCTCTCAGCCCTAATCTCTCACTCACGGCCCTAAATCTCTCTCTCACGGCCCTAAATCTCTCTCTCTCTCTCTCTCTCTCTCTCTCTCACACGGCCCTAAATCTCTCTCTCTCTCTCACACGGCCCTAAATCTCTCTCTCTCTCTCTCTCTCTCACAGCCCTAAATCTCTCTCTCTCTCACGACCCTAAATCTCTCTCTCTCTCACGACCCTAAATCTCTCTCTCTCACACGGCCCTAAATCTCTCTCTCTCTCTCACACGGCCCTAAATCTCTCTCTCTCTCTCTCTCTCTCTCTCTCTCTCTCACACGGCCCTAAATCTCTCTCTCTCTCTCACACGGCCCTAAATCTCTCTCTCTCTCTCTCTCTCTCTCACAGCCCTAAATCTCTCTCTCTCTCACGACCCTAAATCTCTCTCTCTCTCATGACCCTAAATCTCTCTCTCTCTCACAACCCTAAATCTCTCTCACTCTCATGACCCTAAATCTCTCTCTCTCTCACAGCCCTAAATTTCTCTCTCTCTCTCTCTCACGGCCCTAAATCTCTCTCTCTCTCTCTCTCACGGCCCTAAATCTCTCTCTCTCTCACGGCCCTAAATCTCTCTCTCTCTCTCTCGGCCCTAAATCTCTCTCTCTCTCTCTCTCTCTCACGGCCCTAAATCTCTCTCTCTCTCTCTCTCACGGCCCTAAATCTCTCTCTCTCTATCTCTCTCTCTCACGGCCCTAAATCTCTCTCTCTCTCTCTCACGGCCCTAAATCTCTCTCTCTCTATCTCTCTCTCTCACGTCCCTAAATCTCTCTCTCTCTAGCTCTCTCTCTCATGGCTCTAAATCTCTCTCTCTCTCTCTCTCTCTTTCACGGCTCTAAATCTCTCTCTCCCTCTCTCACGGCCCTAAATCTCACTCTCTCTCTCTCTCTCTCTCTCTCGGCCTTAAATCTCTCTCTCTCATGGCCCTAAATCTCTCTCTCTCTCTCTCACGGCCCTAAATCTCTCTCTCTCACTCTCTCTCTCTCACGGCCCTAAATCTCTCTCTCTCTCTCACGGCCCTAAATCTCTCTCTCGCTCACAAACTGGGTCAAAATCCTGGAACTCCCTCCCTAACAGCACTGTGGGTGTACCTACACCACATGGACTGCAGCGGTTCAAGAAGGCAGCTCACCACCACCTTCTCAAGGGCAACTAGAGATGGGCAATAAATGCTGGCCCAGCCAGCGAAGCCCACATCCCGTGAATGGATAAAAAAAAAACCCATATATCTCTCTCTCTCAGCCCCAAAAATCTGTCTCCCAACCCCCCACCCAAAAATCTCTCTCACTCACATCATGTAACCTGACAATTTCACTATCCAGCTACCACCCACCCCTCCTTTCAGTGAGTGATATTGTTCATCCTGCCTGTCAGCTGCTGCTAGTTTTGCTGACTTGTGGCTGTGTTTTTTTTTTAAACTGCACAAGCTGAGGGATATTTTAAGATGGCTCATCTTCTATTTCAGGGATCCGGTATCTGCAGGTTAGCCTTAGGTTAATGCTTCATCTCTGTCGAGCTCAGCTACTGTACTGCGTGTTTGTTTTCCATTTTCCACCCAAGCCTTCCTGTCTTCCTTCTGAGTGCTGTTGCCAAGTCTGTTGCTGTAGGCAATGATCTCACTCTCTTCACCTGATGTACTTGATGTGCTCCTTTTATTCGTTGCTGGCAGGGCTGTAACGTTTTGAATGTGAATTGAAATAGTTCTGGATTGCGTTGTATTCTTATCACTAATGGTGCCTTTGTGTAGTGAACAGGTTCTGCCATTATGGCTGGAGGTGCTTTGTTCCAGTATACAAACAGTGGAGAAATGGTACCAGCCCTGGTCATTCCTACGCAGTCCTGGCTGGGTCCAGATCAAGTGTGAATTGAGGTAAGGAGCTGCTCTGAACGATGCTGCTGTAAAGGCTCATATTCCTGTGCCCATTTCCTCCTCCCTTGTCAGGGACACTGATATTATCTGCCCTGGAATGATGTGATCATCAGGCCTCACTGACGCCTCGTGTCAGAGCTGACTGGAGGTCATAGACAAAAATCAGCTTCCAGCAACTTTGACTGAGTTGTCACAAGTAGTGGGAATTCTGTCTGGCTTCCCAACCTGGGGCTTGGAGAGGTGGTGGAGTGGAGTGGGAATTCTTGAGACCAGTTGGAGCCATACATTTGCTGTCTCCCAGAGATCAGCTACTCAGTATAGGGCCAGAATAGAATCTGACCCTTCGGGTCTGCATGGCTCAGCTAGACTTGTCCCAGCATCATTAATTGCTCCTTTCAACTCAATCATTTTCTCTTGCTTGCTGTTGCTCCTTCAGGAATGGAGTTCTGACTGGTGTATAGAAACTAGGAGCAGGAGTAGGCCATTCGGCCCTTCGAGCCTGCTCCACCATTCATCATGATCATGGCTGATCATCCAACTCAATAGCCTGCTCCCGCTTTCTCCCCATACCCTTTGACCCCTTTCGCCCCACGAGCTATATCTAACTTCTTCTTGAAAACATACAATGTTTTGACCTCAACTACTTTCTGTGGCAGTGAATTCCATAGGCTCACCACTCCCTGGGTGATGAAATTTCTCCCATTCTAAAGTCTTGCTTTGCTCCTGTCCTTCCCCCACCCCCCCACCCCACCCCCCACCCCCCCCAGCATCCCAGTGAAAAAGATGCCTTCTACATGCAGTGCTGAACCCTGCTTCCAACAACCCCTCCCCACCCCACCACCCAGAAGGGGCTGATGTTTGATGTTGTATGAGACACCCCAGCCCTGTATGTCTGTTGCTGGTTTTACTGCAGAGTTCAGCAATGGGGCCACGTAATGTGTATCTGTGTCATAACTTGAGATGTTGGAACAAGTAGGGAAAGTATCCGGAGAGTGAGTGCCAAGATTGGGGAGCTTGATTAACAAAAGAGAATTACACTCTTATAAACTGTCCATCGCTGTGAGGTTGTTGGGCTCAATGCGATTAAATTTTCTTCAATCTTTCAGGGCTCGATAAGGTAACAAACAGCTTCTCTTGCGTCCTGCAGTGTAACATTTCTGTTGAATGAGTTTTCTCCCTCTTGTGTTGCAGGGTTCTGTCCAGGTTTGCATTCAGCCTTTCTCAGGACTGGGAACTGCCCACCAAGAAAGAGGTAAAGAACAAAGAATAATGAAGGTGCCATGCTTCCCATCCCCTGGACATTAACCCTGCACTTGGGCCAGTGTCCACTCCACTGGACATTAACCCTGCACTGAGCCAATGTCCACTCCACTGGACATTAACCCTGCACTGAGCCAGTGTCCACTCCACTGGACATTAACCCTGCACTGAGCCAGTGTCCACTCCACTGGACATTATACCCTGCACTGAGTCAGTGTCCGCTCCACTGGACATTAACCCTGCACTGAGCCAGTGTCCACCCCCTGGACATTAACCCTGCACTGAGCCAGTGTCCGCTCCACTGGACATTAACCCTGCACTGAGCCAGTGTCCACCCCCTGGACATTAACCCTGCACTGAGCCAGTGTCCGCTCCACTGGACATTAACCCTGCACTGAGCCAGTGTCCGCTCCACTGGACATTAACCCTGCACTGAGTCAGTGTCCGCTCCACTGGACATTAACCCTGCACTGAGTCAGTGTCCACTCTACTGGACATTAACCCTGCACTGAGCCAGTGTCCACCCCCTGGACATTAACCCTGCACTGAGTCAGTGTCCACTCCACTGGACATTAACCCTGCACTGAGCCAGTGTACGCTCCACTGGACATTAACCCTGCACTGAGCCAGTGTCCGCTCCACTGGACATTACACCCTAAAGTGAGCCAGTGTCCACTCCACTGGACATGACACCCTAAAGTGAGCCAGTGTCATGCCTGGCACTTGATCCATGATCCCTGTACAAATACAATAGGGAGGAATTTCTAGGAGACTCTTCACGGTGTTTTGAGGGCAAGGTTTTGTGTGTGGGGGTTGCAATGGGGGATATGCTTGGGTTGGAGGGGGGGAGGGTTTTGTGTGTGTGGGGGGGTGGGGTGTAGGGGTTGCAATGGGGGATACGTGTGGGTGGGGGGGATGTTTTGTGTGTGAGGGGGGCAGGGTGTGGAGATTGCAATGGGGGGGGTTATGTGTGGGTGGGGGGTATTGGGTTTTGTATGTGGGGGTTGCAATGGGGGATATGCTTGGGTTGGGGGGGGAGGGTTTTGTGTGTGTGGGGGGGTGGGGTGTAGGGGTTGCAATGGGGGATACGTGTGGGTGGGGGGGATGTTTTGTGTGTGAGGGGGCAGGGTGTGGAGATTGCAATGGGGGGGGTTATGTGTGGGTGGGGGGTATTGGGTTTTGTGTGTGTGGGGGTTGCAATGGGCATATATGTGGAAGCTGCTGTGGGAAGGTTGTTCTTGCGGAGTTCTCTGAGGCAGACGGGGGTTCTGATCTTCATATTTCTTGGCGTTAGTTGCTACCAGGGTGAGGCTGAGACCACGGACACTTTGAATGTGAACTGTGATGAGGGGTCGAGTGCTGATACTTATCCCTTGGCTCTGTTTTATTGAGTGATGCCATCTGAGTGTTGCAACTTGATCTCGATGTATTTTTTTCCTCATCAGGACAAAGAGAAGAAGCCTCTGAAAGATGGAGTCCAGGACATGCTGGTGAAGCATCATCTCTTCAGCTGGGATATTGACGGTTAAATAACTCCTCTCCTCCAATCAAAACACTCAACGCCAAATCTCCATGAGCATGTGACAGTGCAGGTGCCTGTCTACATAGCGATCACCCAATCACAATCCGGATTTGCAAAATGCTGTCTCACATTCACACAACAAGGAAACACTCATCATCATAACCCTGTAAATATTAACATTTGGCAGCTGATGCTATATCCGTAACCCCCTCCCCTCCCTCCATCCTGCTCTCTCTCTTTTTCTATATCTCTCTCTCTCTCCCCCACCTTCCCCTCTGCCCTGCTCTCTCTCTCTCTGCTTTCTCTCTCTGCTTTCTCTCTCTACCTTCCCTTCCCCTCTGCCCTGCGCTCTCTCTCTCACTCTCTCTCACTCTCTCTCACTCTCTCTCTCTCTCCCTCCACCTTCACCCTGCTCTTTTTCTTTCTCTCCCCTCATGCCCTGCTCTCTCTCCCCCTCTGCCCTGCTCTCATCCCCTCCCCTCCCCCTCCACCCTGCTCCCTCTCCCCACCAAAGTATGAGTTACACAGAGTCCTTGCATAGTTCTCATTAACAGGCTTGGGGGAACTTGGCTAACCTGGTTTCACTTGGTGAGTTGACCTGCACTGTAATCTTTCCCTGCTGAGGGGTCAAACTTTAATGAAGGGGCCCTTTTCACACCTCATCCCACCCAGGATTCCAGCCCTTTGCTGTGAAGGCCAGAGCTCAGGGCTTCAAAGCAGCTGAAAAAGGACTGCAGAGGAATGGATAAACCAAACATGAGGCACTGCCTCTGGGAGCAAAAGCCTCCGGCCTGTCCCGCAGAACTCTCGATGCTTGTTATCAGGGGAGCAGTAAATGTCGGCATCCAGGAGGTGACGACAGCTGACGGCAAAGGGCACATCCATGTCACTCTCTGTGATTCGTGCTGCCAGATTGATGTCTGTGGAGGTGATGAATATAATTTCCCAATCCCTGCGCACTCCCAAATTATGTGACCACATGAGGTGTTCAAAAGTGGTTCAGTTCCAACAGGTGCTGGTCGCGATCTCCAACCAGTGGGTGAAAGGGCCCAAAACAACAACAACTTGCATTTATGTAGCACCTTTACTACATCCCTAGGCACTTAAAAAACTGCCATGGCTATTCACTATGTCTGTACACCAGTCCGCTTTTAACAGTAAGGGTTGCTCTCGATAGTTTAGTTCACTCGTTTAAGCGTGGGGTTGATTTTCGAATTATGCAAAGAGCAGTTTGTCCCACCACAGCGTGCCTGGGTTGGATGTTCCCTGTGCCCCAGGCGGCGAGCGCAATGAGCAGATTTTACTGGACAGCCTTGGGGGGGGGGTGGGGGGTGGGGGGGATATCCCCTTGAATCAGCAGCTGGGAGCAGAGACCGTCCCGACACTGACAGGCAACTCAAGACGACGGACTCATCGTCACCCAAGGAAGCCCCGGCACCTTGTCCAAAGCCCGGGGTACAACAAGGCCGTAACCGAAGGAAAACGCTGAAAAGTTGGAACGCCCGCCTCCTGGGACACACAAAATTTCCATCTCCTGTGCTCCTCACGACCTCCGTCTTCATGGCTTCCCAGGACTGCCCAGTAAAAGCTGCTCACCGTCTGCCTCAGTCAGGAGCCGGCAAAAAGCTCGCCAACTAGGGGAAAATGTCAGTGCTGATCTCAATGTGAAATTACGGTGTGATTACTTACGAAAATTACCAACTGAACTTTGTGACCGTTGTTCCATGTTTTCACTGATCTCTGGAAATCCTGTATTAATCCCATTTCTGTCAATCCTGAACGAAAAGAGACTTAATTCAGAATCTAGCAGAAAGATGTTTGTGGAGTTGTTGTCAGTGCAGGTCCTGTAGCAGGATTTCAGCAGATTCGGTATCCTCCGTACGCTGCCTTCTGGTTTGTCTCCTGATAATTGGGTTTTACTTTATTCCTTGCCTTCCTTGACTTTTCTTTAATCATTGCCCAGTCTGTGTGTATAAACTTTTTATCATGTTAGCTACTTGTAAATAAGAAATAAAGGAATACTGGGTTACTGGCGTCCGGTGTCACTGCGTTTTACTGCACCCTGTTCCTTGTAGGTGATGGCCTGCAGCCCATGGTTGCATGTTGGATCAGGGAAGTCGGGTGGACTGATCCAGTCTGAGGCATATTCGTGCTAAAGTTCTGCCCGTCATTACTTACCAGCCAGAGGGAGGGAGCGGAAGTCCTGATGCTACTGCAACAGTTTCAAGGAGCAACTAGAAACGCATGAAATATGGGAAAGTCAGCGCTCAGCCAGCGCTAATGATGGGGAACAGGAGGTGAAGAGAAAGATGGATCGGTGTTAGGGCAGGAATCCATCCATCCATCCATACTAGTGGTAGCCCCATAGTGCAAGGAGTTGGCTTTGACTGTTGAGTGTCACCACGTCTCCTGAGCCAGCTATGCAGCGTTAGCAGAACAAGGAGAGGCACGATATCACATGCAGCACCTGAGAAGACTATGCGATCGTGTGTGTTGAAAATATGACGGTGTTAGAAAGAGAAGGACCTGGAGGAGCCAAAGACGGAATCTATTTGGTTGAAGTTAAGAAACAATAGAGAAGTTATTGTACTACTTTGTCTATTTTATATGCTACCCAATAATGGGAAAGAGGTAGAGGAACAGATTTGCAGCAAGATTACTGAGAGGTAGTAAGAGTAGTGATAATGGGAGACTTTACCCCAAAATTGAATGGGATAGTGATTGTGTTATGTGTGGAGAAGGGTGGGGGGGAGTTTCTGAAATGTGTTCAAGAGAATTTTCTTAATTAGCGTGTATCCTGTCCATTGAGGAAGAAGGCATTGCTAAATCTGATGCTTGGGAATGAAGTTGTGGAGGAGCACAAAGAGCAAATTGGAACAAAGAAACTTAACCATAGGAGGAGAGAAAAAAAACAAAAATGCTGAAACAACTCAGCAGGTCTGGCAGCATCTGTGGAGACAAATAATGCTGGATGCAGTATTTTGCTTTTAACCATAGAAGGGATCATTTCAATGAATTGATGAATCTGTGCCAGGTAAATTGTAGACGAAGACTGACAGACAGAAATGTAATGCAAGTGCCACATATTGGCTTGTTAGCAAAATTGAAACCGTGCATTCGAAGTGGCAGGTGACAGTGTGGACGCAAAATTGGGTTAAGATAATTCTCAAAGGAAATAGAAACTTTGCTGTTAGCGTTGAATTTATTTTCTTCCTAGTTGTGCGTTTTGTGACACGTGTTCCATCCGTTAAGCTTTCCTGACTTTCGGATAATCTTCTCAAAAGCCCAAAGGGGGGGGGGGGGCTGCGGGGAGGGGTGTGGGGCGGGGGTGGTGGTCTTCCTGAAGACCTTTGCTTATCTCCCCCTGCATCATCCCGACGTCTTGGGTAGTGGCCAGACCGTTAAATTCAGTTCTCTTAAAAGCTTCACAGGCGAGAACACAGACATCTCCAAGATTTGCATCTTCGAACTCCTCACGTGACCTGGTACTTTCTGTCTGTAAATCAATAATTTGTTCCAGTGTTCAGACTTTTTTTTTTTTTGCCCCGTATAACTTGCTGTATCATGTGCTTCCTGTTCCCAGTGTAACTGTGCAGAACAGTAATGCTCTCTTGCCAGCCATCGCGTTTGTTTTGTAGCTTACCTACCCGTTTCCTTAACCCCCTTGTACTTTTTATTTAGCTGTAAGGCACACACATGTGCACCGTGGGCCAACTTATTCTGAACCTTGAACTTAATCTTGCCTTTCTGAACCTCTTCAGAAAACCCGTCAGGAATGCGCCCATAATCTCCATTGCATGCCTCTCCAGCTCCCAGGATATCTCCCGCTCCAGATGTGCTTGTTTGCCTCATTCAGACTCTCCATTAGTCGTTCCCTAGCATGTGACTCCTGGTTTTACTTCAGAGTGTACTCCACGTGTTTAACTGCAACCTAAGACTGCCCCTTCTCAAATTTCGATGATGCCTCGACCACTGTGAATCCCACCCCTGACCCCAATTTGTCAGATTTAAGGTTGGAGCTCCATGGCTGCCTCAGATAGACGGCCAAGAATTCATAAGTGATCTGAAGGCGGTTTTACTAAAACTACAACACAAGCTCTTTTCCTTGATGATTTTTCTGTGTAATTCTCATTGATTGAGGGACCAGGGATAAACCAGAGATTAGAGGTCACGACAGAGTCAGGAGCAGCTGGAGGCAACTGACACAAGCAAAGAGGACGAACAGGAATAGATCAATCTTTGAGCGTTAGTGATAATCCAAAAACAGCAAACGAAATCAGTGCAAAGCGTGAGAGATAAACAGTGAGCCTGACTCTTTCTGTTAGAATAAAGTTTTATTTGATAAACTCTACCCATTATTGAAAGTGCATATTTTGACGGTATATGAACACAGTAAGTATCTTCATCCCACTTAACATTCACGATCAGTGATTTGCCGCTGACCCTGAAATCTGTGCAAAGCTTTAAGACAGCAGAGGGGTGCACTCAAATGCAAAAAGATTTACACGTGCTAGGAGAGTGGGGTCATACAATGACAAATGGCTTTTTAAATTGAATTCATTTCGAGTCATGCATGTTGGTTCAGCCGACCCAGAATGCACCTCTCATTCTTGGAGCAATACTGAAAGTTGTTGGGAGAAAAAGGATCCCTGGAAGAACCATGACCACTTTCGAAAAGCTAGCTAAAGCCAACAGGGTATTCGTAGAAACCTACAGCACAGAAAGAGGCCATTCAGCCCATTGTGCCTGTGCCAGCTCTTTGATAAAGCTATCCAATTGCCCTGTCCTTTCCCTATTGCCCTGTAATTTTCTCCCCTTCAAATACCCATCCAATTCTCTTTTGAATCTGCTTCTACCACCCTTTCAGACAGTGCATTCCAAATCATCACAACTCATCCGATTAAAAAGTCTTCCTCGTCTCTCCATCTGTCTTTTTTCCAAACACCTTAAATCCGTCCTCTGGTTACTAACCCTTCTGCCAATGGAAATAGCTTCTAGACATTTACACTATCATGATTTTGAACACCTCCATCAAATCTCCCCTTAATCTTCTCTGCTCTAAGGAGAACAATCGCAGCTTCTCCAGTCCCTCACATGACCAATATTTCTTATCCTTGGTATCATTCTAGTGAATCTCCTCTGCACCCTCTCCAAGAGCTTGTCATCCTTCCAATTAGAGCCTGAATTTTACTCTCCTACCCCGGGTGGGGGGGTGGGTTCTGAGGCTGGGGTTGGGGAGGGTGGGAGGTGGAAGCGTGAAATTGCATGGATGGGATCATCTCCGGGATCCCGCCCGCCCCAACCTGGTGGCGATTTTATGGTGGGGTGGGCAGGGCCAAGGAAGGGAAGCCTGCCCTTGCCCCAATCAAGGCCCTTAAATGGCCGCTTAAGGGCCTTTGCCCGCCCAGCCTCAAATTTTAGGCTGGTGGGCTCGGGTTGGTTGGGGGGGGGGAGGGGAATGCAAAAATAAAGTAATGGTGGGGGAGTGGGGGTGGCACCTCTATCAGAAGCCCCCTTCTGATTGGGGCGCACCCTCCCCTTAAGGCCCCCTGACTTCTGGACCTCCCTACCCTCCCCCCACTGGCCTACCCCCTGAGACCCCAATCAACCTCATCGTCACCCCCCCCACCACCCTCTTCCAGGCCTTCCCTACCTTCCCCGCCCCTGGGACACCTGCCACTTACTGGTCCTCCGGATCCCGGGAGGGACTGGAGAGCTGCCGGCCAATCTGATTGGCCAGCAGCTTTCCAAGGCGGGACTCCCACCTTATGCCAGTCTACACCTGTCAGAGTGTAATATGGCACGGGGGGCTGCTGGAGCCAGTGGGCATGTGTTCCTCGCCTACTCTTCGGATGATGGGAGCTCAGCCCCTGAAAATTCAGCCCAAAGTTCCAGCTGTGTCCTAACCAGTAATTTAGAAAAGTTTAGCATAACTTCCTTGCTTTTGTACTCTAGGTCTCTATTATAAAACCAAGGACCCATGTTTTTTTTTAACAGCCTATTCAGCTTTGCCTGCCTGCTTCAAAGGCTTTTGTACATCAACCACCAGGTCGGTGTGTACCTGCACCCCATTAAACTTGTATTGGCTTGTGTTAATAGGGCCGTTCAGTCTAAATCAAAGGACACCGTTTAACACAATACAAGTCAGACCGAGTCGAGAGCACGGCACAGTTTTCATCCCCTCACCTGGGGGGTTGATACCGCGGCCTTAGAACAGATCCAGAAGAGAGCGGAAAGAATGAGTCCAAGCTCAGAGAACCTCAGTGGACTCCAGGGCCTTCAGTCTGTTTACTTAAGAACAGCATAGCCTTGATAGAGGTCCATAAAACCATAAGGTCAGATAGCCTTTCACTGTTGACAGATTATTTCAGTTTAGCAGGTTGGGGAAAACCAGGTTTAAACTGTGTAAGAGTGGGAATAGACTGAATGTTGGGCAGTTCTTCACTTCCCGGATAGCAGTGAGCGTCTGGAATGTGCTTCGGGCTGGTGTGGAGGGAGCTGGACAGGTTCCTGACTGTGGGAGAGACTGAATCACATAGAAGGTGTTGCCTTTAGAGATGACTCTTGGTCGGTTTAATCTCTTGGACTGGCTTTGATTTCCCGAGGAGGTTGGGAGGAATTTTCCAAAGTGTTTTTCTTCCCTTAGTGACTAAGGGTTTTTCTCTGTGGCACGGGGTGGGGGTGGGGACGGGGAGCAGGGAAGAAGTGTTTTGTCACCATCACAGTCTTGGGAGACTCGATTGAGCTTGTCGTTCCCTCCCCTTCTGTGTTTTTACAGAGAGAGCCTGACAGCAGTCGGTGGGCGCAATACAGAAAGGGAATTGTGAGAAATTTAAACACCCAGAACCAGAATAGGCCAGAAGCAGACCAAGGCCCCCCAGACTATACCAACAGAGACAGAGTCTCTAACCCTTTGGCAGAAAGCTTGTTTTCAAAAAGATATTTCTTTCTTGAACTTCATATTCTGTCCATTTTAAATAAATCAGAGGACCCAACACAGTCTCCACTGTAAAGTTTCCAAGAGAAGTTTTTTGCAAGGTCAATTAAATAGGAAAAATATTTTAAAAACACAAAGTGAGTGTGATATTCATCACTCCAGGGGAAGATTCACAGAAACCCCAGGAAAACAATGTGAAGGTCATTCCCACTGTGTCTGGTCATTCCTGCCATGTCCAGCCATTCCCACATTATTCTTGCTATGTCGGGTTATTCCCACTGTGCCTGGTTAGTCCTCCTGTGTTCAGTCATTCCTGCCACATCTGATCATTCCCAGCCGTTGGACAGATCTATGGTAGTTGATGTGGAAAATCGGCATGGTGGTTGACCAGTGCAGTGTGTGACACAGCCTGGCCCTGCCCTGCCCCTTTGAGGAACCGTAGAAAGATAAGGGGAGGTAAAGGTGTGTGATTGGTCGCTAAATGGAGCAGAATATATAACAAGGTGAAGGGAACTCAATTACTGTAAACAGCTGGAAATGGGAGAAAAGCCTAGCTGGGAATGTACAATGAGATGCATTTCTGAGGTGGGTTTGAGAGTCAAGGAGATGATTTTTGAGAACCCAGTTTCAGTCAGTTCAGAGTCAGTCACATTTAATAAAGTGCAATTCAAATGGGCCAAACAGTTAAAGGAGTTTCAGGATCCCCTGAAGCTGAAAGACAAAATACATGTTAAACCTAATTTTTATACAGTTGCGTTCTGAAAGCTGAGGGAAAAGGCTTGAGAGATGAACACCCTCTGGGCAGAGGGTTTGGTAGGGGTCATCACTGGGCCATGCATTCCCGCCAGACATCAGAACAATGGGTCAAACCAGTGGTCCTCTACAGGAACGCTTTCACGGAGTACCCCTGCTGCCCATAAACAACTTTGGCCTCGGAATGGTTAATTCCCTAGATTAAATAGCAGCCAAGACCATATCATTTGACTATACTATTTACAAAGCAGGAACAGAAAAGAACCCTTCAGACATCCTATAAATATCTTTTGATGAAAGCAAGTTTTTTCATCTTATCTGAATAATCTATTGACTGCAGAAATGTCCTCTGAAGCCTGACTTTGGAAGCTTTATCTGTAATAGTCAATGGAAGCAAATGTACAAAACTTCTCAGTGAAAATGCTGGACTCGCACTGTGAACCTTTCTCAATGATGGATTCAAACAGATGAGAAAGCAAAGATCAGCCCTGACCTCAAATCGTTCCTGCCACTGCATTTGGAGTATTGACTGGTTAAAGTAAGTCCTCAATGCACCGGGAGTGACTGCAGGTCACAACACTCCATGATTGGCCTGTATTTTATTTCAAACCCTGCGTAGCGTCTAAGTTATTTTTTAAAAAACCATCGGCAATCGCATCCGTGAGTTTAAATTTCAGATTCTCTTTGGTAAGAGAGACTGTCCAATGGGATGGTAGATTGCAGCCGGTCAAATTCCAATTGGTTGTCTACGTCCAGTACCCGGTCTGCCTCTTCCTCCTCCTCCTCCCGACTCAACAGTGCCAGCTCATTCTCGTAACAGAAGGAGTTGTTGACTGGCACCATGGAAAACGAGTTGTTCACCAGATCTTTGGCACTGCATCGCGGTGTGGTGGGCACTTCGTAAGTTTTGTGGAACCGTGAATAATCCACCTTGTAGTGATTCTTCTCCTCAAACAGCACAGGCTCAAATCGGTGGCTCCAGAGGATCTCATTGGCTAAGTATGAGCTTCGCGCTTGTGTTGTCATTGCCGTGGCTTCAACCATGCCCTCCAGGATGACCACGATCTCAAAATCTTCAGTCTCCAGATCTTGCTTGCTTATACCATAAAGAGGACTCTCCTCATCAATCTCATGGACTATAATTATAGGGGACACAAGAAAAATGCGGTCGAATCCAACATCGTAACCAACGTTAAGATCTTTCTGGTCCAGAGGGAGGTATTCCCCTTCTGTTGTGACATGAGGTTTAATAAGCTGGGCCCTGACATGAGCTTCCACAATATGACTTTTTCTGAGGTTACCTACACGCCACATGAGACACAATTTGCCATCTCTTATTGATATTACAGCATTATGGCTGAACAGAAGTGTTTGGGCCCTTTTCTTTGGACGTGCCATCTTTGCCATTATGGTGCCAATCATAAAAGAGTCAATGATGCATCCGATAATGGATTGGAAGACAACCATGAAAATGGCAGCTGGGCATTCTTCGGTGACACAGCGGAAGCCATAGCCAATGGTCGTCTGGGTCTCAATGGAAAACAGGAAGGCTGCAACAAAGCCATTCACTTGCATGATGCACGGTTTGAAGTTTTCATCGCGTCTTGATTTGTCCAGGTCTCCGTGCATCATGGCAATGAACCAGAACGCAAAACCAAAGGCCAACCAGGAAATCAGGAAAGCGGTAGAGAAGATCATGAGCATGTATCTCCAGCGGGTATCCACACAGGTGGTGAAGATGTCAGCCATGTACCTCTCAGACTTGCCGCTCATGTTGCTGAAGTAGATGTTACATTGTCCGTTCTTCTTTACAAAACGGTTGCGACATTTGCGGTGAGTTTGGATCTTGCCGTTGTCTTGCTCGTTGGCAGCTGATGATGCGCTGCCTTGGTCGCCATCTTTGTCTGAGGTCACCGTGTTGTACTGGTTGGCCCGCAATGTACTCATCGCAGTGATGATCATGAGTCTTTGGGAACAAAAGTGGACGGAAGTTTTCGGAAGAAGGTGCCAGCACTTCCCAAATCCCTCAGACAGTCAGAGCATCCATCAGCTAATAGAAACCACAAGGACCTGGAAGGACAGAGTAAAGATCACTATTTAATTATTTATTTTATCTTACCTTAATCACAATACTCACCACCCATATACTCACTGAATATACCACACCCTCTTTCCCACAATACCCAATGAACACACCTGGTCCGACTAAACATCACATACACCATACCCACCTACATGCCATCTCTATCACACCCACTGAAATCCCAGACCCATTCCATCAGACACAAGGGGTTAAAACCAGTTTCACTCATGCAAATCATATCCCAACTCTACTCTGGATAGCACCAGACTCTCCCTGTCCTTACCCTCTCCTCTCTGGGCACCACCACACTCTCCCTCTCCTTTCTCTCTCTCCACCCTGAGCACCACCACACTCTCCCTCTCCTTTCTCTCTCTCCACCCTGTGCACCACCACACTCTCCCTCTCCTTTCTCTCTCTCCACCCTGTGCACCACCACACTCTCCCTCTCCTTTCTCTCTCTCCTCCCTGAGCATCACCACACTCTCCCTCTCCTTTCTCTCTCTCCACCCTGTGCACCACCACACTCTCCCTCTCCTTTCTCTCTCTCCTCCGTGAGCATCACCACACTCTCCCTCTCCTTTCTCTCTCTCCCCCCTGAGCATCACCACACTCTCCCTCTCCTTTCTCTCTCTCCACCCTGAGCACCACCACACTCTCCCTCTCCTCTCTCTTGCCTCCCTGGGCACGACCACACTCTCCCTATCCTCCCTTGACACCACCACACACTCCCTCTCCTCTATATCTCTCTCTCCTCCTTGAGCCCCATGACTCACACTCCCTCCTTCACTCCTCCCTGGGCAGCACCACACTCTCCATCTCCCCTGTCTCTCCCTAGCACCCCCCTCCAACTCTCTCTCTCTCTGTCTCTGTCTCTCTGTCTCTGTCTCTTGCCTGCACACCACCACACAGAGCACCCACATAATTTTTCTGAAGTTTCCCCGGCAACAGGGGGATGATTGACGGAACTTGCTGATTGTGCCTGTTAGAATCACCACAGTCTCAATCACACAGGGACTTCAGCAGATCGAGCTGTGGCAATTATTTTAAAAGCAAAGGTGCCTTGCTGAGAGAGAACAGGAGAGCGCCAGAAATCGACAGATTGTTAAGTCTGCTTTACAGAGGGAGGGAATCTACAAGCATTCAAATCCAAAATATTCAGATAAAGAGACAGCAGCAAATAAGACAATAGAAAATAAATCAAGTGTGTGAAAGCTCAGCCTAAACATAAATAAAGAGGTGGCAAAGAGGAGAGAGTTATTTGGAGATGGATATACAGGAAGATTAAAATAGAATTCAGGCTGTGCCCTAGATTCCACATTCACACTGATCACAAAACCAAATTGCTGCTTTTACCTGTTCCCCTTGTGTCCCTCCCTATGGTTTCCTCAAGGTATAGAGACAGGACACTTCACATCCTCTCCTTTGCAGATACTCCAAACACAATTCATAAAATTCCAGCCACAGCCTAGGATCCTCGAGCTGTTTGCACTCTCAGATTGACAGCGTGTCAGAGAGTCCGTTTTAATTGGTTTAAATGAGGAACCTGTCGGAGGCTCGAAAAGCTGCTGCTCTCTCTCTCACTCTCCTCGTCTCTCTCTCCTCACCCCTCTCTCTTCACACTCGTCATTTCTCTCTCTCCTTACACTCTCCTCTCACTCTCTCTCTCCTCTCTCTCTCTCTCCTCACTCTCCTCCTCTCTCTCTTCACACTCGTCATTTCTCTCTCTCCTCACACTCTCCTTACACTCTCCTCTCACTCACTCTCCTCAAACTCTCCTCTCTCTCTCCTCACTCTCCTCCTCACTCTCTCCTCACACTCTCCTCATCTCTCTCCTCACACTCTCCTCCTCTCTCGTCACACTCTCCTCTCTCTCTTTCCTCACTCTCCTCATCCCTCTCTCTCTTCACACTCATCATTTCTATCTCTCCTCACACTCTCCTCCTCTCTCTCTCCTCACACTCTCCTCTCTCTCTCTCCTCACTCTCCTCATCCCTCTCTCTCTTCACACTTGTCATTTCTCTCCCTCCTCATACTCTCCTCCTCTCTCTTTCCTCACACTCTCCTCTCTCTCTTTCCTCACGCTCCTCATCCCTCTCTTCACAATCATCATTTCTATCTCTCCTCACACTCTCCTCCTATCTCTCCTCACACTCTCCTCCTCTCTCTCTCCACACTCTGCTCATCTCTCTCTCTCCACACTTGTCATTTCTCTCTCCTCACACTCTCCTCCTCTCTCTCTCTCCTCACTCTCCTCCTCTCTCTCCACACTCTGCTCATCTCTCTCTCTCCACACTCTGCTCATCTGTCTCTCTCCTCACTCTCCTCCTCTCTCTCTCTCCTCACTCTCCTCCTCTCTCTCTCTCCACACTCTGCTCATCTCTCTCTCTCTCCACACTTGTCATTTCTCTCTCCTCACACTCTCCTCCTCTCTCTCTCTCTTCACTCTCCTCATTTGTCTCTCTCCTCACTCTCCTCATCTGTCTCTCTCCTCACTCTCCTCCTCTCTCTCTCCTCACTCTCCTCATCTGTCTCTCTCCTCACACTCTCCTCCTCTCTCTCACTTCTCTTCTTCTCCCTCCCTCTCTCTCTCTCTCTCCTCCTCTCCCTTTTCCTCGCTCCATCACTCTCCTTCTACTCCTTTCCCTCTCCGCCTCTCTCTTTCCTCCTTTCTCTCTCTCTCCTCTCCCTTTCTGTCTTTCTTTCTCATCTTCTTCCTCTCCTCTCTCCACTTTTCCCTCACCGCCTTTCCCCTCCTCCTTTCTCAATCCATCCATTTCTGTTTGTCCTCCTCTCCCTTTCCTTCTCTTCTTCTCTCCTTTGCCTAATTCTTTTTGACGTCCTTTCTCCCTCCTTCCACTTTGGACTGATAGAAAAGGATACTTTCTAAACACTGAAAAGCTGAAAGTACAAAGAGGCTTAAGGTGCTGACTGGGTAGGGACAGGGACACAGATCATTAAAATGTCATGGATAGGTACAACAAATGGAGTGATGGCCTTTATATGTGAGGACAGAGAGAAATGAGGAGAGTGAGGAGAGAGAGAGGAGGAGAGTGTGAGGGGAGAGAGAGGAGGAGAGTGTGAGGAGAGAGATGAGGAGAGTGTGACAAGAGAGGAGGAGAGTGTGAGGGGAGAGAGAGGAGGAGAGTGTGAGGGGAGAGAGAGGAGGAGAGTGTGAGGGGAGAGAGAGGAGGAGAGTGAGGAGAGAGAGGAGGAGAGTGTGAGGAAAGAGAGAGAGGAGAGTGTGAGGAGAGAGAGGAGGAAAGTGAGGAGAGAGAGAGGAGAGTGTGAGGGGAGAGAGAGGAGGAGAGTGTGAGGGGAGAGAGAGGAGGAGAGTGTGAGGAAAGAGAAAGAGGAGAGTGTGAGGAGAGAGAGAGGAGGAAAGTGAGGAGAGAGAGAGGAGAGTGTGAGGAGAGAGAGAGAGGAGAGTGTGAGGAGAGAGAGAGGAGGAGAGTGTGAGGGGAGAGAGAGAGGAGAGTGTGAAGAGAGAGAGAGGAGAGTGAGGAGAGAGAGAGAGGAGAGTGTGAAGAGAGAGAGAGAGAGGAGAGTGTGAGGGGAGAGAGGAGGAGAGTGTGAGGAGAGAGAGAGGAGGAGAGTGTGAGGGGAGAGAGAGGCGAGAGTGAGGAGAGAGAGAGAGGAGAGTGTGAGGGGAGAGAGAGGAGGAGAGTGTGAGGAGAGAGAGAGGAGGAGAGTGTGAGGAGAGAGAGCGAGAGGAGAGTGTGAGGGGAGAGAGAGGAGGAGAGTGTGAGGAGAGAGAGGAGGAGAGTGTGAGGAGAGAGAGAGAAGAGAGTGTGAGGGGAGAGAAAGGAGGAGAGTGTGAGGAGAGAGATGAGGAGAGTGTGAGGAGAGAGAGAGGAGGAGAGTGAGGAGAGAGAGGAGAATGTGAGGAGAGAAGAATAGAATACAAGGGGAAATAGTCCTGCTTCAGCTATACAAAGCCCTGCTTAGACCACACCCAGAGAACTGTGAGCAGTTCTGGGTACCATACCTAGGGCAGTATATATTGGCCATGGACAGAGTGCAGTGAAGATTTACCGGAATGATACCTGGAATTCGATCGTTAAATTACAAGCAGAGATTACACAGACTACCGTCATATTGCCCAGAATTCAGAAGGTTAAGCAGTGATTTGCTAAAAGTTTTCAAGATATTAAGGGGAACTGATAGACTCAATGCTGGTTGGGGAGTTCAGGACTAGGATGGATAGTCTAAAAATTACCCCAAGGACTTTGAGGAATGAAATTAGGAAACGTTTCTACACACAGAGGGTGGTAGAAGTTTGGAACTCTCATCCAGCCCACCACCTACAAGTTCCCCTCCAAGCCACACACCATCCTGACTTGGAAATATATCGGCCGTTCCTTCACTGTTGCTGGGTCAAAACCCTGGAACTCCCTCCCTAACAGCACTGTGGGTGCACCTACACCACAAGGACTGCAGGGGTTCGAGAAGGCAGCTCACCCCCACCTTCTCAAGGGCAATTAGGGATGGGCAATAAATGCTGGCCCAGCCAGCGACACCCACATCCCGTGAAATAATTTTTTAAATGATAAATGGCAGTGGTGTCATGTTATTGTCATTGGGCTAAGGCCCAGGCTAATGCTCTGGGGACACAGGTTCAGCTGGTCGAATTTAAATTCAATTAATAAATCTGGAAGTTTAAGAAACAGCTAGTTTCAGTAATGATGACCATGAAACCATTTCCCATTGTTGTAAAAACCCATCTGGTTCACTAATGCCCTTTAGGGGAGGAAATCTGCCATCCTTACCTGGTCTGGCCTACATGTGACTCCAGACCCACAACAATGTGGTTGACTCTTAACTGCCCCTCTGAAATGGCCTAGCAACCCACGACAATGTCTAAAAAACGAGAGATGAAACCGATTGGACCATCCAGCAACGACTGAAGCACCAGAAATGACAAAGGCACACCCAGCCCCACTGACCCTGTCCTCACTAACATCTGGGCCCTTGCGCCAAAATTGGGAGAGCCGTCCCATAGACTAGTCAAGCAATAGCCTGACATAGTTGTCCTCCTTTGGGTACCATGCCCCAGAGAGGATGTTGGTAACCATGGGCTTCATGCATGATCACGCTTGGTAAAGTACTGCAATGGTTTGCTGTTGCCTTCTGCAGTATGGCTGACCGGGAAACTCTCCCGCTCTTACCACCTGTCATCGGGTGCATCGGAAGGATTTACAGGCTGATAACCAACCTGATTGGCCACGTAATGAACACACCTTCCACAGCCATCAGGTCCTGAACCCAGAACTTCTGGCCCAGAGATAGGGACACTACCACTGCACCATAAGGCACAGACATAGTTGTACTTACCGAATTATACCTTACAGAAAATATCCCAGACACCACCATTACCATCCTTGGGTATGTCCTGTCCCACCAGGGAGACAGATCCACCAGGGGTGGTGGCACAGTGGTACACAGTTAGGAGGGAGTTGCCCTGGGAATCCTCAACATTGACTCCGGGCCGCATGAAGTCTCATGGCATCAGGTTAAACATGGGTAAGAAAAACTCCTGCTGAATACCATGTACCTCTCACGCCCCACACACAAAGCCCCCCTCCCCGCCCCATACTCCCCAGGGCATATGAATCAGTGCTCCTCCATGTTGGACACCAATTGGAGGAACCACTGAGGGTGACAAGGGCACAGAATGTACTCTGGGTGGGGGGCTTCAAGGCCTATCACCAAGAGTGACTCCATAGCACCAGTACAGACCGAACTGGCCGAGTCCTAAAGGTACAACTGCTAGACGGCCTGCAGCAGGTGGTGAGGGAACCAACAAGAGGGAAAAACTTATTTGACCTCATCCTCACCAATTTACCTGTTGCAGATTTATCTGTCCATGACAGTATCGGTAGGAGTGAACACCACATAGCCATTGTGGAGGAGAAATTTCATCTCCACATTGAGGATACCCTCCATCATGCTGTGTGGTGCTACCACTGTGCTAAATGGGAGAGATTTCGAACAGATCTAGCAACTTAAAACTGGACATCCATGAGGCACTGTGGGCCATCAGCAGCGGAATTGTACTCGAACACAATTTCTAACCTCATGGCCCAGCATATCCCCCACTCTACCATTACCATCCAGCCAGGGGATCAACCCTGGTTCAATGAAGAGTGCAGGAGTGCATGCCAGGAGCAGCACCAGGCATACCCAAAAATGAGGGGTCAACCTAGTGAAGCTATAACACAGGACTACTTGCATGCCAAACAGCATAAGCAGCAAGTGATAGACAGGGCTAAGCGATTCCACAACCAACGGTTCAGATCTAAGCTCTGCAGTCCTGCCACATCCAGTCAGGAATGGTGGTAGATAATTAAACAACTCACTGGAGGAGGAGGCTCCACAAATATCCCCATCCTCAATGATGCAATACAACAGTACAATAGTGCAAAAGACAAGGCTGAAGCATTTGCAACAACCTTCAGCCAGGAGTGCCGAGTGGATGATCAATCTTGGCTTCCTCCGTAGGTCCCCAGCATCACAGATGCCAGCCTTCAGCCAATTTGATTCACTCCATGTGATATCAAGAAACAGCAGAAGGCACTGGATACTGCAAAGGCTATGGACCCTGACAACATTCTGGCAATAGTACTGAAAACCTGTGCTCCAGAACTAGCCAAGCTGTTCCGGTACAGCTACAACACTGGTATCTACCCGGCAATTTGGAAAATTGCCCAGGTATGTCCTGTACACAAAAAGCAGGACAAATCCAACCCGGCCAATTACTGCCCTATCAGTCTGCTCTCAATCATCAGCAAAGTGATGGAAGGGGACATTGACAATGTTAACATGCAGCACTTGCTCAGCAATAACCTGCTCACTGACACCCAGTTTGGGTTCTGCCAGGGCCACTCAGCTCCTGACCACATTACGGCCTTGGTCCAAACATGGACAAAAGAGTTGAACTCCCGAGGTGAGGTGAGAGTGACTGCCCTTGACATCAAGGCAGCATTTGACAGAGTGTGGCATCAAGGAGCCCTAGCAAAACTGGAGTCAATGGGAATCAGGGGGAAAACTCTCCACTGGTTGGAGTCATACCCAGCACAAAGGAAGATGGTTGTGGTTGTTGAAGATCAATCATCTCAGTTCCAGGACATCACTGCAGGAGTTCCTCAGGGTAGTGTCCTCAGCCCAACCATCTTCAGCTGCTTCATCAATGACCTTCCCTCCATCATAAGGTCAGAAGTGGGGATGTTCGCTGATGATTGCACAAAATTCTGTACCATTTGTGACTCCTCAGGTACTGAAGCAGCCCATGTCCAAATGCAGCAAGACCTGGAACAACATTCAGGCTTAGACAGGTAAGTGGCAAGTAACATTCATGCCACACAAGTGCCAGGCAATGACCATCTCCAACAAGAGAGAATCTAACTATCTCCCCTTGACATTCAATGGCATTACCACCACTGGATCCCCACAATCAACATCCTGGGGGTTACCATCGACCAGAAGCTGAACTTGACTAGCCATATAAATACTGTGGCTACAAGAGCAGGTCAGAGGCTGGGAATTCTGCAGCGAGTAACTCACCTCCTGACTCCCCAAAGCCTATCCACCATCTACAAGGCACAAGATAGGAGTGTGATGGAATACTCCCCACTTGGCTGGATGAGTGCAGCCCCAACAACACTCAAGAAGCTCAACAATATCCAGGACAAAGCAGCCTGCTTGATTGACACCTCATCCACAACATTAAACATTCACTCCCTCCACCACCGACGCAGAGTGGCAGCAGTGTGTACCATCTACAAGATGCACTGCAGCAACTCATTAAAGCTCCTTAGGCAGCACCTTCCAAACCCACGACCGCTACCATCTAGAAGGAAAAGAGCAGCAGACGCATGGGAACACCACCACCTGCAAGTTCCCCTCTAAGGCACTCACCAACCCAACCTGGAAATTAATCACCGTTCCTTCACTGTCACTGGGTCAAAATCCTGGAACTTCCTAACAACGCTATGCAACAATTCAGGAAGGTGGATAACCACCACCTTCTCAAGGGCAATTAAGAATGGGTAATAAATGCTCGCCTAGCCAGTGACACCCAAAAGATAAATTGTATTAAAAAATGATGCTAGTTTAATTGTTAACTCTGGATCTGAGTTTGATAGATTTTTGTTAACTAAAGGTAAAAAGAGAGATGTAGTCCAGTCAGAGAGCAGCAATGATCTCATTGAAAGAAGGAACAGAATCGAAGGGCAAAATGGCCTCCTACTGTAACTATAAATAGTGCCAAAATGTGTCCCAAACTGACCTGTCCCAAACACAACTGCCCAAACACACCTGTCCCAAACACGCCTGTCCCAAACACACCTGACCCAAACACACTTGTCCCAAACACGCCTGACCCAAACACGCCTGTCCCAAACACGCCTGACCCAAACACACCTGTCCCAAACACACCTGACCCAAACACACTTGTCCCAAACACGCCTGACCCAAACACGCCTGTCCCAAACACGCCTGACCCAAACACACCTGTCCCAAACACACCTGTCCCAAACACCACTGTCCCAAACACACTTGTCTGACAAACGCCTGTCCCAATCATGCCTACAACAAACATGCCTATCGCAAACATCCCTTTCCCAAAAAGTCCTGTCCCTGTTGTTCAGCACAGGGGGGATCAAAGCACAGAAGAGCAATTGTCACAGGGCACTCTATAGTCAGGGGCTCAGATAGGCGCTTCTGTGGTCGTGAAAGAGACACCAGGATGGTGTGTTGCCTCCCTGGTGCCAGGGTCCAGGATGTCTCTGATCGGGTACGGGACATTCTGAAGGGGGAGGGAGAACAGCCAGAGGTTGTGGTACACATTGGTACTAACGACATAGGCAGGAAGGGTGACGAGGTCCTGCAGCGGGAGTTCAGGGAGTTAGGCAGAAAGTTAAAAAACAGGACCTCTGGGATTGTAATCTCAGGATTACTCCCTGTGCCACGTGCCAGTGAGGCTAGAAATAGGAAGATAGTGCAGCTGAACACATGGCTGAACAGATGGTGTAGGAGGGAGGGTTTCAGATATCTGGATCATTGGGATCTCTTCCGGGGCAGGTGGGACCTGTACAAGAAGGACGGGTTGCATCTAAACTGGAGGGGCACCAATATCCTGGCTGCGAGGTTTGCTAGTGTCACTCGGGAGGGTTTAAACTAGTATGGCAGGGGGGTGGGAAACAGAGCAATAGGTCAGCAGGTGAAATAAATGACTGGGAACCAGTGAATATGGCCAGTAGGACTAAGAGGAAGAGCAGGTAGGGAGAAATTACTGAACACAGTGGGGCTGGGGGTCTGAAATGCATTTGTTTCAATGTGAGAAGTATAACAGGCAAGGCAGATGAGCTTAGATCTTGGATTAATACTTGGGACTATGATGTTATTGCTTTACAGAGACTTGGTTGAAGGATGGACAGGATTGGCAGATAAACGTTCCAGGATTTAGATATTTCAGGCAGGATAGAGAGGGATGTAGAAGAGGTGGGGGAATTGCACTGCTGGTTAAGGGGAATATCACAGATGTACGACAGGAGGACACCTCGGAGGGCTCATGCAGTGAGGCAATATGGGTAGAGCTCCGGAATAGGAAGGGTGCAGTCACAATGTTGGGGGTTTACTATAGGCCTCCCAATTGCCGGCGGGAGATTGAGGAACAGTTATGTAGGCAGATTTTGGAAAGATGTAAAAGCAATAGGGTTGTTGTGGTGGGTGATTTTAACTTTCCCTATATTGACTGGGATTCACTTAGTGCTAGGGGTTTGGATGGTGCAGAATTTGTAAGGTGCATCCAGGAGGACTTCCTGAGACAATATGTAGATAGTCCAACTAGGGAAGGGGCAATACTGGACCTGGTATTAGGGAACGAACCCGGCCAGGTGGTCGAAGTTTCAATAGGGTAACATTTCGGGAAAAGTGACCATAATTCAGCAAGTTTCAAGGTACTGGTGGATAAGGATAACAGGAGTCCTCGGGTTAAGGTGCTTAATTGAGGGAAGGCTAATTATAACAATATTAGGCAGGAACTGAGGAATCTAGGCTGGAAGCAGATGTTTGAGGGCAAATCAACAACTGACATGTGGGGGGCTTTCAAACATCAGTTGATAAGAATTCAGGACCTTCATCCTGCTAGGATGAAGGATAAGTATGGAAAGTTTCAGGAACCTTGGATAACGAAGGATATTGCGAGATTAGTCAAAGAGAAAAGGGAAGCATTCGTAAGGGCTAGAAGGCTGGGAACAGATGAAGCCCGTGGAGAATATAAAGAATGTAGGAAGAAACTTAAGCAAGGAGTCAGGAGGGCTAAAAGGGGTCATGAAAAGTCATTGGCAACCAGGATTAAGGAAAATCCCAAGGCCTTTTATACATATGTAAAAAGCAAGAGGGTAGCCAGGGGAAGGGTAGGCCCACTCAGGGACAGAGGTGGGAATCTGTGTGTGGAGCCAGAAGAAATGGGAGAGATACTAAATGAGTACTTCTCATCAGTATTCTCCAAAGAGAAGGACTTAGCAGTCGATTTGTCTAGGGAAGAGTGTGTAGATAGCCTGGATCATGTTGAGATCAAAAAAGAGGTGTTAGGCGTCTTGAAGAATATTAAGGTGGATAAGTCCCCAGGGCCAGATGGGATCTATCCCAGAGTATTGAGGGAGGCAAGGGAGGAGATTGCTGGGGCCTTGACAGAAATCTTTGTATCCTCACGGGCTACGGGTGAGGTCCTAGAGGACTGGAGAATGGCCAACATTTTTCCATTGTTTAGGAAGGGTAGCAGGGATAATCCAGGAAATTACAGGCTGGTGAGCCTTACGTCAGTGGTAGGGAAATTATTGGAGAAGATTCTTCGTGACAGGATTTACTACCATTTGGAAGCAAATGGGCGTATAAGACCATAAGACCATAAGACATAGGAGCAGAAATTAGGCCATTCGGCCCATCGAGTCTGCTCCACCATTCAACCATGGCTGATAAGTTTCTTAACCCCATTCTCCCCGCAACCTTTGATCCCCTTACCAATCAAGAACCTATCTATCTCGGTCTTAAATACACTCAATGACCTGGCCTCCACAGCCTTCTGTGACAATGAATTCCATAGATTCACCACTCTCTAGCTAAAGAAGTTTCTCCTCATCTCTGTTCTAAAAGGTCTTCCCTTTACTCTGAGGCTGTACCCTCGGGTCCTAGTCTCTCCAACTAATGGAAACATCTTCCTCACATCCACTCTATCCAGGCCTTTCAGTATTCTGTAAGTTTCAATCAGATCCCCCCTCATCCTTCTAAACTCCATCGAGTTTAGACCCAGAGTCCTCAAATGTTCCTCATATGTTAAGCATTAGTGAGAGGCAGCATGGTTTTGTGAAGGGGAGGTCGTGTCTCACTAACTTGATCGAGTTTTTCGAGGAAGTGACAAAGATGATCGACGATGGAAGGGCAGTGGATGTTATATACATGGATTTCAGTAAGGCCTTTGACAAGGTCCCTCATGGCAGACTGGTACAGAAGGTAAAGTCTGACAGATTAGAGGTGAGCTGGCAAGATGGATACAGAATTGGCTTGGTCATAGAAGACAGAGGGTAGCAGTGGAAGGGTGCTTTTCTGAATGGAGAGCTGTGACTATTGGAGTTCCGCAGTGATCAGTGCTGGGACCTTTGCTGTTTGTAGTATACATAAATGATATGGAGGAAAATGTAACTGGGCTAATTAGTAAGTTTGCAGACGACACTAAAGTTGGAGGAGTCACAGATAGTGAAGAAGATTGGCAAAGGATACAATGGGATATTGTGTGCAATTCTGGTCGCCACATTACCAGAAGGATATGGAGGCGTTGGAGAGGGTGCAGAGGAGGTTTACCAGGATGCTGCCTGGTCTGGAGGTTATTAACTATGAGGAGAGTTTGGAGAAACTCGGATTGTTCTCACTAGAGCGACGGAGATTGAGGGGCGATTTGATAGAAGTTTACAAAATTATGAGTGGCATGGACAGAGTAGATAGTCAGAAGCTTTTTCCCAGGGTGGAAGAGTCAATTACTAGGGGACATAGATTTAAGGTGAGAGGAGAAAAATATAGAGGAGATGTGCGGGGCAAGTTTTTTACGCAGAGGGTAGTGAGTGTCTGGAGTTCACTGCCAGAGGAGGTGGTGGAAGCAGGTACGATAGTGGTGTTTAAGAGGCAGCTTGACAAGTACATGAAAAGGATGGGAATAGAGGGATACGGACCCCGGAAGTGCAAAATGTTTTAGTTTAACAGGCAATATGATCGGCGCAGGCTTGGAGGGCCGAAGGGCCTGTTCCTGTGCTGTACTTTTCTTTGTTCTTTGTTCTTTGTTCAAACATCCCTACACCAAACACACCTGTCCCAAACACGCCTATCCCAAAAACACCTGTCCCAAACACACCTGGCCCAAACACACCTGTCCCAAAAACACCTGTCCCAAACACACCTGGCCCAAACACACCTGTCCCAAACATGCCTACAACAAATACACCTGTCTCAAACACTCCTGTCCTAAACATGCATGTCTCAAACACACATGTCCCAAACATGCCTGTCCCAAACATGCCTATCCCAAAAACCCCTGTACAAAACACACCTGTCCCCAAACACATCTGTCCGAAACACCCCTGCCCCAAAATCCCCATCCCAAACACACCTGATTCAAGCACACCTGTCCCAAACACTCCTGCCCCAAGCATGCCTGTCCCAAGCACACCTGTCCCAAACATGCCTATCCCATACACCCCTGTCCCAAACACACCTGTCCCAAATACGCCAGTCCCAAACACCCCTGTCCAAAACACACCTGTCCCAAACACGCCAACACCAAACACACCTGTCCCAAACATGCCTATCCCAAAAACACCAGTCCCAAACACACCTGTCCCAAACATGCCTATAACAAATACACCTGTCACAGACACTCCTGTCCTAAACACCCCTGTCCCAAACACACATGTCCCAAATACACCTGCCCCAAACACGCCTGCCCCAAACACCCCCGTCCCAAACACCCTTGTCCCAAACATGCCTGTCCCAAACACTCCTACACCAAACACAACTATCCCAAACATGCCTACACCAAACACCCTTGTCCAAAACACCCATATCCCAAGCACGGCCTGTCCCGAACACGCCTGTCCCAAACAAGCCTACATCAAACACGTCTATCCCAAACACACCTGTCTCAAACACGCTTGTCCCAAGCATGCCTACACCAAACACACCTGTCCCAAACATACCTACACCAAACACACTTCTCCAAAGCCTACCTGTCCTAAACATGCCTACAACAAACACGTCTGCCTTAAACACTCCTGTCCTAAACACGCTTGTCCCAAACACACCTGACCCAAACATGCCTGTCACAAACACCCCTGTTCTAAACACACCTGTCCCAAACACCATTATTCCAAACACACCTGTCCCATACACGCCTGCCCTAAACACACCTGTCCCAATCATCTCTGTCCCAAACACACCTGTCCCAAACACCCCTGTCCCAAACACACCATCCCAAAAACACCTGTCTCAAACAGCCCTGACCCAAACACCCCTGTCCCAAACATGCCTACACCAAACACACCTGTCTGAAACACACCTGTCCCAAAGACACCTCTCCCAAACATTCCTACACCAAACACGCCTGTCCCAAACATGCCTGCCCCATACACACCTCTCCCAAACACCCCTGACCCAAACACACCTGTCACAAACACATCTGTCCCAAACGCGCCTACATCAGACACATCTATCCCAAACACGCCAGTCCAAAACATGGCTAAACCAAACATGCCCACACCAAACACACATGTCCCAGACGCGCCTGTCCCAAACATGCCTACACCAAACACATCTATCCCAAACACGCCTGTCCCATACACACCTGTCCCAAACACACCTGTCCCAAACATGCCTGTCCCAAACGCGCCTACACCAAACACAGCTGACCCAAACACACCTGTCCCAAACATGCCTGTCCCAAACATGCCTACACCAAATACCATTGTCCCAAACACACCTGTCTCAAACACGCCTAGACCAAACACATCTATCCCAAACACCACTGTCCCAAACACGCCAATTCCAAACACGCCTACATCTAACACATATATCACAAACACGCCTGTCCCAAATATGCCTATACAAAACACACCTGTCCCAGATATGCCTGTCCCAAACATGCCTACCCCAAACAAACCTGTCCCAAACACACCTACACCAAATATACCTGTCCCAAACATCCCTACACCTAACACACCAGTTCCAAACATGCCTATCCCAACCACATCTTTCCCAAACACAGCTGCCCCAAACACACCTGTCCCAAACATGCCTACATCAAACACATCTGTCCTAAACATACCAGCCCTAAACATTCCTACACAAAACACAACTGTCCCAAACACACCTATCCCAAACATGCCTGTCCCATACACCCCGTCCCAAGCACACCTCTCCCAAACACACCTCTCCCAAACAAGCTTGTCTTAAACAGGCCTGTTCAAACATGCCTGTCCCAAACACGCCTGTCACAATCACCGATGTCCCAAACACACCTGTCCCAAACACCCCTGTCCAAAACATGCCTGTCCCAAACATGCCTGTCCCAAGCACGCATGTCCCAAACACACCTGTCCCATACATGCCTGTCCCAAGCATCCCTATCCCAAACATCGCAGTTCCAAGCACGCCTTCCCCAAACATACCTACACAAAACACACCGGTCCTGACCACACCTACATCAAACATACCTGACCCAAACATCCCTGCACCAAGCACACCTGTCCAAAACACGCCTGTCCCAAACACCCCTGTCCCAAACACGCCTAGACCAAACACACATGCTCCAAACAAAAACCTGTCCCAAACACCCCTGTCCCAAACAAGCCTGTCCCAAACACGCCTGTCCCAAACACATCCACACCAAACACACCTGTCCCACACACACCTGTCCCAAACTCACCTGTCCTAAACATGCCTAAAACAAACACGCCTTCCCAAATGCTCCTGTCCCAAACACCCCTGTCCCAAGCACATCTGTCCCAAACACTCCAGTGCCAAACACACCTATCCCAAACACCCCTCTCCCAAACACGCCTGTCCCAAACACCCCCCTCCCAAACACGCCTGTCCCAAACATCCCTGTCCCAAACAATCTTGTCCCAAACATGCTTACACTAAACACCACTGTCCCAAACACCCTTGCCTGAAACACGCCTGTCCCAATCATGCCTGCAATCAAACATGCCTATCCTAAACACCCCTTTCCCAAACATTCCTGTCCCAAACATCCCTACACCAAACATGCCTGTCCCATACACGCCAATCCCAGACACCCCCTGTCCCAAACACATCTGGCCCAAACATGCCTACAACAAACACGCCTGTCCTAGACACTCCTGTCCTAAACACGCCTGTCCCAAACATGCCTACACCAAACATACCTGCCCTAAACATCCCTACACCAAACACAACTGTCCCAAACACACCTATCCCAAACATGCCTGTCCCATACACACCTGTCCCAATATCACCTCTCTCAATCACATCTGTTCGAAACACACATCTCCCATCACACCTGTTCCAAACATGCCTGTCCAAAACAGGCCTATTCAAACACGCCTGTCCCAAGCACAACTGTCACAATCACCCCTGTCCCAAACACGCCGTCCCAAACACCCCTGTCCAAAACATGCCTGTCCCAAACATGCCTGTCCCAAACACGCATGTCCCAAACACCCCTTCCCAAACACATCTGTCCCATACATACCTGTCCCAAGCATCCCTATCCCAAACACCGCAGTTCCAAGCACACCTTCCCCAAACATGCCTACACAAAACACAGCGGTCCTGACCACACCTACATCAAACATACCTGTCCCAAACATCCCAGCACCAAGCACACCTGTCCTAAACATGCCTGTCTCAAACACACCTGTCCCAAACACAAGTGTCCCAAACACACCTGTTCAAAACAGGCCTGTCCAAACACTCCGGTCACATGCACACCTGTCCCAAGCATGCCTGTCCCAAACACGCCTGTCCCAAACACCCGTGTTCCATATACATCTGTCCTACATACACCTGTCCCAAACAAACCTGCCTCAAACATGCCTGTCCTAAACACAACTGTCCCAAACATGTCTATCCCATACACCCGTCCAAAACACACCTGTCCCAAAATCCCCGCCCCAAACACACCTGACCCAAGCACACCTGTCCCAAACACCCCTGCCCTAAGCACGCCTGTCCCAAGCATGCCTGTCCCAAACACACCTGTCCCAAACACGCCTATCCCAAACACCCCTGTCCCAAACACCCCTGTCCCAAACACACCTGTCCCAAACACGCCAACACCAAACACCCCTGTCCCAAACTCACATGTCCCAAACATGCTTGTCCCAAACACACCTGTATCAAACACATCTATCCCTAAAACACCTGTCCCAAGCACGCCTGTCCCAAACATGCCTACACCAAACACCACGGTCCCAAACACACCTGCTCCAAACACGCCTGCTCCAAACACGCCTACATCAGACACATATATCACAAACATGCCTGTCCCAAATATGCCTACACAAAACACACCTGTCCCAGATACGCCTGTCCCAAACACGCCTACACCAAATAAACCTGTCCCAAACATCCCTACACCTAACACACCTGTCTCAAACAAGCCTACACCAAACACACCTGTCCCAAACTACGCTGTCCCAAACACCCCTGTCCCAAACACCTCAACCCAAACACCCTAACCCAAACACACCTGTTCCAAACACCCCTGTCCCAAATGCGCCAGTTCCAAACACGCCAGTTCCAAACATCCCTGTCCGAAACACCCCTGTCCCAAAAACACCTGTCCCAAACACCCCTGTCCCAAACACCCCTGTCCCAAACGCGCCCATTCCAAACACGCCTATCCAAATCATCCCTGTCCCAAACATGCCTATCCCAAACATGCCTACAACAAACCCACCTGTCCCAAACACACCTGTCCCAAACACATCTGTCCCAAAAACGCCTTTCTCAAACACGCCTCTCTCAAACACGCCTTTCTCAAACACGCCTGTTCCAATCGCCTCTGTCCCAAAGACGCCTTTCCCAAACATGTCTGTCCTGTGCATCCCTATCCCAATCGCCCCGTCCAAAATACCCCTGCCCCAAACACACCTGTCCTAAGCACGCCTGTCCCAAACTCACCCGTACCAAACACATCTGTTGCAAATACGCCAGTCCCAAATGCCCCTGTCCCACTCACCCCATCCCAAACACCCCTGTCCCAAATACACCAGTCCGAAACATGCCTGTCCCAAACACACCTGTCCCAAACACACCTGTCTGAAACACACCTGTCCCAATCACCTCTGTCCCAAACACGCCAGTCCCAAACACACTAGTCCCAAACACACAGATCCCAAACATACCTGTCCCAAACACGCCTTTCTCAAACACCCCTGTCCCAATCACCTCTGTCCCAATAACTTTTGTCCCAATGACGCATTTTCCTAACACACCTGTCCCGTACACCCCTGTCCCAATCACCCCATCCCAAACACCCCTGTCCTAAATACACCTGTCCAAAACATACCTGTTCCAAACACACCTGTCCAAACACACCTGTCCCAAACACATCTGTCCCAAACACCCCTGTCCCAAACACGCCTGTCCCAAACACACCTGACCCAAGCACACTTGTCCCAAACACCCCTGTCCCAAACACTCCAGTCCCAAACACTCCTGACCCAAGCACACCTGACCTAAATGCCCCTTTCCCAAACACGTCTGTCCCAAACATGCATTTTTCAAACACCCTCTGTATCCAAACACGCCTGTCCCAAACACGCCTGTCCCAAACACACCTGTTGCAAATCCGTCTGTCCCGAACATGCCTATCCCATATGCCCCTGTCCTGAACACACCTGTCCCAAACACACCTGTCACAATACATCAATCCCAAACGCCCCTAACCCAAACACCCTGGGCCCAATCACCTCTGTCCCAAAGACGCCTGTCCCATACACCCCATCCCAAACACCCCATCCCAAACACCCCTGTCCCAAACACGCCTGTCCCAAACATGCCTATCCCATACACCCCTGTCCCAAACACACCTGTCCCAAACGCCCCTTTCCCAAGCACGCCTTTCCCATACACTTGTCCCAAGCATACCTGACCCAAGCACACCTATCCCATACACCTCTGTCCCAAACACATCTGCCCCAAAAACCCCTGTCCCAAACACACCTGTCGCAGACACGCCTTTCTCAAACACCGATGTCCCAATTACCTCTGTCCCATTCAATTCTGTCCTAATGACCTATTTCCCTAACACACCTGTCCCGTACACCCCTGTCCCAATCACCCTATCCTAAACACCCCTGTCCCAAATAGACCTGTCCGAAACATGCCTGTCCCAAGCACACCTGTCCCAAACACCCCTGTCCCATACACACCTGTCCCAAACACCACTGTCCCATATACCCCATCGCAAACACATCTGTCCCAAACACACCTGTCCTAAACGTGGCTACACCAAACACACCTGTCCAAAACTACGCTGTCCCAAACACACCTGTCCCAAACACCTCAACCCAAACACCCTAAACCAAACACACCTGTCCCAAACACCCCTGTCCCAAATGCGCCAGTTCCAAACACGCCAGTCCCAAACATCCCTGTCCGAAACACCCCTGTCCCAAAAACACCTGTCCCAAACACCCCTGTCCCAAACACCCCTGTCCCAAACGCGCCCGTTCCAAACACGCCTATCCAAAACATCCCTGTCCCAAACATGCCTATCCCAAACATGCCTACAACAAACCCACCTGTCCCAAACACACCTGTCCCAAACACATCTATCCCAAAAACGCCTTTCTCAAACACGCCTGTCTCAAACACGCCTTTCTCAAACACGCCTGTTCCAATCGCCTCTGTCCCAAAGACGCCTTTCCCAAACATGTCTGTCCTGTGCATCCCTATCCCAATCGCCCCGTCCAAAATACCCCTGCCCCAAACACACCTGTCCTAAGCATGCCTGTCCCAAACTCACCCATACCAAACACACCTGTTGCAAATACGCCAGTCCCAAACGCCCCTGTCCCACTCACCCCATCCCAAACACCCCTGTCCCAAATACACCAGTCCGAAACATGCCTGTCCCAAACACACCTGTCCCAAACACACCTGTCTCAAACACACCTGTCCCAATCACCTCTGTCCCAAATATGCCAGTCCCAAACGCCCCTGTCCAAAACACCCCTGTCCCAATCACCCCTGTTCCAAACACACCTACAACAAACACACCTGTCCCAAACACCCCTGTCCCAAGCACGCCTGTCCCATACACCCTTGTCCCAAGCACACCTATCCCATACACCTCTGTCCCAAACACTTCTGCCTCAAAAAACCCCTGTCCCATAAATCCCTGTCCCAAACATCCCTGTCCCAAATATGCCTGCACCAAAGACACCTGTCCCAAACACAACTTTCTCAAACACCCCTGTCCCAATCGCCTCTGTCCCAATCACCTCTGTCCCAATGACGCATTTCCCTAACGCACCTGTGCCGTGCACCCCTGTCCCAATCACCCCATCCCAAACACCCCTGTCCCAATTACACCTGTCCGAAACACCCCTGTCCCAAACACACCTGTTCCAAACACACCTGTCTCAAAAATGCTTATACCAAACACACCTGTCCCAAACACATATGTCCCAAACACGCCTGTCCCAAACACGCCTGTCCCAAACACCCCTGCCCCAAACACCCCTGCCCCAAACACACCTGACCCAAGAACACCTATCCCAAACACACCTGACCCAAGCACACCTGACCTAAACACCCCTTTCCTAAACACGCCTGTCCCAAACATGCCTATCCCAAACACCCCTGTCCCAAACATGCCTGTCCCAAACACGTCTGTCCCAAACACACCTGTCCCAAACACACCTGTCGCAAATACGCCAGTCCCCAATGCCCCTGTCCCAAACACCCCTGTCCTAATCACCTCCAATCACGCCCAAAGATGCCTGTCCCATACATCCCCATCCCAAACACCCAGTCTCAACCACCCCGTCCCAAACACACCTGTACCAAACACGCCTTCAACAAACACACCTGTCCCAAACACCCTTGTCCCAAGCACACCTGACCCAAGCACACCTATCCCATACACCTCTGTCCCAAACACATCTGCCCCAAAAACCCCTGTCCCAAAAATACCTGTCCCAAATACCCCTGTCCCAAACACCCCTGTCCCAAATACACCTGTCCAAAACACACCTGTCCCAAACACACCTGTCCCAAACACATATGTCCCAAACACGCCTGTCCCAAAAAAAACTTTCCCAAACACCCTTGTCCCAAGCACACCTGACCCAAGCACACCTATCTCATACACCTCTGTCCCAAACACATCTGCCCCAAACACATCTGCCCCAAAAACCCCTGTCCCATAAACCCCTGTCCCAAATACCCCTGTCCCAAACACCCCTGTCCCAAACATGCCTGTCCCAAACACGCCTGTCCCAAACACACCTGTCCCAAACACACCTGTCCTAAACACGTCTTTCTCAAACACCCGAGTCCCAATCACCTCTGTCCCAATGATGCATTTCCCTAACACACCTGTCATGTACACCCCTGTCCCAATCACCCTATTCCAAACACACCTGTCCCAAATACACCTGTCCGAAACATGCCTGTCCCAAACACACCTGTCCCAAACACATCTGTCCCAAACACCCTGTCCCAAACACGCCTGTCCCAAACACGCCTGTCCCAAACACTCCTGCCCCAAACACACCTGACCCAAGCACACCTGACACAAGCACACCTGACACAAGCAGACCTGTCCCAAACGCCCCTGTCCCAAACGCCCCGTCCCAAACATATCTGTCCAAAACACACCTGACCCGAGCACATCTGACATACGCCCCTTTCCCAAACACGCCTGTCCCAAACAATCCTGTCCCAAACAATCGTGTCCCAAACATGCCTGTCCCAAACACACCTGCCCCAAACACACCTGTCCCAAACACACCTGTCCCAAACACATCTGTCCAAAACACACCTATACAAAACACACCTGTCCAAAACACGCCTGTCCCAAACACACCTGACCCAAGCACACCTGACCCAAGCACACTTGACTCAAACACACCTGTCCCAAACACCCCTGTCCCAAATGCCCCTGTCCCAAACATCTGTCCCAAACACATCTGTCCCAAACACGCCTGTCCCAATCACCTCTGCCCCAAACATGCCTACACCAAACACACCTGTCCCAAATGCTCCTGTCCCAAACACATCTGTCCCAAACACACCTGTCCTAAACAAACCTGTCCCAAACACACCTGTCCCAAACACACCTGTCCCAAACACGCCTGTCCCAAACATGCCTGTACCAAACGTGCCTGTCCCAAAAACGCCTGTCCTAAACACACCTGTCCCAAACACCCCTGTCCCAAACACATCTGTCCTAAACACATCTGTCCCAAACACCCCTGTCCCAAACACATCTGTCCTAAACACATCTGTCCCAAACACCCCTGTCCCAAACACACCTGTCCCAATCACCTCTGCCCCAAACAGCCTACACCAAACACACCTGTCCCAAACATGCCTACAACAAACACACCTGTCCCAAACACCCCTGTCCCAAACACATCTGTTCCAAACACCCCTGTTCCAAACACACCTGTCCCAAACACATCTGTCCCAAACACACCTGTCCCAAACACACCTGTCCCAAACACGCCTGTCCCAAACACGCCTGTCCCAAACATGCCAGTCCCAAACATGCCTATCCCAAACAATCCTACAACAAATGCGCCTGTCCCAAACACACCTGTCCCAAACACCCCTGTCCCAAACACCCCGTCCCAAACACACCTGTCCCAAACATGCCTATACCAAATACACCTATCCCAAACATGTCTACACCAAACACACCTGTCCCAAATGCCGCTGCCCCAAACACATCTGTCCCAAACACGCCTGTCCCAAACACCCCTGTCCCAAACACCCCTGTTCCAAACACACCTGTTCCAAACACCCCTGTCCCAAACACACCTGTCCCAAACACATCTGTCCCAAACACACCAGTCCCAAACACGCCAGTCCCAAACACGCCAGTCCCAAATACGCCGGTCCCAAACACACCAGTCCCAAACACACCTGTCCCAACCACATCTGTCCCAAAGACGCCTTTCCCAAATACGCCTGTCCTGTGCACCCCTATCCCAATCACCCCATTCCAAATACCCCTGTCCCAAACACACCTGTCCCAAACACACCTGTCCCAAACATGCCTACACCAAACACACCTGTCCCAAACATGCCTACACCAAACACACCTGTCCCAAACATGCCTACACCAACCATACCTGTGCCGATGTCTGGTGGTGCTGTGAGGCCTGAAGGCTAACCCTGACATATATATTTGCAAGTCTGACCAAGGGACCAGAATAATCATTCCAAAACGAGCGTTATTCTGTTAACAAAATGCATGCTCTTCTTGATGACAGTTCAAAATTCAAATCTATTGGATCCGCTGCCAAACACAGCCACACAGCCCTGCTCAATAACCAGCTACAAAACAGTTTGTTAGACGTGTGTAAGGGAATGAGCTGCCTTGCGATGTATGTGACACGATTCATCCTTATGGCTCACTCTACACCCACGCGTGCATGGACTGTTATAGACACAAAAGCGCTGTCCCATTGTGCCCTATTTTATTGATGACAGGCTCTGCACAGCATGATTTGGCCCAAATGGTTGAGTGAATTACTGCAGCCAGTTCTTAGTGAGTTTTCTACTCGCACGGTGAAGGATTCCTTCACCCTCACAAAGACTGTACGCAACCTCATGTTGATAGCAATGCCTTGTCCCTGTGCTCATTCCACACTGCGAGCTTATTTACAAATGTGACCCTGAAGGAAGCCATCAGCATATGTGCCATGTCGCTACATCACAGCAATACAGATGTGCCGCTATTTTCTGAATCTGTATTCATTGAACTTATGAACTTAGCAGCTGGTACAGTCAAGTTCGGTTTTATTGACACCATGTATACCCAAATAATGGTGTAGCCACGGGATCCCCTCTAGGTCTAGTTGTCAGTTGGTTTTGGTTAGAGTTGTGGTTGTGGCATCACTGGCTTTTTTTTGGTTTTATGCTCAATTTATGCGTGTTTATGTTTCATGTTTTGTGTGACTTTATGCTTTGTGCATTTTTACATTTTTTGGGTAGGGTTTGTTCCAAGTATGTTTATGTTTTGTGATTGACGAGGTGGACATTGAAAAGGATGTTTCCTCTTGTGGGCGAGACCAGAACTAGGGGGGCACTGTTTTAAAATTAGGGGTCACCCTTTTAAGACAGAGATGAGGAGAATCTGTTTCTCTCAGAGAAATGCGTGACTTTGGAACTCTGTGGTGGAGGCAGCAACATTAAATATCTTTTAAGACAGAGGTAGATGGATTCTTGTTAAGCAAGGGAATCAAAGGTAGATGAGAACGTGGAATTCGAAACACAAGCAGATCAGCCACGATCTTAATGAATGGCGGAGCAGGCTCGAGGGGCCGAATGGCCTACTCCTGTTCCTATTTTCTATGTTTGTATGGTTGAGTAGCCACAGCACGGACACGGCTTAAAGTCTCGGACTGTCTGCACCGGCTAATCCCAGCCAGTACAAACCTCACTTATTTTGACTTTGGACATCAAGATATTAATCCCACCCTTTTTCCCCACCGTATTTACATTTACTTCAGACCTGAATGGAGCATCTGAATGGAGAAGACTCCAGTTACAACCCGACAGCTTGACCAATGTGCGAGGTGCAGGAAATGGAGAAGAATGCTTCATAATTACATCATAACTAATTCGATTAGATAGATTATCTGGACCTGCAGTCGACAGTAATCACTGTCACCCGTCTCCATTCACTCCTCCAGAGGAATCACACTGTCTCCAGACTTTCACACATCTTAGGTTCACTCTGGGCTGTTCCACTCCTGTTTAGTGTCAACTCCCCTCAGGGAACCTGGCACGCTGGCCTGTGCCAGCCTGTTTGGGCCCACCCACCTCTGTTCCCGGCCTTGGTGGGTCTAAAACTTCTGGCCCTGATCTACGGTGTGTTGGAGTGAAATGTTTCTTCTTTCCCATCTGCGCATTTATATCTCAGCATTGCAGCGACCTCCTAACGATATCGGGGACGTTGGTCTTGAAATGGGGGTCAGGTGAGGGCGCTTATGTCTGCTCGTCTCAGGGTTGGAAAGTGAAACTTGGCCTGACGCACTGGGAAAGCAGCCGCTGTGAACCCCCTCAGACTCAGAGAGTCGCCCTCCCGATGCCAGTCAGCTGACACTGACAGAATTGGACTGGGAAGGCATCACCCATTAAATTCTCGTGGCTTCCATCTTGCTATCCGCACTTGGCGAGCCACCTCATCGTTTACTGGGCTCCGATCTCCAGGGCCCCCTTCCTGGTTAAAGAGAAACTGCTTGATGAGGCTATTTGGGATCAGGTCTGGATATCGGGGGTGGGGGGAAAAATCACTCTCGTGCTCAGGAAAGCTACACCTACGTTCGATATGACTCTCTTAGTGAGCGTTCCATTTTCGGAGAATTAGAAAGCCACTATCCACAAGCAGCAAAGTGGGTTTCCCAATGGGACTCCACTTTACAGGATAGACCTACTGGAAGACAAAGAGGGAGAGGGACAGCAGGAGATTAATCTGGAAGCCTCGATCCAGGTAATAGGAAGACGTTAGAAGCGCTGGCATTGGAAGGGTGCAGTGTCTGAACAGATACGACAGAGACAGGGAAACTGGGAGGTGCAGGGTCAGTGGGAGAAAGTATAGTCAAAGTGGATATGGGAGCCAGTGAGTTTATAGTGAAATAAAAGCAAAATACTGCGGATGCTGGAAATCTGAAACAGAAACTGACTACACCACTACCATTAACACCCCCTTTGTCCTTCTGTCCATGACATCTTTGTCAATCTCTTCTTTGCCTCCACCTATCACTGGCCTTCTATCCAGCTTCACCTGCTCCACCCCCTCCATCCACCTTAAACAGTATAAATTTCATCACATTTTTACTTCTCTTTAGCTGTGAAGAAGAGTCAAACAGACTCGAACCGTTAACTGAGCTTATAGTGAATTTTGGTTGATAGCTTTTTCCCGAAAATAGAGCTAGAGAAATTGGAGGGAGGGAAGGGAAGAGTCAGAGATGGATTGAAGGTGAGGGAAGGGATGGAAACTGGAAGCAAAGCTAATGAAATTTTCCAGCTCAGGGTGAGATCAGGAGGTCATCAATCTACTGGAAAAAGAGACGCAAGAGAGGGTCTATGTGTGTCTGTATGTGCATCAAGTTGTCCCAGGTTGGCAGTGCCAGCTGATCTCTGCCAGCGCCTCAAGTGCAGGCCTGGCGTCTGCTTTGCAGCCTTTTCTCAATTCCTTCACGGGGTGTGGGCGTCGCTGGCTGGGCCCAGCATTTATTGCCCACCCCTAATTGCCGCTTGAGAAAGGTGGTGGTGAGCTGCCTTCTTGAACCGCTGCGGTGTAGGTAGACCCACGGTGAGGGAACGGCCGATATATTTCCAAGTCGGGATGGTGTGTGGCTTGGAGGGGAACTTGCAGGTGGTGGTGTTCCCAGGCATCTGCTGCCCTTGTCCTCGGTCTACAGCCCTTCCCACTGCTCCCCGTATAGGGTAGAATTTAATGTTCCTGACGTGGGTCCTGCCCACTGTAAAATCCAACGCTAAAATTCAGGCCAATAGAGAGGGTCAGTGGTGGCTATTATTAAACTATCATCAGAAAGTTACACTGAGACAAGGGAGACAGATTCACATTTAAAAGTTGCCTTGTGCCTGTTATTTAATCCCCTCATAATCCTGCTCAGGAAGCCTTCTCTATAACCAGGAGATTAAATTATAAAAAGAAATGGGATAGAGTAAACGCTTAATACCAGCGAGGTCACTCAGGATAGAGAAAATCGGATAGTGAGTGAGGAATGGGAGAGAGAGAGAAAGAGAGAGAGGGAGGGGGTAACAAAGGGCAGGAGCAACAGCTGAAGAAGAGGGAGGGGTTTTTGATTAAAGAGTAACAGAAATGCAGAGGGTGAGTGAGGAGAGGCAGAAGGAAGGTGTGATTCTATGGGAATACAGACTGAGTAATAGAGACTGAGACACAAAGGCAGACACTGGGCTGGGATTACAACCCTCTGCAGGGCGTATTTTCCGTAGGGGGTGGGAGTATAAAACACTGCCCACTGCAGGATAACACACTGCCCACTGCAGGTTAACACACTGCCCACTGCAGGATAACACACTGCCCACTGCAGGATAACACACTGCCCACTGAAGGATAATACACTGCCCACTGCAGAAAACCACACTGCCCACTGCTGGATAACACACTGCCCACGGCAGGTTAACACACTGCCCACTGCAGGTTAACGCACTGCCCACTGCAGGTTTAAATATTCCTCACTGCAGGTTAATACACTGCCCACTGCAGGATAGCACACTGCCCACTGCAGGATAACACACTGCCATTGCAGGTTAACACACTGCCCACTGCAGGATAACACACTTCCCACTGCAGGTTAACACACTGCCCACTGCAGCATAACACACTGCCCAATGCAGGATAACACACTTCCCACTGCAGGATAATACACTGCCCACTGCAGGTTAACACTGCCCACTGCAGGTTAACACACAGCCCACTGCAGGTTAACATACTCCCCACTGCAGGTTAACACACTGCCCACTGCAGGTTAACAAACAGCCCACTGCAGGTTAACATACTCCCCACTGCAGGATAACACATTTCCCACTGCAGGATAGCACACTGCCCACTGCAGGTTAACACACTGCCCACTGCAGGTTAACACACTGCCCACTGCAGGTTAACACACTGCCCACTGCAGGATAACACACTGCCCACTGCAGGATAACACACTGCCCACTGAAGGATAATACACTGCCCACTGCAGAAAACCACACTGCCCACTGCTGGATAACACACTGCCCACGGCAGGTTAACACACTGCCCACTGCAGGTTAACGCACTGCCCACTGCAGGTTTAAATATTCCTCACTGCAGGTTAATACACTGCCCAATGCAGGATAACACACTGCAGACTGCAGGATAACACACTGCCCACTGAAGATTAACACACTGCCCACTGCAGGATAACACACTGCCCACTGAAGATTAACACACTGTCCACTGCAGGATAACACACTGCCCACTGAAGGTTAACACACTGCCCACTGCAGGATAACACACTGCCCACTGCAGGTTAACACACTGCCCACTGCAGGATAACACACTGCCCACTGCAGGATAACACACTGCCAACTGCAGGATAACACACTGCCCAGTGCAGGTTATCACACTGCCCACTGCAGGAAAACACACTGCCCACTGCAGGATAACACACTGCCCACTGAAGATTAACACACTGCCCACTGCAGGATAACACACTGCCCACTGCAGGATAACACACTGCCCACTGCAGGATAACACACTGCCCAGTGCAGGTTATCACACTGCCCTCTGCAGGAAAACACACTGCCCACTGCAGCATAACACACTGCCCACTGAAGATTAACACACTGCCCACTGCAGGGAAATGCACGGCCCACTGCAGGATAACGTCCAGCACACTGCAGGATAACACACTGCCCACTGCAGGATAACACACTGCCCACTGCAGGATAACACACTGCCCACTGCAGGATAACACACTGCCCACAGCAGGATAACACACTGCCCACTGCAGGATAACAGACTGCCCAGTGCAGGTTATCACACTGCCCACTGCAGGAAAACACACTGCCCACTGCAGGATAACACACTGCCCACTGCAGGGAAATGCACGGCCCACTGCAGGATAACGTCCAGCACACTGCAGGATAACACACTGCCCACTGCAGGATAACACACTGCCCACTGCAGGATAACACACTGCCCACTGCAGGATAACACACTGCTCACAGCAGGATAACACACTGCCCAGTGCAGGTTATCACACTGCCCACTGCAGGATAACACACTGCCCACTGCAGGGTAACACACTGCCCACTGCAGGATAATACACTGCCCACTGCAGGATAACACACTGCCCACTGCAGGATAACACGTCGCCAACTGCAGGATAACACACTGCCCACTGCAGGATAAAACACTTCCCACTGCAGGATAATACACTGCCCAATGCAGGTTAACACACTGCCCACTGCAGGTTAACAAACTGCCCACTGCAGGATAACACACTGCCCACTGCAGGATAACACACTGCCCACTGCAAGTTAACACACTGCCCAGGCAGGATAACACACTGCCCACTGCAGAATAACACACTGCCCACAGCAGGATAAGACACTGCCCACTGCAGGATAAGACACTGCCCACTGGAGGTTAACACACTGCCCACTGCAGCATAACACACTGCCCACTGCAGCATAACACACTGAGCACTGCAGGTTATCACACTGCCCACTGCAGGATAACACACTGCCCACGGCAGCATAACACACTGCCCACTGCAGGTTATCACACTGCCCACTGCAGGTTAACACACTGCCCACTGCAGGATAACACAATGCCCACTGCAGGTTATCACACTGCCCACTGCAGGATAACACACTGCCCACTGCAGGTTAACACAAGCCCACTGCAGGATAACACACTGCCCACTGCAGGCTATCACACTGCCCACTGCAGGATAACACATTGCCCACTGCAGGTTAACACACTGCCCACAGAGGTTAACACACTGCCCACTGCAGGTTAACACACTGCCCACTGAAGGATAACATATTGCCCACGGCAGGATAACACAGGGCCCACTGCAGGTTATCACACTGCCCACTGCAGGATAACACACTGCCCACTGCAGGTTAACACACTGCCCACTGCAGGATAACACACTGCCCACTGCAGGTTAACACACTGCCCACTTCTGGATAACACAATGCCCAATTCAGGATAATACACTGCCCACTGCAGAAAACCACACTGCCCACAGCTGGATAACACACTGCGCACTGCAGGTTAATGCACTGCCCACTGCAGGTTTAAATATTCCTCACTGCAGTTTAATACACTGCCCACTGCAGGATAACACACTGCCCAGTGCAGGATAACACACTGCCCACTGAAGATTAACAAACTGCCCACTGCAGGATAACACACTGCCCACTGCAGGATAACACGCTGCCCACTGCTGGATAACACACTGCCCACTGCAGGTAAATGCACGGCCCAGTGCAGGATAACACACTGCCCACTGCAGGATAAGACACTGCCCACTGGAGGTTAACACACTGCAAACTGCAGCATAACAGACTGTCCACTGCAGCATAACACACTGCGCACTGCAGGTTATCACACTGCCCACGCAGGATAACACACTGCCCACTGCAGAAAAACACACTGCCCACTGCAGGATAACACACTGCCCACTGCAGGATAACACATTTCCCACTGCAGGATAGCACACTGCCCACTGCAGGTTAACACACTGCCCACTGCAGGATAACACACTGCCCAGTGCAGGTTATCACACTGCCCACTGCAGGATAACACACTGCCAACTGCAGGTTAACACACTGCCCACTGCAGGATAACACACTGCCCACTGCAGGATAACACACTGCCCACTGCAGGTTAACACACTGCCCACTGCAGGATAACACACTGCCCACTGCAGGTTAACACACTGCCCACTTCTGGATAACACAATGCCCAATTCAGGATAATACACTGCCCACTGCAGAAAACCACACTGCCAACAGCTGGATAACACACTGCGCACTGCAGGTTAACGCACTGCCCACTGCAGGTTTAAATATTCCTCACTGCAGGTTAATACACTGCCCACTGCAGGATAACACACTGCCCACTGCAGGATAACACACTGCCCACTGAAGATTAACAAACTGCCCACTGCAGGATAACACACTGCCCACTGCAGGATAACACGCTGCCCACTGCTGGATAACACACTGCCCACTGCAGGTAAATGCACGGCCCAGTGCAGGATAACACACTGCCCACTGCAGGATAAGACACTGCCCACTGGAGGTTAACACACTGCAAACTGCAGCATAACACAATGCCCACTGCAGCATAACACACTGCGCACTGCAGGTTATCACACTGCCCACGCAGGATAACACACTGCCCACTGCAGAAAAACACACTGCCCACTGCAGGATAACACACTGCCCACTGCAGGATAACACATTTCCCACTGCAGGATAGCACACTGCCCACTGCAGGTTAACACACTGCCCACTGCAGGTTAACACACTGCCCACTGCAGGTTAACACACTGCCCACTGCAGGTTAACATACTCCCCACTGCAGGCTAACACACTGCCCACTGCAGAATAACACACTGCCCACTGCAGGATAACACACTGCCCACTGGAGGTTATCACACTGCCCTCTGCAGGATGACACACTGCCCACTGGAGATTAACACATTGCCAACTGCAGGTTTAGACACTGCCCACGGAGGATAACACACTGCCCACTGCAGAATAACACACTGCCCACTGCAGGATAACACACTGCCCACTGCAGGATAACACACTGCCCACTGCAGCATAAGACACTGACCTCTGCAGTATAACACACTGCCCACTGCAACATAACACACTGCCCACAGCAGATTAACACACTGCCCACTGCAGGTTAACACACTGCCCACTGCAGTATAACACACTGCCCACTGCAGGAAAACACACTGCCCACTGCAGGATAACACACTGCCCAGTGCAGGTTATCACTCTGCCCACTGCAGGATAACACACTGCCAACTGCAGGTTAACACACTGCCCACTGCAGGATAACACACTGCCCACTGCAGGATAACACACTGCCCACTGCAAGTTAACACACTGCCCAGGCAGGATAACACACTACCCACTGCAGAATAACACACTGCCCACAGCAGGATAAGACACTGCCCACTGCAGGATAAGACACTGCCCACTGGAGGTTAACACACTGCCCACTGCAGCATAACACACTGCCCACTGCAGCATAACACACTGAGCACTGCAGGTTATCACACTGCCCACTGCAGGATGACACACTGCCAACTGCAGGATAACACACTTCCCACTTCGGGATAACACACTGCCCACTGCAGGTTAACACACTGACCACTGCAGGATAACACACTGCCCACTGCAGGATAACACACTGCCCACTGCAGGTTAACACACTGCCCACTGCAGGTTAACACAGTGCCCACTGCAGGTTAACATACTCCCCACTGCAGGTTAACACACTGCCCACTGCAGGATAACACACTGCCCACTGCAGGATAACACACTGCCAAATGCATGTTAACACACTGCCCACTGCAGGATAACACACTGCCCACTGCAGGATAACACACTGCCCACTGCAGTATAACACACTGCCCACTGCAGGATAACACACTGTCCACTGAAGATTAACACACTGCCCACTGCAGGTTAACACACTGCCCACTGCAGGATAACACACTGCCCACTGCAGGATAACACACTGCCCACTGCAGGATAACACACTGCCAAATGCAGGTTAACACACTGCCCACTGCAGGTTAACACACTGCCCACTGCAGGATAACACACTGCCCACTGCAGGATAACACACTGCCCACTGAAGGATAATACACTGCCCACTGCAGAAAACCACACTGCCCACTGCTGGATAACACACTGCCCACGGCAGGTTAACACACTGCCCACGGCAGGATAACACAATGCCCACTGCAGGTTATCACACTGCCCACTGCAGGTTTCAATATTCCCCACTGCAGGATAACACACAGCCCACTGCAGATTAACACACTGCCCACTGCAGGATAACAGACTACCCACTGCAGAATAACATAATGTCAACTGCAGAATAACACACCGTCAACTGCAGAATAAAACACTGTCAACTGCAAAATAACACACTGCCCACTTCTGGATAACACACTGCCCACTTCAGGATAACACACTGCCCACTGCAGAAAACCACACTGCCCACTGCTGGATAACACGCTGCGCACTACAGGTTAATGCACTGCTCACTGCAGGTTTAAATATTCCTCAATGCAGGTTAATACTCTGCCCACTGCAGGATAACACACTGCCCACTGCAGGATAACACACTGCCCACTGCAGTATAACACACTGCCCACTGCAGGATAAAACACTGCCCACTGAAGATTAACACACTGCCCACTGCAGGATAACACACTGCCCACTGCAGGATAACACACTGCCCACTGCAGGATAACACAATGCCCACTGAAGATTAACACACTGCCCACCGCAGGATAATACACTGCCCACTGCAGGTTAACACACTGACCAATGCAGGATAACACACTGCCCAATGCAGGATAACACACTGCCCACTGCAGGATAATACACTGCCCACTGCAGGATAACACACTGCCCACTGCAGGATAACACACTGCCGACTGCAGGATAACACACTGCCCACAGCAGGATAACACACTGCCCAGTGCTGGTTATCACACTGCCCACTGCAGGATGACACACTGCCAACTGCAGGATAACACACTTCCCACTTCGGGATAACACACTGCCCACTGCAGGTTAACACACTGACCACTGCAGGATAACACACTGCACACTGCAGGTCACACACTGCCCACTGCAGAATAACACACTGCCCACTGCAGGTTAACACACTGCCCACTGCTGGATAACACACTGCCCACTGCAGGTTAACACACTGCGAACTGCAGGATAACACACTGCCCACCGCAGCTTAACACACTGCCCACTGCAGGATAACACACTTCCCACTGCAGGTTAACACACTGCCCACTGCAGGATAACACACTTCCCACTGCAGGATAATACACTGCCCACTGCAGGTTAACACACTGCCCACTGCAGGTTATCACAAAGCCCACAGCAGGTTAACATACTCCCCACTGCAGGTAAACACACTGCCCACTGCAGGTTAACACAATGCCCACTCCAGGATAACACACAGCCCACGGCAGGATAATACACTGCCACTGCAGGTTAACACACTGCCCACAGCAGGTTAACACACTGCCCACTGCAGGATAACACACTGCCCAATGCAGGATAATATACTTCCCAATGCAGGATAACACACTGCCCACTGCAGGTTAACACACTACCCACAGCAGGTTAACACACTGCCACTGCAGGTTAACACACTGCCCACTGCAGGATAACACACTGCCCACTGAAAGATAACACACTGCGCACTGCAGGTTTACGCACTGCCCAATGCAGGATAACACACTGCCCACTGCAGGATAACACACTGCCGACTGCAGGATAACACACTGCCCAATGCAGGATTATACACTTCCCAATGCAGGATAACACACTGCCCACTGCAGGTTAACACACTGCCCACAGCAGGTTAACACACTGCCCACTGCAGGTTAACACACTGCCCACTGCAGGATAACACACTGCCCACTGCAGGATAACACACTGCGCACTGCAGATTAACGCACTGCCCACTGCAGGATAACACACTGCCCACTGCAGGATAACACACTGCCCACTGCAGGATAACACACTGCCCACTGAAGATTAACACACTGCCCACTGCAGGATAACACACTGCCCACTGGAGTATAACACACTGCCCACTGAAGATTAACACACTGCCCACTGCAGGATAACACACTGCCCACTGCAGGATAACACACTGCCCACTGCAGGTTAACACACTGCCCACTGCAGGATAAAACAATGCCTACTGCAGGATAACACAATGCCCACTGCAGGTTAACACACTGCCCACTGAAGGATAACACACTGCCCACTGCAGGATAACACACTGCCCACAGCAGGATAACACACTGCCCAGTGCAGGTTATCACACTGCCCACTGCAGGATAACACACTGCCCACTGCACGTTAACGCACTGCCCACTGCAGGATAACACACTGCCCACTGCAGGATAGCACACTGCCCACTGCAGGATAACACACTGCCCATTGCAGGTTAACACACTGCCCACTGCAGGATAACACACTTCCCACTGCAGGTTAACACACTGCCCACTGCAGGATAACAGACTGCCCAATGCAGGATAACACACTTCCCACTGCAGGATAACACACTGCCCACTGCAGGAAAACACACTGCCCACTGCAGGTTAACACACTGCCCACTGCAGGATAACACACTGCCCACTGCAGGATAAGACACTGCCCACTGCAGGATAAGACACTGCCCACTGGAGGTTATCACACTGCCCGCTGCATCATAACACACTGCCCACTGCAGGTTAACACACTGCCCACTGCAGGATAACACAATGCCCACTGCAGGTTATCACATTGCCCACTGCAGGATAACACACTGCCCACTGCAGGTTAACACACTGCCCACTGCAGGATAACACACTGCCCACTGCAGGCTATCACACTGCCCACTGCAGGATAACACACTGCCCACTGCAGGTTAATACACTGCCCACAGCAGGTTAACACACTGCCCACTGGAGGTTAACACACTGCCCACTGCAGAATAACACACTGCCCACTGCAGGATAAGACACTGCCCGCTGCCGGATAAGACACTGCCCACTGGAGGTTAACACACTGCCCACTGCAGCATAACACACTGCCCACTGCAGCATAACACACTGCGCACTGCAGGTTATCACACTGCCCACTGCAGGATAACACACTGCCCACGGCAGCATAACACACTTCCCACTGCAGGTTATCACACTGCCCACTGCATCGTAACACACTGCCCACTGCAGGTCAACACACTGCCCACTGCAGGATAACACACTGCCAACTGCAGGTTAACACACTGCCCACTGCAGGTTAACACACTGCCCACTGCAGGATAACACACTGCCCACTGCAGGCTATCACAATGCCCACTGCAGGATAACACACTGCCCACTGCAGGTTAACACACTGCCCACAGCAGGTTAACACACTGCCCACTGCAGGTTAACACACTGCCCACGGCAGGATAACACACTGCCCACGGCAGCAGAACACAGCGCCCACTGCAGGTTATCACTCTGCCCACTGCAGGATAACACACTGCCCACTGCAGGTTAACACACTGCCCACAGCAGGATAACACTCTGCCCACTGCAGGTTAACACACTGCCCACTGCAGCATAACACGCTGTCCACTGCGGGATTACACACTGCCCACTTCTGGATAACACAATGCCCACTTCAGGATAATACACTGCCCACTGCAGAAAACCACACTGCCCACTGCTGGATAACACACTGCGCACTGCAGGTAAATGCACGGCCCACTGCAGGATAACACACTGGCCACTGCAGGATAAGACACTGCCCACTGGAGGTTAACACACTGCCCACTGCAGCATAACACACTGCGCACTGCAGGTTATTACACTGCCCAGTGCAGGATAACACACTGCCCACGCCAGCATAACACACTGCCCACTGCAGGTTAACACACTGCCCACTGCAGTTTAAACCACTGCCCACTGCAGGATAACACAATGCCCACTGCAGGTTATCACACTGCCCACTGCAGGATAACACACTGCCCACTGCAGGTTAACACACTGCCCACTGCAGGATAACACACTGCCCACTGCAGGTTAACACACTGCCCACTGCAGGTTAACACACTGCCCACTGCAGGATAACACACTGCCCACTGCAGGATAACACACTGCCCTCTACAGGATAACACACTGCCCACTGCAGGATAACACACTGCCCACTGCAGGATAACACACTGCCCTCTACAGGATAACACACTGCCCACTGCAGGATAAGACACTGCCCACTGGAGGTTAACACACTGCCCACTGCAGCATAACACACTGCCCACTGCAGGTTAACACACTGCCCACTGCAGGATAACACACTGCCCACTGCAGGATAACACACTGCCCACGGCAGCATAACACAGCGCCCACTGCAGGTTATCACACTGCCCACTGCAGGATAACACACTGCCCATGGCAGGATAACAGACTGCCCACTGCAGGTTAACACACTGCCCAAGCAGGATAACACACTGCCCACTGCAGGTTAACACACTGCCCACTGCAGCATAACACGCTGTCCACTGCTGGATTACACACTGCCCACTTCTGGATAACACAATGCCCACTTCAGGATAATACACTGCCCACTGCAGAAAACCACACTGCCCACTGCTGGATAAAACACTGCCCACTGCAGGTTAAAATATTCCTCGCTGCAGGTTTATACACTGCGCACTTCATGATAACACACTGCCCACTGAAGATTAACAGACTGCCCATTGCAGGATAACACACTGCCCACAGCAGGATAACACACTGCCCAGTGCAGGTTATCACACTGCCCACTGCAGGATAACACACTGCCCACTGCACGTTAACGCACTGCCCACTGCAGGATAACACACTGCCCACTGCAGGATAGCACACTGCCCACTGCAGGATAACACACTGCCCATTGCAGGTTAACACACTGCCCACTGCAGGATAACACACTTCACACTGCAGGATAACACACTGCCCACTGCAGAATAACACACTCCCCACTGCAGGATAACACACTGCCCACTGCAGGATAACAGACTCCCCAATGCAGGATAACACACTTCTCACTGCAGGATAATACACTGCCCACTGCAGAATAACACACTCCCCACTGCAGGTTAACACACTGCCCACTGCAGGATAACAGACTCCCCAATGCAGGATAACACACTTCTCACTGCAGGATAATACACTGCCCACTGCAGGTTAACACACTGCACACTGCAGGTTAACACACAGCCCACTGCAGGTTAACATACTCCCCACTGCAGGATAACACATTTCCCACTGCAGGATAGCACACTGCCCACTGCAGGTTAACACACTGCCCACTGCAGGTTAACACACTGCCCACTGCAGGTTAACACACTGCCCACTGCAGGTTAACATACTCCCCACTGCAGGTGAACACACTGCCCACTGCAGAATAACACACTGCCCACTGCAGGATAACAAACTGCCCACTGCAGGATAATACACTGCCCACTGCAGCATAAGACACTGGCCTCTGCAGTATAACACACTGCCCACTGCGACATAACACACTGCCCACAGCAGGTTAACACACTGCCCACTGCAGGTTAACACACTGCCCACTGCAGGATAACACACTGCCCACTGCAGGAAAACACACTGCCCACTGCAGGTTAACACACTGCCCACTGCAGGATAACACACTGCCCACTGCAGGATAAGACACTGCCCACTGCAGGATAAGACACAGCCCACTGGAGGTTATCACACTGCCCGCTGCATCATAACACACTGCCCACTGCAGGTTAACACACTGCCCACTGCAGGATAACACAATGCCCACTGCAGGTTATCACATTGCCCACTGCAGGATAACACACTGCCCACTGCAGGATAACACACTGCCCACTGCAGGATAACACACTGCCCACTGCAGGTTAACACACTGCCCACTGCAGGATAACACATTGCCCACTGCAGGATAACACACTGCCCACTGCAGGTTAACACACTGCCCACTGCAGGATAACACACTGCCCACTGCAGGCTATCACACTGCCCACTGCAGGATAACACACTGCCCACTGCAGGTTAACACACTGCCCACAGCAGGTTAACACACTGCCCACTGGAGGTTAACACACTGCCCACTGCAGAATAACACACTGCCCACTGCAGGATAAGACACTGCCCGCTGCCGGATAAGACACTGCCCACTGGAGGTTAACACACTGCCCACTGCAGCATAACACACTGCCCACTGCAGCATAACACAGTGTGCACTGCAGGTTATCACACTGCCCACTGCAGGATAACACACTGCCCACGGCAGCATAACACAATGCCCACTGCAGGTTATCACACTGCCCACTGCATCGTAACACACTGCCCACTGCAGGTTAACACACTGCCCACTGCAGGATAACACAATGCCCACTGCTGGTTATCACACTGCCCACTGCAGGATAACACACTGCCCACTGCAGGTTAACACACTGCCCACTGCAGGATAACACACTGCCCACTGCAGGCTATCACAATGCCCACTGCAGGATAACACACTGCCCACTGCAGGTTAACACACTGCCCACAGCAGGTTAACACACTGCCCACTGCAGGTTAACACACTGCCCACGGCAGGATAACACACTGCCCACGGCAGCAGAACACAGCGCCCACTGCAGGTTATCACACTGCCCACTGCAGGATAACACACTGCCCACAGCAGGATAACACTCTGCCCACTGCAGGTTAACACAATGCCCACTGCAGCATAACACGCTGTCCACTGCGGGATTACACACTGCCCACTTCTGGATAACACAATGCCCACTTCAGGATAATACACTGCCCACTGCAGAAAACCACACTGCCCACTGCTGGATAACACACTGAGCACTGCAGGTAAATGCACGGCCCACTGCAGGATAACACACTGGCCACTGCTGGATAAGACACTGCCCACTGGAGGTTAACACACTGCCCACTGCAGCATAACACACTGCTCACAGCAGCATAACACACTGCGCACTGCAGGTTATCACACTGCCCAGTGCAGGATAACACACTGCCCACGGCAGCATAACACACTGCCCACTGCAGGTTAACACACTGCCCACTGCAGTTTAAACCACTGCCCACTGCAGGATAACACAATGCCCACTGCAGGTTATCACACTGCCCACTGCAGGATAACACACTGCCCACTGCAGGAAAACACACTGCCCACTGCAGGTTAACACACTGCCCACTGCAGGATAACACACTGCCCACTGCAGGATAAGACACTGCCCACTGCAGGATAAGACACTGCCCACTGGAGGTTATCACACTGCCCGCTGCATCATAACACACTGCCCACTGCAGGTTAACACACTGCCCACTGCAGGATAACACAATGCCCACTGCACGTTATCACAATGCCCACTGCAGGATAACACACTGCCCACTGCACGTTAACACACTGCCCACTGCAGGATAACACACTGCCCACTGCAGGTTAATACACTGCCCACAGCAGGTTAACACACTGCCCACTGGAGGTTAACACACTGCCCACTGCAGAATAACACACTGCCCACTGCAGGATAAGACACTGCCCGCTGCCGGATAAGACACTGCCCACTGGAGGTTAACACACTGCCCACTGCAGCATAACACACTGCCCACTGCAGCATAACACACTGCGCACTGCAGGTTATCACACTGCCCACTGCAGGATAACACACTGCCCACGGCAGCATAACACACTTCCCACTGCAGGTTATCACACTGCCCACTGCATCGTAACACACTGCCCACTGCAGGTCAACACACTGCCCACTGCAGGATAACACACTGCCAACTGCAGGTTAACACACTGCCCACTGCAGGTTAACACACTGCCCACTGCAGGATAACACACTGCCCACTGCAGGCTATCACAATGCCCACTGCAGGATAACACACTGCCCACTGCAGGTTAACACACTGCCCACAGCAGGTTAACACACTGCCCACTGCAGGTTAACACACTGCCCACGGCAGGATAACACACTGCCCACGGCAGCAGAACACAGCGCCCACTGCAGGTTATCACTCTGCCCACTGCAGGATAACACACTGCCCACTGCAGGTTAACACACTGCCCACAGCAGGATAACACTCTGCCCACTGCAGGTTAACACACTGCCCACTGCAGCATAACACGCTGTCCACTGCGGGATTACACACTGCCCACTTCTGGATAACACAATGCCCACTTCAGGATAATACACTGCCCACTGCAGAAAACCACACTGCCCACTGCTGGATAACACACTGCGCACTGCAGGTAAATGCACGGCCCACTGCAGGATAACACACTGGCCACTGCAGGATAAGACACTGCCCACTGGAGGTTAACACACTGCCCACTGCAGCATAACACACTGCGCACTGCAGGTTATTACACTGCCCAGTGCAGGATAACACAATGCCCACGCCAGCATAACACACTGCCCACTGCAGGTTAACACACTGCCCACTGCAGTTTAAACCACTGCCCACTGCAGGATAACACAATGCCCACTGCAGGTTATCACACTGCCCACTGCAGGATAACACACTGCCCACTGCAGGTTAACACACTGCCCACTGCAGGATAACACACTGCCCACTGCAGGTTAACACACTGCCCACTGCAGGATAACACACTGCCCACTGCAGGATAACACACTGCCCTCTACAGGATAACACACTGCCCACTGCAGGATAAGACACTGCCCACTGGAGGTTAACACACTGCCCACTGCAGCATAACACACTGCCCACTGCAGGTTAACACACTGCCCACTGCAGGATAACACACTGCCCACTGCAGGATAACACACTGCCCACGGCAGCATAACACAGCGCCCACTGCAGGTTATCACACTGCCCACTGCAGGATAACACACTGCCCATGGCAGGATAACAGACTGCCCACTGCAGGTTAACACACTGCCCAAGCAGGATAACACACTGCCCACTGCAGGTTAACACACTGCCCACTGCAGCATAACACGCTGTCCACTGCTGGATTACACACTGCCCACTTCTGGATAACACAATGCCCACTTCAGGATAATACACTGCCCACTGCAGAAAACCACACTGCCCACTGCTGGATAAAACACTGCCCACTGCAGGTTAAAATATTCCTCGCTGCAGGTTTATACACTGCGCACTTCATGATAACACACTGCCCACAGCAGGATAACACACTGCCCAGTGCAGGTTATCACACTGCCCACTGCAGGATAACACACTGCCCACTGCACGTTAACGCACTGCCCACTGCAGGATAACACACTGCCCACTGCAGGATAGCACACTGCCCACTGCAGGATAACACACTGCCCATTGCAGGTTAACACACTGCCCACTGCAGGATAACACACTTCACACTGCAGGATAACACACTGCCCACTGCAGAATAACACACTCCCCACTGCAGGATAACACACTGCCCACTGCAGGATAACAGACTCCCCAATGCAGGATAACACACTTCTCACTGCAGGATAATACACTGCCCACTGCAGAATAACACACTCCCCACTGCAGGTTAACACACTGCCCACTGCAGGATAACAGACTCCCCAATGCAGGATAACACACTTCTCACTGCAGGATAATACACTGCCCACTGCAGGTTAACACACTGCACACTGCAGGTTAACACACAGCCCACTGCAGGTTAACATACTCCCCACTGCAGGATAACACATTTCCCACTGCAGGATAGCACACTGCCCACTGCAGGTTAACACACTGCCCACTGCAGGTTAACACACTGCCCACTGCAGGTTAACACACTGCCCACTGCAGGTTAACATACTCCCCACTGCAGGTGAACACACTGCCCACTGCAGAATAACACACTGCCCACTGCAGGATAACAAACTGCCCACTGCAGGATAATACACTGCCCACTGCAGCATAAGACACTGGCCTCTGCAGTATAACACACTGCCCACTGCGACATAACACACTGCCCACAGCAGGTTAACACACTGCCCACTGCAGGTTAACACACTGCCCACTGCAGGATAACACACTGCCCACTGCAGGAAAACACACTGCCCACTGCAGGTTAACACACTGCCCACTGCAGGATAACACACTGCCCACTGCAGGATAAGACACTGCCCACTGCAGGATAAGACACAGCCCACTGGAGGTTATCACACTGCCCGCTGCATCATAACACACTGCCCACTGCAGGTTAACACACTGCCCACTGCAGGATAACACAATGCCCACTGCAGGTTATCACATTGCCCACTGCAGGATAACACACTGCCCACTGCAGGATAACACACTGCCCACTGCAGGATAACACACTGCCCACTGCAGGTTAACACACTGCCCACTGCAGGATAACACATTGCCCACTGCAGGATAACACACTGCCCACTGCAGGTTAACACACTGCCCACTGCAGGATAACACACTGCCCACTGCAGGCTATAACACTGCCCACTGCAGGATAACACACTGCCCACTGCAGGTTAACACACTGCCCACAGCAGGTTAACACACTGCCCACTGGAGGTTAACACACTGCCCACTGCAGAATAACACACTGCCCACTGCAGGATAAGACACTGCCCGCTGCCGGATAAGACACTGCCCACTGGAGGTTAACACACTGCCCACTGCAGCATAACACACTGCCCACTGCAGCATAACACAGTGTGCACTGCAGGTTATCACACTGCCCACTGCAGGATAACACACTGCCCACGGCAGCATAACACAATGCCCACTGCAGGTTATCACACTGCCCACTGCATCGTAACACACTGCCCACTGCAGGTTAACACACTGCCCACTGCAGGATAACACAATGCCCACTGCTGGTTATCACACTGCCCACTGCAGGATAACACACTGCCCACTGCAGGTTAACACACTGCCCACTGCAGGATAACACACTGCCCACTGCAGGCTATCACAATGCCCACTGCAGGATAACACACTGCCCACTGCAGGTTAACACACTGCCCACAGCAGGTTAACACACTGCCCACTGCAGGTTAACACACTGCCCACGGCAGGATAACACACTGCCCACGGCAGCAGAACACAGCGCCCACTGCAGGTTATCACACTGCCCACTGCAGGATAACACACTGCCCACAGCAGGATAACACTCTGCCCACTGCAGGTTAACACAATGCCCACTGCAGCATAACACGCTGTCCACTGCGGGATTACACACTGCCCACTTCTGGATAACACAATGCCCACTTCAGGATAATACACTGCCCACTGCAGAAAACCACACTGCCCACTGCTGGATAACACACTGAGCACTGCAGGTAAATGCACGGCCCACTGCAGGATAACACACTGGCCACTGCTGGATAAGACACTGCCCACTGGAGGTTAACACACTGCCCACTGCAGCATAACACACTGCTCACAGCAGCATAACACACTGCGCACTGCAGGTTATCACACTGCCCAGTGCAGGATAACACACTGCCCACGGCAGCATAACACACTGCCCACTGCAGGTTAACACACTGCCCACTGCAGTTTAAACCACTGCCCACTGCAGGATAACACAATGCCCACTGCAGGTTATCACACTGCCCACTGCAGGATAACACACTGCCCACTGCAGGAAAACACACTGCCCACTGCAGGTTAACACACTGCCCACTGCAGGATAACACACTGCCCACTGCAGGATAAGACACTGCCCACTGCAGGATAAGACACTGCCCACTGGAGGTTATCACACTGCCCGCTGCATCATAACACACTGCCCACTGCAGGTTAACACACTGCCCACTGCAGGATAACACAATGCCCACTGCACGTTATCACAATGCCCACTGCAGGATAACACACTGCCCACTGCACGTTAACACACTGCCCACTGCAGGATAACACACTGCCCACTGCAGGCTATCACACTGCCCACTGCAGGATAACACACTGCCCACTGCAGGTTAACACACTGCCCACAGCAGGTTAACACACTGCCCACTGGAGGTTAACACACTGCCCACTGCAGCATAACACACTGCCCACTGCAGCATAACACACTGCGCACTGCAGGTTATCACACTGCCCACTGCAGGATAACACACTGCCCACGGCAGCATAACACACTGCCCACTGCAGGTTATCACACTGCCCACTGCATCGTAACACACTGCCCACTGCAGGTTAACACACTGCCCACTGCAGGATAACACAATGCCCACTGCTGGTTATCACACTGCCCACTGCAGGATAACACACTGCCCACTGCAGGTTAACACACTGCCCACTGCAGGATAACACACTGCCCACTGCAGGCTATCACAATGCCCACTGCAGGATAACACACTGCCCACCGCAGCATAACACACTGCCCACTGCAGGTTAACACACTGCCCACTGCAGGATAACACACTGCCCACTGCAGGATAACACACTGCCCACGGCAGCAGAACACAGCGCCCACTGCAGGTTATCACACTGCCCACTGCAGGATAACACACTGCCCACAGCAGGATAACACTCTGCCCACTGCAGGTTAACACAATGCCCACTGCAGCATAACACGCTGTCCACTGCGGGATTACACACTGCCCACTTCTGGATAACACAATGCCCACTTCAGGATAATACACTGCCCACTGCAGAAAACCACACTGCCCACTGCTGGATAACACACTGCGCACTGCAGGTAAATGCACGGCCCACTGCAGGATAACACACTGGCCACTGCAGGATAAGACACTGCCCACTGGAGGTTAACACACTGCCCACTGCAGCATAACACACTGCCCACTGCAGGTTAACACACTGCCCACTGCAGTTTAAACCACTGCCCACTGCAGGATAACACAATGCCCACTGCAGGTTATCACACTGCCCACTGCAGGATAACACACTGCCCACTGCAGGTTAACACACTGCCCACTGCAGGTTAACACAGCGCCCACTGCAGGTTATCACACTGCCCACTGCAGGATAAAACACTGCCCATGGCAGGATAACAGACTGCCCACTGCAGGTTAACACACTGCCCAAGCAGGATAACACTCTGCCCACTGCAGGTTAACACACTGCCCACTGCAGCATAACACGCTGTCCACTGCTGGAATACACACTGCCCACTTCTGGATAACACAATGCCCACTTCAGGATAATACACTGCCCACTGCAGAAAACCACACTGCCCACTGCTGGATAAAACACTGCCCACTGCAGGTTTAAATATTCCTCACTGCAGGTTAATACACTGCGCACTTCAGGATAACACAATGCCCACTGAAGATTAACAGACTGCCCATTGCAGGAAAACACACTGCCCACAGCAGGATAACACACTGCCCAGTGCAGGATATCACTCTGCCCACTGCAGGATAACACACTGCCCACTGCACGTTAACGCACTGCCCACTGCAGGATAACACACTGCCCACTACAGGTTAACACACTGCGAACTGCAGGATAACACACAGCCCACCGCAGCTTAACACACTGCCCACTGCAGGATAACACACTTCCCACTGCAGGTTAACACACTGCCCACTGCAGGATAACACACTTCCCACTGCAGGATAACACATTTCCCACTGCAGGATAGCACACTGCCCACTGCAGGTTAACACACTGCCCACTGCAGGTTAACACACTGCCCACTGCAGGTTAACATACTCCCCACTGCAGGTGAACACACTGCCCACTGCAGAATAACACACTGCCCACTGCAGGATAACAAACTGCCCACTGCAGGATAATACACTGCGCACTGCAGCATAAGACACTGGCCTCTGCAGTATAACACACTGCCCACTGCGACATAACACACTGCCCACAGCAGGTTAACACACTGCCCACTGCAGGTTAACACACTGCCCACAGCAGGTTAACACACTGCCACTGCAGGTTAACACACTGCCCACTGCAGGATAACACACTGCCCACTGCAAGATAACACACTGCGCACTGCAGGTTTACGCACTGCCCAATGCAGGATAACACACTGCCCACTGCAGGATAACACACTGCCCACTGCAGGATAACACACTGCCCTATGCAGGATAATACACTTCCCAATGCAGGATAACACACTGCCCACTGCAGGTTAACACACTGCCCACAGCAGGTTAACACACTGCCCACTGCAGGTTAACACACTGCCCACTGCAGGATAACACACTGCCCACTGCAGGATAACACACTGCGCACTGCAGATTAACGCACTGCCCACTGCAGGATAACACACTGCCCACTGCAGGATAACACACTGCCCACTGCAGGATAACACCCTGCCCACTGAAGATTAACACACTGCCCACTGCAGGATAACACACTGCCCACTGGAGGATAACACACTGCCCACTGAAGATTAACACACTGCCCACTGCAGGATAACACACTGCCCACTGCAGGATAACACACTGCCCACTGCAGGTAAATGCATGGCCCAATGCAGGATAACATACAGCCCACTGCAGGATAACACACTGCCTACTGCAGGATAACACAATGCCCACTGCAGGTTAACACACTGCCCACTGAAGGATAACACACTGCCCACTGCAGGATAACACACTTCCCACAGCAGGATAACACACTGCCCAGTGCAGGTTATCACACTGCCCACTGCAGGATAACACACTGCCCACTGCACGTTAACGCACTGCCCACTGCAGGATAACACACTGCCCACTGCAGGATAGCAATGTGCCCACTGCAGGATAACACACTGCCCATTGCAGGTTAACACACTGCCCACTGCAGGAAAACACACTTCCCACTACAGGTTAACACACTGCCCACTGCAGGATAACAGACTGCCCAATGCAGGATAACACACTTCCCACTGCAGGATAATACACTGCCCACTGCAGGTTAACACACTGCCCACTGCAGGTTAACACACAGCCCACTGCAGGTTAACATACTCCCCACTGCAGGATAACACATTTCCCACTGCAGGATAGCACACTGCCCACTGCAGGTTAACACACTGCCCACTGCAGGTTAACACACTGCCCACTGCAGGTTAACACACTTCCCACTGCAGGTTAACATACTCCCCACTGCAGGTGAACACACTGCCCACTGCAGAATAACACACTGCCCACTGCAGGATAACAAACTGCCCACTGCAGGATAATACACTGCGCACTGCAGCATAAGACACTGGCCTCTGCAGTATAACACACTGCCCACTGCGACATAACACACTGCCCACAGCAGGTTAACACACTGCCCACTGCAGGTTAACACACTGCCCACTGCAGGATAACACACTGCCCACTGCAGGAAAACACACTGCCCACTGCAGGTTAACACACTGCCCACTGCAGGATAACACACTGCCCACTGCAGGATAAGACACTGCCCACTGCAGGATAAGACACTGCCCACTGGAGGTTATCACACTGCGCGCTGCATCATAACACACTGCCCACTGCAGGTTAACACACTGCCCACTGCAGGATAACACACTGCCCACTGCAGGCTATCACACTGCCCACTGCAGGATAACACACTGCCCACTGCAGGTTAACACACTGCCCACTGCAGGATAACACACTGCCCACTGCAGGTTAACACACTGCCCACAGCAGGTTAACACACTGCCCACTGGAGGTTAACACACTGCCCACTGCAGAATAACACACTGCCCACTGCAGGATAAGACACTGCCCGCTGCCGGATAAGACACTGCCCACTGGAGGTTAACACACTGCCCACTGCAGCATAACACACTGCCCACTGCAGCATAACACACTGCCCACTGCAGCATAACACACTGCCCGCTGCCGGATAAGACACTGCCCACTGCAGGTTATCACACTGCACACTGCATCGTAACACACTGCCCACTGCAGGTTAACACACTGCCCACTGCAGGATAACACACTGCCCACTGCAGGTTAACACACTGCCCACTGCAGGATAACACACTGCCCACTGCAGGCTATCACAATGCCCACTGCAGGATAACACACTGCCCACTGCAGGTTAACACACTGCCCACAGCAGGTTAACACACTGCCCACTGCAGGTTAACACACTGCCCACGGCAGGATAACACACTTCCCACTGCAGCAGAACACAGCGCCCACTGCAGGTTATCACTCTGCCCACTGCAGGATAACACACTGCCCACCGCAGCATAACACACTGCCCACTGCAGGTTAACACAGTGCCCACTGCAGGATAACACACTGCCCACTGCAGGATAATACACTGCCCACGGCAGCATAACACAGCGCCCACTGCAGGTTATCACACTGCCCACTGCAGGATAACACACTGCCCATGGCAGGATAACACACTGCCCACTGCAGGTTAACACACTGCCCACTGCAGCATAACACGCTGTCCACTGCTGGATTACACACTGCCCACTTCTGGATAACACAATGCCCACTTCAGGATAATACACTGCCCACTGCAGAAAACCACACTGCCCACTGCTGGATAAAACACTGCCCACTGCAGGTTTAAATATTCCTCACTGCAGGTTAATACACTGCGCACTTCAGGATAACACACTGCCCACTGAAGATTAACAGACTGCCCATTGCAGGATAACACACTGCCCACAGCAGGATAACACACTGCCCAGTGCAGGATATCACACTGCCCACTGCAGGATAACACACTGCCCACTGCACGTTAACGCACTGCCCACTGCAGGATAACACACTGCCCACTGCAGGTTAACACACTGCGAACGGCAGGATAACACACAGTCCACCGCAGCTTAACACACTGCCCACTGCAGGATAACACACTTCCCACTGCAGGTTAACACACTGCCCACTGCAGGATAACACACTTCCCACTGCAGGATAATACACTGCCCACTGCAGGTTAACACACTGCCCACTGCGGGTTAACACACAGCCCACAGCAGGTTAACATACTCCCCACTGCAGGTAAACACACTGCCCACTGCAGGTTAACACAATGCCCACTCCAGGATAACACACAGCCCACGGCAGGATAATACACTGCCACTGCAGGTTAACACACTGCCCACAGCAGGTTAACACACTGCCCACTGCAGGATAACACACTGCCCAATGCAGGATAATATACTTCCCAATGCAGGATAACACACTGCCCACTGCAGGTTAACACACTACCCACAGCAGGTTAACACACTGCCCACTGCAGGTTAACACACTGCCCACTGCAGGATAACACACTGCCCACTGAAAGATAACACACTGCGCACTGCAGGTTTACGCACTGCCCAATGCAGGATAACACACTGCGCACTGCAGGTTTACGCACTGCCCAATGCAGGATAACACACTGCCCACTGCAGGATAACACACTGCCCACTGCAGGATAACACACTGCCCTATGCAGGATAATACAATTCCCAATGCAGGATAACACACTGCCCACTGCAGGTTAACACACCGCCCACAGCAGGTTAACACACTGCCCACTGCAGGTTAACACACTGCCCACTGCAGGATAACACACTGCCCACTGCAGGATAACACACTGCGCACTGCAGATTAACGCACTGCCCACTGCAGGATAACACACTGCCCACTGCAGGATAACACACTGCCCACTGCAGGATAGCACAATGCCCACTGAAGATTAACACACTGCCCACTGCAGAATAACACACTGCCCACTGCAGGATAACACACTGCCCACTGGAGGATAACACACTGCCCACTGAAGATTAACACACTGCCCACTGCAGGATAACACACTGCCCACTGCAGGATAACACACTGCCCACTGCAGGTAAATGCACGGCCCAATGCAGGATAACATACAGCCCACTGCAGGATAACACACTGCCTACTGCAGGATAACACAATGCCCACTGCAGGTTAATACACTGCCCACTGAAGGATAACACACTGCCCACTGCAGGATAACACACTGCCCACAGCAGGATAACACACTGCCCAGTGCAGGTTATCACACTGCCCACTGCAGGATAACACACTGACCACTGCACGTTAACGCACTGCCCACTGCAGGATAACACACTGCCCACTGCAGGATAGCACACTGCCCACTGCAGGATAACACACTGCCCATTGCAGGTTAACACACTGCCCACTGCAGGATAACACACTTCCCACTGCAGGTTAACACACTGCCCACTGCAGGATAACAGACTGCCCAATGCAGGATAACACACTTCCCACTGCAGGATAATACACTGCCCACTGCAGGTTAACACACTGCCCACTGCAGGTTAACACACAGCCCACTGCAGGTTAACATACTCCCCACTGCAGGATAACACATTTCCCACTGCAGGATAGCACACTGCCCACTGCAGGTTAACAAACTGCCCACTGCAGGTTAACACACTGCCCACTGCAGGTTAACACACTGCCCACTGCAGGTTAACATACTCCCCACTGCAGGTGAACACACTGCCCACTGCAGAATAACACACTGCCCACTGCAGGATAACAAACTGCCCACTGCAGGATAATACACTGCCCACTGCAGCATAAGACACTGGCCTCTGCAGTATAACACACTGCCCACTGCGACATAACACACTGCCCACAGCAGGTTAACACACTGCCCACTGCAGGATAACACACTGCCCACTGCAGGAAAACACACTGCCCACTGCAGGTTAACACACTGCCCACTGCAGGATAACACACTGCCCGCTGCAGGATAAGACACTGCCCACTGCAGGATAAGACACTGCCCACTGGAGGTTATCACACTGCCGGCTGCATCATAACACACTGCCCACTGCAGGTTAACACACTGCCCACTGCAGGATAACACACTGCCCACGGCAGCATAACACACTGCCCACTGCAGGATAAGACACTGCCCACTGCAGGATAAGACACTGCCCACTGGAGGTTATCACACTGCCCGCTGCATCATAACAAACTGCCCACTGCAGGTTAACACACTGCCCACTGCAGGTTAACACACTGCCCACTGCAGGTTAACATACTCCCCACTGCAGGTGAACACACTGCCCACTGCAGAATAACACACTGCCCACTGCAGGGTAACAAACTGCCCACTGCAGGATAATACACTGCCCACTGCAGCATAAGACACTGGCCTCTGCAGTATAACACAATGCCCACTGCAGGTTATCACATTGCCCACTGCAGGATAACACACTGCCCACTGCAGGATAACAAACTGCCCACTGCAGGCTATCACACTGCCCACTGCAGGATAACACACTGCCCACTGCAGGTTAAAACACTGCCCACAGCAGGTTAACACACTGCCCACTGGAGGTTAACACACTGCCCACTGCAGAATAACACACTGCCCACTGCAGGATAAGACACTGCCCACTGCAGGTTATCACACTGCCCACTGCAGGATAACACACTGCCCACGGCAGCATAACACACTGCCCACTGCAGGTTATCACACTGCCCACTGCATCGTAACACACTGCCCACTGCAGGTTAACACAATGCCCACTGCAGGATAACACACTGCCCACTGCAGTTTAACACACTGCCCACTGCAGGATAACACACTGCCCACTGCAGGCTATCACAATGCCCACTGCAGGATAACACACTGCCCACTGCAGGTTAACACACTGCCCACAGCAGGTTAACACACTGCCCACAGCAGGTTAACACACTGCCCACTGCAGGTTAACACACTGCCCACGGCAGGATAACACACTGCCCACGGCAGCAGAACACAGCGCCCACTGCAGGTTATCACTCTGCCCACTGCAGGATAACACACTGCCCACTGCAGGTTAACACACTGCCCACAGCAGGATAACAATCTGCCCACTGCAGGTAAACACACTGCCCACTGCAGGTTAACACAATGCCCACTCCAGGATAACACACAGCCCACGGCAGGATAATACACTGCCCACTGCAGGTTAACACACTGCCCACAGCAGGTTAACACACTGCCCACTGCAGGATAACACACTGCCCAATGCAGGATAATATACTTCCCAATGCAGGATAACACACTGCCCACTGCAGGTTAACACACTACCCACAGCAGGTTAACACACTGCGCACTGCAGGTTAACACACTGCCCACTGCAGGATAACACACTGCCCACTGCAAGATAACACACTGCGCACTGCAGGTTTACGCACTGCATAATGCAGTATAACACACTGCCCACTGCAGGATAACACACTGCCGACTGCAGGATAACACACTGCCCAATGCAGGATAATACACTTCCCAATGCAGGATAACACACTGCCCACTGCAGGTTAACACACTGCCCACAGCAGGTTAACACACTGCCCACTGCAGGTTAACACACTGCGCACTGCAGGATAACACACTGCCCACTGCAGGATAACACACTGCGCACTGCAGATTAACGCACTGCCCACTGCAGGATAACACACTTCCCACTGCAGGATAACACACTGCCCACTGCAGGATAACACACTGCCCACTGAAGATTAACACACTGCCCACTGCAGGATAGCACACTGCCCACTGCAGGATAACACACTGCCCATTGCAGGTTAACACACTGCCCACTGCAGGATAACACACTTCCCACTGCAGGTTAACACACTGCCCACTGCAGGATAACAGACTGCCCAATGCAGGATAACACACTTCCCACTGCAGGTTAACACACTGCCCACTGCAGGATAACAGACTGCCCAATGCAGGATAACATACTCCCCACTGCAGGATAACACATTTCCCACTGCAGGATAGCACACTGCCCACTGCAGGTTAACACACTGCCCACTGCAGGTTAACACACTGCCCACTGCAGGTTAACACACTGCCCACTGCAGGTTAACATACTCCCCACTGCAGGTGAACACACTGCCCACTGCAGAATAACACACTGCCCACTGCAGGATAACAAACTGCCCACTGCAGGATAATACACTGCCCACTGCAGCATAAGACACTGGCCTCTGCAGTATAACACACTGCCCACTGCGACATAACACACTGCCCACAGCAGGTTAACACACTGCCCACTGCAGGTTAACACACTGCCCACTGCAGGTTAACACACTGCCCACTGCAGGACAAGACACTGCCCACTGCAGGATAAGACACTGCCCACTGGAGGTTATCACACTGCCCGCTGCATCATAACACACTGCCCACTGCAGGTTAACATCTGCCCACGGCAGGATAACACAATGCCCACTGCAGGTTATCACATTGCCCACTGCAGGATAACACACTGCCCACTGCAGGTTAACACACTGCCCACTGCAGGATAACACACTGCCCACTGCAGGCTATCACACTGCCCACTGCAGGATAACACACTGCCCACTGCAGGTTAACACACTGCCCACAGCAGGTTAACACACTGCCCACTGGAGGTTAACACACTGCCCACTGCAGCATAACACACTGCCCACTGCAGAAAACCACACTGACCACTGCTGGATAACACACTGCGCACTGCAGTTAAATGCACGGCCCACTGCAGAATAACACACTGCCCACTGCAGCATAACACACTGCCCACTGCAGCATAACACACTGCGCACTGCAGGTTATCACACTGCCCACTGCAGGATAACACACTGTCCACGGCAGCATAACACACTGCCCACTGCAGGTTAACACACTGCCCACTGCAGTTTAAACCACTGCCCACTGCAGGATAACACAATGCCCACTGCAGGTTATCACACTGCCCACTGCAGGATAACACACTGCCCACTGCAGGTTAACACACTGCCCACTGCAGGATAACACACTGCCCTCTACAGCATAACACACTGCCCACTGCAGGATAACACACTGCCCACGGCAGCATAACACAGCGCCCACTGCAGGTTATCACACTGCCCACTGCAGGATAACACACTGCCCATGGCAGGATAACAGACTGCCCACTGCAGGTTAACACACTGCCCACTGCAGGTTAACATACTCCCCACTGCAGGATAACACATTTCCCACTGCAGGATAGCACACTGCCCACTGCAGGTTAACACACTGCCCACTGCAGGTTAACACACTGCCCACTGCAGGTTAACATACTCCCCACTGCAGGTGAACACACTGCCCACTGCAGAATAACACACTGCCCACTGCAGGATAACAAACTGCCCACTGCAGGATAATACACTGCGCACTGCAGCATAAGACACTGGCCTCTGCAGTATAACACACTGCCCACTGCGACATAACACACTGCCCACAGCAGGTTAACACACTGCCCACTGCAGGATAACACACTGCCCACTGCAGGAAAACACACGGCCCACTGCAGAATAACACACTGCCCACTGCAGGGTAACAAACTGCCCACTGCAGGATAATACACTGCCCACTGCAGCATAAGACACTGGCCTCTGCAGTATAACACAATGCCCACTGCAGGTTATCACATTGCCCACTGCAGGATAACACACTGCCCACTGCAGGATAACAAACTGCCCACTGCAGGCTATCACACTGCCCACTGCAGGATAACACACTGCCCACTGCAGGTTAAAACACTGCCCACAGCAGGTTAACACACTGCCCACTGGAGGTTAACACACTGCCCACTGCAGAATAACACACTGCCCACTGCAGGATAAGACACTGCCCACTGCAGGTTATCACACTGCCCACTGCAGGATAACACACTGCCCACGGCAGCATAACACACTGCCCACTGCAGGTTATCACACTGCCCACTGCATCGTAACACACTGCCCACTGCAGGTTAACACAATGCCCACTGCAGGATAACACACTGCCCACTGCAGTTTAACACACTGCCCACTGCAGGATAACACACTGCCCACTGCAGGCTATCACAATGCCCACTGCAGGATAACACACTGCCCACTGCAGGTTAACACACTGCCCACAGCAGGTTAACACGCTGCCCACAGCAGGTTAACACACTGCCCACTGCAGGTTAACACACTGCCCACGGCAGGATAACACACTGCCCACGGCAGCAGAACACAGCGCCCACTGCAGGTTATCACTCTGCCCACTGCAGGATAACACACTGCCCACTGCAGGTTAACACACTGCCCACAGCAGGATAACAATCTGCCCACTGCAGGTAAACACACTGCCCACTGCAGGTTAACACAATGCCCACTCCAGGATAACACACAGCCCACGGCAGGATAATACACTGCCCACTGCAGGTTAACACACTGCCCACAGCAGGTTAACACACTGCCCACTGCAGGATAACACACTGCCCAATGCAGGATAATATACTTCCCAATGCAGGATAACACACTGCCCACTGCAGGTTAACACACTACCCACAGCAGGTTAACACACTGCGCACTGCAGGTTAACACACTGCCCACTGCAGGATAACACACTGCCCACTGCAAGATAACACACTGCGCACTGCAGGTTTACGCACTGCATAATGCAGTATAACACACTGCCCACTGCAGGATAACACACTGCCGACTGCAGGATAACACACTGCCCAATGCAGGATAATACACTTCCCAATGCAGGATAACACACTGCCCACTGCAGGTTAACACACTGCCCACAGCAGGTTAACACACTGCCCACTGCAGGTTAACACACTGCGCACTGCAGGATAACACACTGCCCACTGCAGGATAACACACTGCGCACTGCAGATTAACGCACTGCCCACTGCAGGATAACACACTTCCCACTGCAGGATAACACACTGCCCACTGCAGGATAACACACTGCCCACTGAAGATTAACACACTGCCCACTGCAGGATAGCACACTGCCCACTGCAGGATAACACACTGCCCATTGCAGGTTAACACACTGCCCACTGCAGGATAACACACTTCCCACTGCAGGTTAACACACTGCCCACTGCAGGATAACAGACTGCCCAATGCAGGATAACACACTTCCCACTGCAGGTTAACACACTGCCCACTGCAGGATAACAGACTGCCCAATGCAGGATAACATACTCCCCACTGCAGGATAACACATTTCCCACTGCAGGATAGCACACTGCCCACTGCAGGTTAACACACTGCCCACTGCAGGTTAACACACTGCCCACTGCAGGTTAACACACTGCCCACTGCAGGTTAACATACTCCCCACTGCAGGTGAACACACTGCCCACTGCAGAATAACACACTGCCCACTGCAGGATAACAAACTGCCCACTGCAGGATAATACACTGCCCACTGCAGCATAAGACACTGGCCTCTGCAGTATAACACACTGCCCACTGCGACATAACACACTGCCCACAGCAGGTTAACACACTGCCCACTGCAGGTTAACACACTGCCCACTGCAGGTTAACACACTGCCCACTGCAGGACAAGACACTGCCCACTGCAGGATAAGACACTGCCCACTGGAGGTTATCACACTGCCCGCTGCATCATAACACACTGCCCACTGCAGGTTAACATCTGCCCACGGCAGGATAACACAATGCCCACTGCAGGTTATCACATTGCCCACTGCAGGATAACACACTGCCCACTGCAGGTTAACACACTGCCCACTGCAGGATAACACACTGCCCACTGCAGGCTATCACACTGCCCACTGCAGGATAACACACTGCCCACTGCAGGTTAACACACTGCCCACAGCAGGTTAACACACTGCCCACTGGAGGTTAACACACTGCCCACTGCAGCATAACACACTGCCCACTGCAGAAAACCACACTGACCACTGCTGGATAACACACTGCGCACTGCAGTTAAATGCACGGCCCACTGCAGAATAACACACTGCCCACTGCAGCATAACACACTGCCCACTGCAGCATAACACACTGCGCACTGCAGGTTATCACACTGCCCACTGCAGGATAACACACTGTCCACGGCAGCATAACACACTGCCCACTGCAGGTTAACACACTGCCCACTGCAGTTTAAACCACTGCCCACTGCAGGATAACACAATGCCCACTGCAGGTTATCACACTGCCCACTGCAGGATAACACACTGCCCACTGCAGGTTAACACACTGCCCACTGCAGGATAACACACTGCCCTCTACAGCATAACACACTGCCCACTGCAGGATAACACACTGCCCACGGCAGCATAACACAGCGCCCACTGCAGGTTATCACACTGCCCACTGCAGGATAACACACTGCCCATGGCAGGATAACAGACTGCCCACTGCAGGTTAACACACTGCCCACTGCAGGTTAACATACTCCCCACTGCAGGATAACACATTTCCCACTGCAGGATAGCACACTGCCCACTGCAGGTTAACACACTGCCCACTGCAGGTTAACACACTGCCCACTGCAGGTTAACATACTCCCCACTGCAGGTGAACACACTGCCCACTGCAGAATAACACACTGCCCACTGCAGGATAACAAACTGCCCACTGCAGGATAATACACTGCGCACTGCAGCATAAGACACTGGCCTCTGCAGTATAACACACTGCCCACTGCGACATAACACACTGCCCACAGCAGGTTAACACACTGCCCACTGCAGGTTAACACACTGCCCACTGCAGGATAACACACTGCCCACTGCAGGAAAACACACTGCCCACTGCAGGTTAACACACTGCCCACTGCAGGATAACACACTGCCCATTGCAGGATAAGACACTGCCCACTGCAGGATAAGACACTGCCCACTGGAGGTTATCACACTGCCCGCTGCATCATAACACACTGCCCACTGCAGGTTAACACACTGCCCACTGCAGGATAACACAATGCCCACTGCAGGTTATCACATTGCCCACTGCAGGATAACACACTGCCCACTGCAGGTTAACACACTGCCCACTGCAGGATAACACACTGCCCACTGCAGGCTATCACACTGCCCACTGCAGGATAACACACTGCCCACTGCAGGTTAACACACTGCCCACAGCAGGTTAACACACTGCCCACTGGAGGTTAACACACTGCCCACTGCAGAATAACACACTGCCCACTGCAGGATAAGACACTGCCCGCTGCCGGATAAGACACTGCCCACTGGAGGTTAACACACTGCCCACTGCAGCATAACACACTGCGCACTGCAGGTTATCACACTGCCCACTGCAGGATAACACACTGCCCACGGCAGCATAAAACACTGCCCACTGCAGGTTATCACACTGCCCACTGCATTGTAACACACTGCCCACTGCAGGTTAACACACTGCCCACTGCTGGATAACACAATGCCCACTGCTGGTTATCACACTGCCCACTGCAGGATAACACACTGCCCACTGCAGGTTAACACACTGCCCACTGCAGGATAACACACTGCCCACTGCAGGCTATCACAATGCCCACTGCAGGATAACACACTGCCCACTGCAGGTTAACACACTGCCCACAGCAGGTTAACACACTGCCCACTGCAGGTTAACACACTGCCCACGGCAGGATAACACACTGCCCACGGCAGCAGAACACAGCGCCCACTGCAGGTTATCACACTGCCCACTGCAGGATAACACACTGCCCACAGCAGGATAACACTCTGCCCACTGCAGGTTAACACACTGCCCACTGCAGCATAACACGCCGTCCACTGCGGGATTACACACTGCCCACTTCTGGATAACACAATGCCCACTTCAGGATAATACACTGCCCACTGCAGAAAACCACACTGCCCACTGCTGGATAACACACTGCGCACTGCAGGTAAATGCACGGCCCACTGCAGGATAACACACTGGCCACTGCAGGATAAGACACTGCCCACTGGAGGTTAACACACTGCCCACTGCAGCATAACACACTGCCCACAGCAGCATAACACACTGCGCACTGCAGCATAACACACTGCGCACTGCAGGTTATCACACTGCCCACTGCAGGATAACACACTGCCCAAGGCAGCATAACACACTGCCCACTGCAGGTTAACACATTGCCCACTGCAGTTTAAACCACTGCCCACTGCAGGTTATCACACTGCCCACTGCAGGATAACACACTGCCCACTGCAGGATAACACACTGCCCACTGCAGGTTAACACACTGCCCACTGCAGGATAACACACTGCCCACGGCAGCATAACACACTGCCCACTGCAGGTTAACACACTGCCCACTGCAGCATAACACGCTGTCCACTGCTGGATTACACACTGCCCACTGCAGGATAACACACTGCCCACTGAAGATTAACACACTGCCCACTGCAGGATAACACACTGCCCACTGCAGGATAACACACTGCCCACTGCAGGATAACACACTGCCCTATGCAGGATAATACACTTCCCATTGCAGGATAACACACTGCCCACTGCAGGTTAACACACTGCCCACAGCAGGTTAACACACTGCCCACTGCAGGTTAACACACTGCCCACTGCAGGATCACACACTGCCCACTGCAGGATAACACACTGCGCACTGCAGATTAACGCACTGCCCACTGCAGGATAACACACTGCCCACTGCAGGATAACACACTGCCCACTGCAGGATAACACACTGCCCACTGAAGATTAACACACTGCCCACTGCAGGATAACACACTGCCCACTGGAGGATAACACACTGCCCACTGAAGATTAACACACTGCCCACTGCAGGATAACACACTGCCCACTGCAGGATAACACACTGCCCACTGCAGGTAAATGCACGGCCCAATGCAGGATAACATACAGCCCACTGCAGGATAACACACTGCCTACTGCAGGATAACACAATGCCCACTGCAGGTTAACACACTGCCCACTGAAGGATAACACACTGCCCACTGCAGGATAACACACTGCCCACAGCAGGATAACACACTGCCCAGTGCAGGTTATCACACTGCCCACTGCAGGATAACACACTGACCACTGCACGTTAACGCACTGCCCACTGCAGGATAACACACTGCCCACTGCAGGATAGCACACTGCCCACTGCAGGATAACACACTGCCCATTGCAGGTTAACACACTGCCCACTGCAGGATAACACACTTCCCACTGCAGGTTAACACACTGCCCACTGCAGGATAACAGACTGCCCAATGCAGGATAACACACTTCCCACTGCAGGATAATACACTGCCCACTGCAGGTTAACACACTGCCCACTGCAGGTTAACACACAGCCCACTGCAGGTTAACATACTCCCCACTGCAGGATAACACATTTCCCACTGCAGGATAGCACACTGCCCACTGCAGGTTAACACACTGCCCACTGCAGGTTAACACACTGCCCACTGCAGGTTAACACACTGCCCACTGCAGGTTAACATACTCCCCACTGCAGGTGAACACACTGCCCACTGCAGAATAACACACTGCCCACTGCAGGATAACAAACTGCCCACTGCAGGATAATACACTGCGCACTGCAGCATAAGACACTGGCCTCTGCAGTATAACACACTGCCCACTGCGACATAACACACTGCCCACAGCAGGTTAACACACTGCCCACTGCAGGTTAACACACTGCCCACTGCAGGATAACACACTGCCCACTGCAGGAAAACACACTGCCCACTGCAGGTTAACACACTGCCCACTGCAGGATAACACACTGCCCACTGCAGGATAAGACACTGCCCACTGCAGGATAAGACACTGCCCACTGGAGGTTATCACACTGCCCGCTGCATCATAACACACTGCCCACTGCAGGTTAACACACTGCCCACTGCAGGATAACACAATGCCCACTGCAGGTTATCACATTGCCCACTGCAGGATAACACACTGCCCACTGCAGGCTATCACACTGCCCACTGCAGGATAACACACTGCCCACTGCAGGTTAACACACTGCCCACAGCAGGTTAACACACTGCCCACTGGAGGTTAACACACTGCCCACTGCAGAATAACACACTGCCCACTGCAGGATAAGACACTGCCCGCTGCCGGATAAGACACTGCCCACTGGAGGTTAACACACTGCCCACTGCAGCATAACACACTGCCCACTGCAGCATAACACACTGCGCACTGTAGGTTATCACACTGCCCACTGCAGGATAACACACTGCCCACGGCAGCATAACACACTGCCCACTGCAGGTTATCACACTGCCCACTGCATCGTAACACACTGCCCACTGCAGGTTAACACACTGCCCACTGCAGGATAACACACTGCCCACTGCAGGTTAACACACTGCCCACTGCAGGATAACACACTGCCCACTGCAGGCTATCACAATGCCCACTGCAGGATAACACACTGCCCACTGCAGGTTAACAAACTGCCCTCAGCAGGTTAACACACTGCCCACTGCAGGTTAACACACTGCCCACGGCAGGATAACACACTGCCCACGGCAGCAGAACACAGCGCCCACTGCAGGTTATCACTCTGCCCACTGCAGGATAACACACTGCCCACTGCAGGTTAACACACTGCCCACAGCAGGATAACACTCTGCCCACTGCAGGTAAACACACTGCCCAGTGCAGGTTAACACAATGCCCACTCCAGGATAACACACAGCCCACGGCAGGATAATACACAGCCCACTGCTGGTTAACACACTGCCCACAGCAGGTTAACACACTGCCCACTGCAGGATAACACACTGCCCAATGCAGGATAATATACTTCCCAATGCAGGATAACACACTGCCCACTGCAGGTTAACACACTACCCACAGCAGGTTAACACACTGCCCACTGCAGGTTAACACACTGCCCAATGCAGGATAACACACTGCCCACTGCAATATAACACACTGCGCACTGCAGGTTTACGAACTGCCCAATGCAGGGTAACACACTGCCCACTGCAGGATAACACACTGCCCACTGCAGGATAACACACTGCCCTATGCAGGATAATACACTTCCCAATGCAGGATAACACACTGCCCACTGCAGGATAACACAACGCCCACAGCAAGTTAACACACTGCCCACTGCAGGTTAACACACTGCCCACTGCAGGATAACACACTGCCCACTGCAGGATAACACACTGCGCACTGCAGATTAACGCACTGACCACTGCAGGATAACACACTGCCCACTGCAGGATAACACACTGCCCACGGCAGGATAACACACTGCCCACTGAAGATTAACACACTGCCCACTGCAGGATAACACACTGCCCACTGGAGGATAACACACTGCCCACTGAAGATTAACACACTGCCCACTGCAGGATAACACACTGCCCACTGCAGGATAACACACTGCCCACTGCAGGTAAATGCACGGCCCAATGCAGGATAACATACAGCCCACTGCAGGATAACACACTGCCTACTGCAGGATAACACAATGCCCACTGCAGGTTAACACACTGCCCACTGAAGGATAACACACTGCCCACTGCAGGATAACACACTGCCCACAGCAGGATAACACACTGCCCAGTGCAGGTTATCACACTGCCCACTGCAGGATAACACACTGCCCACTGCACGTTAACGCACTGCCCACTGCAGGATAACACTCTGCCCACTGCAGGATAGCACACTTCCCCCTGCAGGATAACACACTGCCCATTGCAGGTTAACACACTGCCCACTGCAGGATAACACACTTCCCACTGCAGGTTAACACACTGCCCACTGCAGGATAACAGACTGCCCAATGCAGGATAACACACTTCCCTCTGCAGGATAATACACTGCCCACTGCAGGTTAACACACTGCCCACTGCAGGTTAACACACAGCCCACTGCAGGTTAACATACTCCCCACTGCAGGATAACACATTTCCCACTGCAGGATAGCACACTGCCCACTGCAGGTTAACACTCTGCCCACTGCAGGTTAACACACTGCCCACTGCAGGTTAACACACTGCCCACTGCAGGTTAACATACTCCCCACTGCAGGTGAACACACTGCCCACTGCAGAATAACACACTGCCCACTGCAGGATAACAAACTGCCCACTTCAGGATAATACACTGCCCACTGCAGCATAAGACACTGGCCTCTGCAGTATAACACACTGCCCACTGCGACATAACACACTGCCCACAGCAGGTTAACACACTGCCCACTGCAGGATAACACACTGCCCACTGCAGGAAAACACACGGCCCACTGCAGGTTAACACACTGCCCACTGCAGGATAACACACTGCCCACTGCAGGATAAGACACTGCCCACTGCAGGATAAGACACTGCCCACTGGAGGTTATCACACTGCCCGCTGCATCATAACACACTGCCCACTGCAGGTTAACACACTGCCCACGGCAGGATAACACAATGCCCACTGCAGGTTATCACATTGCCCACAGCAGCATAACACACTGCCCACTGCAGCATAACACACTGCGCACTGCAGGTTATCACACTGCCCACTGCAGGATAACACACTGCCCACGGCAGCATAACACACTGCCCACTGCAGGTTAACACACTGCCCACTGCAGTTTAAACCACTGCCCACTGCAGGTTATCACACTGTTCACTGCAGGATAACACACTGCCCACTGCAGGATAACACACTGACCACTGCACGTTAACGCACTGCCCACTGCAGGATAACACACTGCCCACTGCAGGATAGCACACTGCCCACTGCAGGATAACACACTGCCCATTGCAGGTTAACACACTGCCCACTGCAGGATAACACACTTCCCACTGCAGGTTAACACACTGCCCACTGCAGGATAACAGACTGCCCAATGCAGGATAACACACTTCCCACTGCAGGATAATACACTGCCCACTGCAGGTTAACACACTGCCCACTGCAGGTTAACACACAGCCCACTGCAGGTTAACATACTCCCCACTGCAGGATAACACATTTCCCACTGCAGGATAGCACACTGCCCACTGCAGGTTAACACACTGCCCACTGCAGGTTAACACACTGCCCACTGCAGGTTAACACACTGCCCACTGCAGGTTAACATACTCCCCACTGCAGGTGAACACACTGCCCACTGCAGAATAACACACTGCCCACTGCAGGATAACAAACTGCCCACTGCAGGATAATACACTGCCCACTGCAGCATAAGACACTGGCCTCTGCAGTATAACACACTGCCCACTGCGACATAACACACTGCCCACAGCAGGTTAACACACTGCCCACTGCAGGTTAACACACTGCCCACTGCAGGATAACACACTGCCCACTGCAGGAAAACACACTGCCCACTGCAGGTTAACACACTGCCCACTGCAGGATAACACACTGCCCACTGCAGGATAAGACACTGCCCACTGCAGGATAAGACACTGCCCACTGGAGGTTATCACACTGCCCGCTGCATCATAACACACTGCCCACTGCAGGTTAACACACTGCCCACTGCAGGATAACACAATGCCCACTGCAGGTTATCACATTGCCCACTGCAGGATAACACACTGCCCACTGCAGGCTATCACACTGCCCACTGCAGGATAACACACTGCCCACTGCAGGTTAACACACTGCCCACAGCAGGTTAACACACTGCCCACTGGAGGTTAACACACTGCCCACTGCAGAATAACACCCTGCCCACTGCAGGATAAGACACTGCCCGCTGCCGGATAAGACACTGCCCACTGGAGGTTAACACACTGCCCACTGCAGCATAACACACTGCCCACTGCAGCATAACACACTGCGCACTGTAGGTTATCACACTGCCCACTGCAGGTTAACACACTGTCCACTGCAGCTTAACACACAGCCCACTGCAGGTTAACATATTCCCCACTGCAGGATAACACATTTCCCACTGCAGGATAGCACACTGCCAACTGCAGGTTAACACACTGCCCACTGCAGGTTAACACACTGCCCACTGCAGGTTAACACACTGCCCACTGCAGGTTAACATACTCCCCACTGCAGGTGAACACACTGCCCACTGCAGAATAACGCACTGCCCACTGCAGGATAACAAACTGCCCACTGCAGGATAATACACTGCCCACTGCAGGAAAACACACTGCCCACTGCAGGTTAACACACTGCCCACTGCAGGATAACACACTGCCCACTGCAGGATAACACACTGCCCACTGCAGGATAAGACACTGCCCACTGGAGGTTATCACACTGCCCGCTGCATCATAACACACTGCCCACTGCAGGTTAACACACTGCCCACTGCAGGATAACACAATGCCCACTGCAGGTTATCACATTGCCCACTGCAGGATAACACACTGCCCACTGCAGGTTAACACACTGCCCACTGCAGGATAACACACTGCCCACTGCAGGCTATCACACTGCCCACTGCAGGATAACACACTGCCCACTGCAGGTTAACACACTGCCCACAGCAGGTTAACACACTGCCCACTGGAGGTTAACACACTGCCCACTGCAGAATAACACACTGCTAACTGCAGGATAAGACACTGCCCGCTGCCGGATAAGACACTGCCCACTGGAGGTTAACACACTGCCCACTGCAGCATAACACACTGCCCACTGCAGCATAACGCACATCGCACTGCAGGTTATCACACTGCCCACTGCAGGATAACACACTGCCCACTGCAGGATAACACACTGCCCACTGCAGGATAAGACACTGCCCACTGGAGGTTATCACACTGCCCGCTGCATCATAACGCACTGCCCACTGCAGGATAACACACTGCCCACTGCAGGATAACACACTGCCCACTGCAGGATAACACACTGCCCACTGAAGATTAACACACTGCCCACTGCAGGATAACACACTGCCCACTGGAGGATAACACACTGCCCACTGAAGATTAACACACTGCCCACTGCAGGATAACACACTGCCCACTGCAGGATAACACACTGCCCACTGCAGGTAAATGCACGGCTCAATGCAGGATAACATACAGCCCACTGCAGGATAACACACTGCCTACTGCAGGATAATACAATGCCCACTGCAGGTTAACACACTGCCAACTGAAGGATAACACACTGCCCACTGCAGGATAACACACTGCCCACAGCAGGATAACACACTGCCCAGTGCAGGTTATCACACTGCCCACTGCAGGATAACACACTGCCCACTGCACGTTAACGCACTGCCCACTGCAGGATAACACACTGCCCACTGCAGGATAGCACACTGCCCACTGCAGGATAACACACTGCCCATTGCAGGTTAACACACTGCCCACTGCTGGATAACACACTTCCCACTGCAGGTTAACACACTGCCCACTGCAGGATAACAGACTGCCCAATGCAGGATAACACACTTCCCACTGCAGGATAATACACTGCCCACTGCAGGTTAACACACTGCCCACTGCAGGTTAACACACAGCCCACTGCAGGTTAACATACTCCCCACTGCAGGATAACACATTTCCCACTGCAGGATAGCACACTGCCCACTGCAGTTTAACGCACTGCCCACTGCAGGTTAACACACTGCCCACTGCAGGTTAACACACTGCCCACTGCAGGTTAACATACTCCCCACTGCAGGTGAACACACTGCCCACTGCAGAATAACACACTGCCCACTGCAGGATAACAAACTGCCCACTGCAGGATAATACACTGCGCACTGCAGCATAAGACACTGGCCTCTGCAGTATAACACACTGCCCACTGCGACATAACACACTGCCCACAGCAGGTTAACACACTGCCCACTGCAGGTTAACACACTGCCCACTGCAGGATAACACACTGCCCACTGCAGGAAAACACACTGCCCACTGCAGGTTAACACACTGCCCACTGCAGGATAACACACTGCCCACTGCAGGATAAGACACTGCCCACTGCAGGATAAGACACTGCCCACTGGAGGTTATCACACTGCCCGCTGCATCATAACACACTGCCCACTGCAGGTTAACACACTGCCCACTGCAGGATAACACAATGCCCACTGCAGGTTATCACATTGCCCACTGCAGGATAACACACTGCCCACTGCAGGTTAACACACTGCCCACTGCAGGATAACACACTGCCCACTGCAGGCTATCACACTGCCCACTGCAGGATAACACACTGCCCACTGCAGGTTAACACACTGCCCACAGCAGGTTAACACACTGCCCACTGGAGGTTAACACACTGCCCACTGCAGAATAACACACTGCCCACTGCAGGATAAGACACTGCACGCTGGAAGTTAACACACTGCCCACTGCAGCATAACACACTGCCCACTGCAGCATAACACACTGCGCACTGCAGGTTATCACACTGCCCACTGCAGGATAACACACTGCCCACGGCAGCATAACACACTGCCCACTGCAGGTTATCACACTGCCCACTGCATCGTAACACACTGCCCACTGCAGGTTAACACACTGCCCACTGCAGGATAACACACTGCCCACTGCAGGTTAACACACTGCCCACTGCAGGATAACACACTGCCCACTGCAGGCTATCACAATGCCCACTGCAGGATAACACACTGCCCACTGCAGGTTAACACACTGCCCACAGCAGGTTAACACACTGCCCACTGCAGGTTAACACACTGCCCACGGCAGGATAACACACTGCCCACGGCAGCAGAACACAGCGCCCACTGCAGGTTATCACACTGCCCACTGCAGGATAACACACTGCCCACTGCAGGTTAACACACTGCCCACAGCAGGATAACACTCTGCCCACTGCAGGTTAACACACTGCCCACTGCAGGATAACACGCTGTCCACTGCGGGATTACACACTGCCCACTTCTGGATAACACAATGCCCACTTCAGGATAATACACTGCCCACTGCAGAAAACCACACTGCCCACTGCTGGATAACACACTGCGCACTGCAGGTAAATGCACGGCCCACTGCAGGATAACACACTGGCCACTGCAGGATAAGACACAGCCCACTGGAGGTTATCACACTGCCCACTGCAGCATAACACACTGCCCACTGCAGCATAACACACTGCGCACTGCAGGTTATCACAGTGCCCACTGCAGGATAACACACTGCCCACGGCAGCATAACACACTGCCCACTGCAGGTTAACACACTGCCCACTGCAGTTTAAACCACTGCCCACTGCAGGATAACACAATGCCCACTGCAGGTTATCACACTGCCCACTGCAGGATAACACACTGCCCACTGCAGGTTAACACACTGCCCACTGCAGGATAACACACTGCCCTCTACAGGATAACACACTGCCCACTGCAGGATAAGACACTGCCCACTGGAGGTTAACACACTGCCCACTGCAGCATAACACACTGCCCACTGCAGGTTAACACACTGCCCACTGCAGGATAACACACTGCCCACCGCAGGATAACACACTGCCCACGGCAGCATAACACAGCGCCCACTGCAGGTTATCACACTGCCCACTGCAGGATAACACACTGCCCATGGCAGGATAACAGACTGCCCACTGCAGGTTAACACACTGCCCAAGCAGGATAACACACTGCCCACTGCAGCATAACACGCTGTCCACTGCTGGATTACACACTGCCCACTTCTGGATAACACAATGCCCACTTCAGGATAATACACTGCCCACTGCAGAAAACCACACTGCCCACTGCTGGATAAAACACTGCCCACTGCAGGTTTAAATATTCCTCACTGCAGGTTAATACACTGCGCACTTCAGGATAACACACTGCCCACTGAAGATTAACAGACTGCCCATTGCAGGATAACACACTGCCCACAGCAGGATAACACACTGCCCAGTGCAGGTTATCACACTGCCCACTGCAGGATAACACACTGCCCACTGCACGTTAACGCACTGCCCACTGCAGGATAACACACTGCCCACTGCAGGATAGCACACTGCCCACTGCAGGATAACACACTGCCCATTGCAGGTTAACACACTGCCCACTGCAGGATAACACACTTCCCACTGCAGGTTAACACACTGCCCACTGCAGGATAACAGACTCCCCAATGCAGGATAACACACTTCCCACTGCAGGATAATACACTGCCCACTGCAGGTTAAAACACTGCCCACTGCAGGTAAACACAAAGCCCACTGCAGGTTAACATACTCCCCACTGCAGGATAACACATTTCCCACTGCAGGATAGCACACTGCCCACTGCAGGTTAACACACTGCCCACTGCAGGTTAACACACTGCCCACTGCAGGTTAACACACTGCCCACTGCAGGTTAACATACTCCCCACTGCAGGTGAACACACTGCCCACTGCAGAATAACACACTGCCCACTGCAGGATAACAAACTGCCCACTGCAGGATAATACACTGCCCACTGCAGCATAAGACACTGGCCTCTGCAGCATAACACACTGCCCACTGCGACATAACACACTGCGCACTGCAGGTTATCACACTGCCCACTGCAGGATAACACACTGCCCACGGCAGCATAACACACTGCCCACTGCAGGTTATCACACTGCCCACTGCATCGTAACACACTGCCCACTGCAGGTTAACACACTGCCCACTGCAGGATAACACAATGCCCACTGCTGGTTATCACACTGCCCATTGCAGGATAACACACTGCCCTCTGCAGGTTAACACACTGCCCACTGCAGGATAACACACTGCCCACTGCAGGCTATCACAATGCCCACTGCAGGATAACACACTGCCCACTGCAGGTTAACACACTGCCCACTGCAGGATAACACACTGCCCTCTACAGGATAACACACTGCCCACTGCAGGATAAGACACTGCCCACTGGCGGTTAACACACTGCCCACTGCAGCATAACACACTGCCCACTGCAGCAAAACACACTGCCCACTGCAGGTTAACACACTGCCCACTGCAGGATTACACACTGCCCACTGCAGGATAACACACTGCCCATTGCAGGTTAACACACTGCCCACTGCAGGATAACACACTTCCCACTTCAGGTTAACACACTGCCCACTGCAGGATAACAGACTCCCCAATGCAGGATAACACACTTCCCACTGCAGTATAATACACTGCCCACTGCAGGTTAACACACTGCCCACTGTAGGTTAACACACAGCCCACTGCAGGTTAACATACTCCCCACTGCAGGATAACACATTTCCCACTGCAGGATAGCACACTGCCCACTGCAGGTTAACACACTGCCCACTGCAGGTTAACACACTGCCCACTGCAGGTTAACACACTGCCCACTGCAGGTTAACATACTCCCCACTGCAGGTGAACACACTGCCCACTGCAGAATAACACACTGCCCACTGCAGGATAACAAACTGCCCACTGCAGGATAATACACTGCCCACTGCAGCATAAGACACTGGCCTCTGCAGTATAACACACTGCCCACTGCGACATAACACACTGCCCACAGCAGGTTAACACACTGCCCACTGCAGGTTAACACACTGCCCATTGCAGGATAACACACTGCCCATTGCAGGAAAACACACTGCCCACTGCAGGTTAACACACTGCCCACTGCAGGATAACACACTGCCCACTGCAGGATAAGACACTGCCCACTGCAGGATAAGACACTGCCCACTGGAGGTTATCACACTGCCCGCTGCATCATAACACACTGCCCACTGCAGGTTAACACACTGCCCACTGCAGGATAACACAATGCCCACTGCAGGTTATCACATTGCCCACTGCAGGATAACACACTGCCCACTGCAGGTTAACACACTGCCCACTGCAGGATAACACACTGCCCACTGCAGGCTATCACACTGCCCACTGCAGGATAACACACTGCCCACTGCAGGTTAACACACTGCCCACAGCAGGTTAACACACTGCCCACTGGAGGTTAACACACTGCCCACTGCAGAATAACACACTGCTAACTGCAGGATAAGACACTGCCCGCTGCCGGATAAGACACTGCCCACTGGAGGTTAACGCACTGCCCACTGCAGCATAACACACTGCCCACTGCAGCATAACACACATCGCACTGCAGGTTATCACACTGCCCTCTGCAGGATAACACACTGCCCACGGCAGCATAACACACTGCCCACTGCAGGTTATCACACTGCCCACTGCATCGTAACACACTGCCCACTGCAGGTTAACACACTGCCCACTGCAGGATAACACAATGCCCACTGCTGGTTATCACACTGCCCACTGCAGGATAACACACTGCCCACTGCAGGTTAACACACTGCCCACTGCAGGATAACACACTGCCCACTGCAGGCTATCACAATGCCCACTGCAGGATAACACACTGCCCACTGCAGGTTAACACACTGCCCACTGCAGGATAACACACTGCCCTCTACAGGATAACACACTGCCCACTGCAGGATAAGACACTGCCCACTGGCGGTTAACACACTGCCCACTGCAGCATAACACACTGCCCACCGCAGCATAACACACTGCCCACTGCAGGTTAACACACTGCCCACTGCAGGATTACACACTGCCCACTGCAGGATAACACACTGCCCACGGCAGCATAACACAGCGCCCACTGCAGGATAACACACTGCCCATGGCAGGATAACAGACTGCCCACTGCAGGTTAACACACTGCCCAAGCAGGATAACACACTGCCCACTGCAGGTTAACACACTGCCCACTGCAGCATAACACGCTGTCCACTGCTGGATTACACACTGCCCACTTCTGGATAACACAATGCCCACTTCAGGATAATACACTGCCCACTGCAGAAAACCACACTGCCCACTGCTGGATAAAACACTGCCCACTGCAGGTTTAAATATTCCTCACTGCAGGTTAATACACTGCGCACTTCAGGATAACACACTGCCCACTGAAGATTAACAGACTGCCCATTGCAGGATAACACACGGCCCACAGCAGGATAACACACTGCCCAGTGCAGGTTATCACACTGCCCACTGCAGGATAACACACTGCCCACTGCACGTTAACGCACTGCCCACTGCAGGATAACACACTGCCCACTGCAGGTTAACACACTGCGAACTGCAGGATAACACACTGCCCACCGCAGCTTAACAGACTGCCCACTGCAGGATAACACACTTCCCACTGCAGGTTAACACACTGCCCACTGCAGGATAACACACTTCCCACTGCAGGATAATACACTGCCCACTGCAGGTTAACACACTGCCCACTGCAGGTTAACACACAGCCCACAGCAGGTTAACATACTCCCCACTGCAGGTAAACACACTGCCCACTGCAGGTTAACACAATGCCTACTCCAGGATAACACACAGCCCACGGCAGGATAATACACTGCCACTGCAGGTTAACACACTGCCCACAGCAGGTTAACACACTGCCCACTGCAGGATAACACACTGCCCAATGCAGGATAATATACTTCCCAATGCAGGATAACACACTGCCCACTGCAGGTTAACACACTACCCACAGCAGGTTAACACACTGCCCACTGCAGGTTAACACACTGCCCACTGCAGGATAACACACTGCCCACTGAAAGATAACTCACTGCGCACTGCAGGTTTACGCACTGCCCAATGCAGGATAACACACTGCCCACTGCAGGATAACGCACTGCCCACGGCAGGATAACACACTGCCCAATGCAGGATAATACACTTCCCAATGCAGGATAACACACTGCCCACTGCAGGTTAACACACTGCCCACAGCAGGTTAACACACTGCCCACTGCAGGTTAACACACTGCCCACTGCAGGATAACACACTGCCCACTGCAGGATAACACACTGCGCACTGCAGATTAACGCACTGCCCACTGCAGGATAACACACTGCCCACTGCAGGATAACACACTGCCCACTGCAGGATAAAACACTGCCCACTGAAGATTAACACACTGCCCACTGCAGGATAACACACTGCCCACTGGAGGATAACACACTGCCCACTGAAGATTAACACACTGCCCACTGCAGGATAACACACTGCCCACTGCAGGATAACACACTGCCCACTGCAGGTAAATGCACGGCCCAATGCAGGATAACATACAGCCCACTGCAGGATAACACACTGCCTACTGCAGGATAACACAATGCCGACTGCAGGTTAACACACTGCCCACTGAAGGATAACACACTGCCCACAGCAGGATAACAAACTGCCCAGTGCAGGTTATCACACTGCCCACTGCAGGATAACACACTGCCCACTGCACGTTAACGCACTGCCCACTACAGGATAACACACTGCCCACTGCAGGATAGCACACTGCCCACTGCAGGATAACACACTGCCCATTGCAGGTTAACACACTGCCCACTGCAGGATAACACACTTACCACTTCAGGTTAACACACTGCCCACTGCAGGATAACAGACTGCCCAATGCAGGATAACACACTTCCCACTGCAGGATAATACACTGCCCACTGCAGGTTAACACACTGCCCACTGCAGGTTAACACACTGCCCACTGCAGGTTAACACACTGCCCACTGCAGGTTAACATACTCCCCACTGCAGGTGAACACACTGCCCACTGCAGAATAACGCACTGCCCACTGCAGGATAACAAACTGCCCACTGCAGGATAATACACTGCCCACTGCAGGAAAACACACTGCCCACTGCAGGTTAACACACTGCCCACTGCAGGATAACACACTGCCCACTGCAGGATAACACACTGCCCACTGCAGGATAAGACACTGCCCACTGGAGGTTATCACACTGCCCGCTGCATCATAACACACTGCCCACTGCAGGTTAACACACTGCCCACTGCAGGATAACACAATGCCCACTGCAGGTTATCACATTGCCCACTGCAGGATAACACACTGCCCACTGCAGGTTAACACACTGCCCACTGCAGGATAACACACTGCCCACTGCAGGCTATCACACTGCCCACTGCAGGATAACACACTGCCCACTGCAGGTTAACACACTGCCCACAGCAGGTTAACACACTGCCCACTGGAGGTTAACACACTGCCCACTGCAGAATAACACACTGCTAACTGCAGGATAAGACACTGCCCGCTGCCGGATAAGACACTGCCCACTGGAGGTTAACACACTGCCCACTGCAGCATAACACACTGCCCACTGCAGCATAACGCACATCGCACTGCAGGTTATCACACTGCCCACTGCAGGATAACACACTGCCCACTGCAGGATAACACACTGCCCACTGCAGGATAAGACACTGCCCACTGGAGGTTATCACACTGCCCGCTGCATCATAACGCACTGCCCACTGCAGGATAACACACTGCCCACTGCAGGATAACACACTGCCCACTGCAGGATAACACACTGCCCACTGAAGATTAACACACTGCCCACTGCAGGATAACACACTGCCCACTGGAGGATAACACACTGCCCACTGAAGATTAACACACTGCCCACTGCAGGATAACACACTGCCCACTGCAGGATAACACACTGCCCACTGCAGGTAAATGCACGGCTCAATGCAGGATAACATACAGCCCACTGCAGGATAACACACTGCCTACTGCAGGATAATACAATGCCCACTGCAGGTTAACACACTGCCAACTGAAGGATAACACACTGCCCACTGCAGGATAACACACTGCCCACAGCAGGATAACACACTGCCCAGTGCAGGTTATCACACTGCCCACTGCAGGATAACACACTGCCCACTGCACGTTAACGCACTGCCCACTGCAGGATAACACACTGCCCACTGCAGGATAGCACACTGCCCACTGCAGGATAACACACTGCCCATTGCAGGTTAACACACTGCCCACTGCTGGATAACACACTTCCCACTGCAGGTTAACACACTGCCCACTGCAGGATAACAGACTGCCCAATGCAGGATAACACACTTCCCACTGCAGGATAATACACTGCCCACTGCAGGTTAACACACTGCCCACTGCAGGTTAACACACAGCCCACTGCAGGTTAACATACTCCCCACTGCAGGATAACACATTTCCCACTGCAGGATAGCACACTGCCCACTGCAGTTTAACGCACTGCCCACTGCAGGTTAACACACTGCCCACTGCAGGTTAACACACTGCCCACTGCAGGTTAACATACTCCCCACTGCAGGTGAACACACTGCCCACTGCAGAATAACACACTGCCCACTGCAGGATAACAAACTGCCCACTGCAGGATAATACACTGCGCACTGCAGCATAAGACACTGGCCTCTGCAGTATAACACACTGCCCACTGCGACATAACACACTGCCCACAGCAGGTTAACACACTGCCCACTGCAGGTTAACACACTGCCCACTGCAGGATAACACACTGCCCACTGCAGGAAAACACACTGCCCACTGCAGGTTAACACACTGCCCACTGCAGGATAACACACTGCCCACTGCAGGATAAGACACTGCCCACTGCAGGATAAGACACTGCCCACTGGAGGTTATCACACTGCCCGCTGCATCATAACACACTGCCCACTGCAGGTTAACACACTGCCCACTGCAGGATAACACAATGCCCACTGCAGGTTATCACATTGCCCACTGCAGGATAACACACTGCCCACTGCAGGTTAACACACTGCCCACTGCAGGATAACACACTGCCCACTGCAGGCTATCACACTGCCCACTGCAGGATAACACACTGCCCACTGCAGGTTAACACACTGCCCACAGCAGGTTAACACACTGCCCACTGGAGGTTAACACACTGCCCACTGCAGAATAACACACTGCCCACTGCAGGATAAGACACTGCACGCTGGAAGTTAACACACTGCCCACTGCAGCATAACACACTGCCCACTGCAGCATAACACACTGCGCACTGCAGGTTATCACACTGCCCACTGCAGGATAACACACTGCCCACGGCAGCATAACACACTGCCCACTGCAGGTTATCACACTGCCCACTGCATCGTAACACACTGCCCACTGCAGGTTAACACACTGCCCACTGCAGGATAACACACTGCCCACTGCAGGTTAACACACTGCCCACTGCAGGATAACACACTGCCCACTGCAGGCTATCACAATGCCCACTGCAGGATAACACACTGCCCACTGCAGGTTAACACACTGCCCACAGCAGGTTAACACACTGCCCACTGCAGGTTAACACACTGCCCACGGCAGGATAACACACTGCCCACGGCAGCAGAACACAGCGCCCACTGCAGGTTATCACACTGCCCACTGCAGGATAACACACTGCCCACTGCAGGTTAACACACTGCCCACAGCAGGATAACACTCTGCCCACTGCAGGTTAACACACTGCCCACTGCAGGATAACACGCTGTCCACTGCGGGATTACACACTGCCCACTTCTGGATAACACAATGCCCACTTCAGGATAATACACTGCCCACTGCAGAAAACCACACTGCCCACTGCTGGATAACACACTGCGCACTGCAGGTAAATGCACGGCCCACTGCAGGATAACACACTGGCCACTGCAGGATAAGACACAGCCCACTGGAGGTTATCACACTGCCCACTGCAGCATAACACACTGCCCACTGCAGCATAACACACTGCGCACTGCAGGTTATCACAGTGCCCACTGCAGGATAACACACTGCCCACGGCAGCATAACACACTGCCCACTGCAGGTTAACACACTGCCCACTGCAGTTTAAACCACTGCCCACTGCAGGATAACACAATGCCCACTGCAGGTTATCACACTGCCCACTGCAGGATAACACACTGCCCACTGCAGGTTAACACACTGCCCACTGCAGGATAACACACTGCCCTCTACAGGATAACACACTGCCCACTGCAGGATAAGACACTGCCCACTGGAGGTTAACACACTGCCCACTGCAGCATAACACACTGCCCACTGCAGGTTAACACACTGCCCACTGCAGGATAACACACTGCCCACCGCAGGATAACACACTGCCCACGGCAGCATAACACAGCGCCCACTGCAGGTTATCACACTGCCCACTGCAGGATAACACACTGCCCATGGCAGGATAACAGACTGCACACTGCAGGTTAACACACTGCCCAAGCAGGATAACACACTGCCCACTGCAGCATAACACGCTGTCCACTGCTGGATTACACACTGCCCACTTCTGGATAACACAATGCCCACTTCAGGATAATACACTGCCCACTGCAGAAAACCACACTGCCCACTGCTGGATAAAACACTGCCCACTGCAGGTTTAAATATTCCTCACTGCAGGTTAATACACTGCGCACTTCAGGATAACACACTGCCCACTGAAGATTAACAGACTGCCCATTGCAGGATAACACACTGCCCACAGCAGGATAACACACTGCCCAGTGCAGGTTATCACACTGCCCACTGCAGGATAACACACTGCCCACTGCACGTTAACGCACTGCCCACTGCAGGATAACACACTGCCCACTGCAGGATAGCACACTGCCCACTGCAGGATAACACACTGCCCATTGCAGGTTAACACACTGCCCACTGCAGGATAACACACTTCCCACTGCAGGTTAACACACTGCCCACTGCAGGATAACAGACTCCCCAATGCAGGATAACACACTTCCCACTGCAGGATAATACACTGCCCACTGCAGGTTAAAACACTGCCCACTGCAGGTAAACACAAAGCCCACTGCAGGTTAACATACTCCCCACTGCAGGATAACACATTTCCCACTGCAGGATAGCACACTGCCCACTGCAGGTTAACACACTGCCCACTGCAGGTTAACACACTGCCCACTGCAGGTTAACACACTGCCCACTGCAGGTTAACATACTCCCCACTGCAGGTGAACACACTGCCCACTGCAGAATAACACACTGCCCACTGCAGGATAACAAACTGCCCACTGCAGGATAATACACTGCCCACTGCAGCATAAGACACTGGCCTCTGCAGCATAACACACTGCCCACTGCGACATAACACACTGCGCACTGCAGGTTATCACACTGCCCACTGCAGGATAACACACTGCCCACGGCAGCATAACACACTGCCCACTGCAGGTTATCACACTGCCCACTGCATCGTAACACACTGCCCACTGCAGGTTAACACACTGCCCACTGCAGGATAACACAATGCCCACTGCTGGTTATCACACTGCCCATTGCAGGATAACACACTGCCCTCTGCAGGTTAACACACTGCCCACTGCAGGATAACACACTGCCCACTGCAGGCTATCACAATGCCCACTGCAGGATAACACACTGCCCACTGCAGGTTAACACACTGCCCACTGCAGGATAACACACTGCCCTCTACAGGATAACACACTGCCCACTGCAGGATAAGACACTGCCCACTGGCGGTTAACACACTGCCCACTGCAGCATAACACACTGCCCACTGCAGCAAAACACACTGCCCACTGCAGGTTAACACACTGCCCACTGCAGGATTACACACTGCCCACTGCAGGATAACACACTGCCCATTGCAGGTTAACACACTGCCCACTGCAGGATAACACACTTCCCACTTCAGGTTAACACACTGCCCACTGCAGGATAACAGACTCCCCAATGCAGGATAACACACTTCCCACTGCAGTATAATACACTGCCCACTGCAGGTTAACACACTGCCCACTGTAGGTTAACACACAGCCCACTGCAGGTTAACATACTCCCCACTGCAGGATAACACATTTCCCACTGCAGGATAGCACACTGCCCACTGCAGGTTAACACACTGCCCACTGCAGGTTAACACACTGCCCACTGCAGGTTAACACACTGCCCACTGCAGGTTAACATACTCCCCACTGCAGGTGAACACACTGCCCACTGCAGAATAACACACTGCCCACTGCAGGATAACAAACTGCCCACTGCAGGATAATACACTGCCCACTGCAGCATAAGACACTGGCCTCTGCAGTATAACACACTGCCCACTGCGACATAACACACTGCCCACAGCAGGTTAACACACTGCCCACTGCAGGTTAACACACTGCCCATTGCAGGATAACACACTGCCCATTGCAGGAAAACACACTGCCCACTGCAGGTTAACACACTGCCCACTGCAGGATAACACACTGCCCACTGCAGGATAAGACACTGCCCACTGCAGGATAAGACACTGCCCACTGGAGGTTATCACACTGCCCGCTGCATCATAACACACTGCCCACTGCAGGTTAACACACTGCCCACTGCAGGATAACACAATGCCCACTGCAGGTTATCACATTGCCCACTGCAGGATAACACACTGCCCACTGCAGGTTAATACACTGCCCACTGCAGGATAACACACTGCCCACTGCAGGCTATCACACTGCCCACTGCAGGATAACACACTGCCCACTGCAGGTTAACACACTGCCCACAGCAGGTTAACACACTGCCCACTGGAGGTTAACACACTGCCCACTGCAGAATAACACACTGCTAACTGCAGGATAAGACACTGCCCGCTGCCGGATAAGACACTGCCCACTGGAGGTTAACGCACTGCCCACTGCAGCATAACACACTGCCCACTGCAGCATAACACACATCGCACTGCAGGTTATCACACTGCCCTCTGCAGGATAACACACTGCCCACGGCAGCATAACACACTGCCCACTGCAGGTTATCACACTGCCCACTGCATCGTAACACACTGCCCACTGCAGGTTAACACACTGCCCACTGCAGGATAACACAATGCCCACTGCTGGTTATCACACTGCCCACTGCAGGATAACACACTGCCCACTGCAGGTTAACACACTGCCCACTGCAGGATAACACACTGCCCACTGCAGGCTATCACAATGCCCACTGCAGGATAACACACTGCCCACTGCAGGTTAACACACTGCCCACTGCAGGATAACACACTGCCCTCTACAGGATAACACACTGCCCACTGCAGGATAAGACACTGCCCACTGGCGGTTAACACACTGCCCACTGCAGCATAACACACTGCCCACCGCAGCATAACACACTGCCCACTGCAGGTTAACACACTGCCCACTGCAGGATTACACACTGCCCACTGCAGGATAACACACTGCCCACGGCAGCATAACACAGCGCCCACTGCAGGATAACACACTGCCCATGGCAGGATAACAGACTGCCCACTGCAGGTTAACACACTGCCCAAGCAGGATAACACACTGCCCACTGCAGGTTAACACACTGCCCACTGCAGCATAACACGCTGTCCACTGCTGGATTACACACTGCCCACTTCTGGATAACACAATGCCCACTTCAGGATAATACACTGCCCACTGCAGAAAACCACACTGCCCACTGCTGGATAAAACACTGCCCACTGCAGGTTTAAATATTCCTCACTGCAGGTTAATACACTGCGCACTTCAGGATAACACACTGCCCACTGAAGATTAACAGACTGCCCATTGCAGGATAACACACGGCCCACAGCAGGATAACACACTGCCCAGTGCAGGTTATCACACTGCCCACTGCAGGATAACACACTGCCCACTGCACGTTAAAACACTGCCCACTGCAGGTAAACACAAAGCCCACTGCAGGTTAACATACTCCCCACTGCAGGATAACACATTTCCCACTGCAGGATAGCACACTGCCCACTGCAGGTTAACACACTGCCCACTGCAGGTTAACACACTGCCCACTGCAGGTTAACACACTGCCCACTGCAGGTTAACATACTCCCCACTGCAGGTGAACACACTGCCCACTGCAGAATAACACACTGCCCACTGCAGGATAACAAACTGCCCACTGCAGGATAATACACTGCCCACTGCAGCATAAGACACTGGCCTCTGCAGCATAACACACTGCCCACTGCGACATAACACACTGCGCACTGCAGGTTATCACACTGCCCACTGCAGGATAACACACTGCCCACGGCAGCATAACACACTGCCCACTGCAGGTTATCACACTGCCCACTGCATCGTAACACACTGCCCACTGCAGGTTAACACACTGCCCACTGCAGGATAACACAATGCCCACTGCTGGTTATCACACTGCCCATTGCAGGATAACACACTGCCCTCTGCAGGTTAACACACTGCCCACTGCAGGATAACACACTGCCCACTGCAGGCTATCACAATGCCCACTGCAGGATAACACACTGCCCACTGCAGGTTAACACACTGCCCACTGCAGGATAACACACTGCCCTCTACAGGATAACACACTGCCCACTGCAGGATAAGACACTGCCCACTGGCGGTTAACACACTGCCCACTGCAGCATAACACACTGCCCACTGCAGCAAAACACACTGCCCACTGCAGGTTAACACACTGCCCACTGCAGGATTACACACTGCCCACTGCAGGATAACACACTGCCCATTGCAGGTTAACACACTGCCCACTGCAGGATAACACACTTCCCACTTCAGGTTAACACACTGCCCACTGCAGGATAACAGACTCCCCAATGCAGGATAACACACTTCCCACTGCAGTATAATACACTGCCCACTGCAGGTTAACACACTGCCCACTGTAGGTTAACACACAGCCCACTGCAGGTTAACATACTCCCCACTGCAGGATAACACATTTCCCACTGCAGGATAGCACACTGCCCACTGCAGGTTAACACACTGCCCACTGCAGGTTAACACACTGCCCACTGCAGGTTAACACACTGCCCACTGCAGGTTAACATACTCCCCACTGCAGGTGAACACACTGCCCACTGCAGAATAACACACTGCCCACTGCAGGATAACAAACTGCCCACTGCAGGATAATACACTGCCCACTGCAGCATAAGACACTGGCCTCTGCAGTATAACACACTGCCCACTGCGACATAACACACTGCCCACAGCAGGTTAACACACTGCCCACTGCAGGTTAACACACTGCCCATTGCAGGATAACACACTGCCCATTGCAGGAAAACACACTGCCCACTGCAGGTTAACACACTGCCCACTGCAGGATAACACACTGCCCACTGCAGGATAAGACACTGCCCACTGCAGGATAAGACACTGCCCACTGGAGGTTATCACACTGCCCGCTGCATCATAACACACTGCCCACTGCAGGTTAACACACTGCCCACTGCAGGATAACACAATGCCCACTGCAGGTTATCACATTGCCCACTGCAGGATAACACACTGCCCACTGCAGGTTAATACACTGCCCACTGCAGGATAACACACTGCCCACTGCAGGCTATCACACTGCCCACTGCAGGATAACACACTGCCCACTGCAGGTTAACACACTGCCCACAGCAGGTTAACACACTGCCCACTGGAGGTTAACACACTGCCCACTGCAGAATAACACACTGCTAACTGCAGGATAAGACACTGCCCGCTGCCGGATAAGACACTGCCCACTGGAGGTTAACGCACTGCCCACTGCAGCATAACACACTGCCCACTGCAGCATAACACACATCGCACTGCAGGTTATCACACTGCCCTCTGCAGGATAACACACTGCCCACGGCAGCATAACACACTGCCCACTGCAGGTTATCACACTGCCCACTGCATCGTAACACACTGCCCACTGCAGGTTAACACACTGCCCACTGCAGGATAACACAATGCCCACTGCTGGTTATCACACTGCCCACTGCAGGATAACACACTGCCCACTGCAGGTTAACACACTGCCCACTGCAGGATAACACACTGCCCACTGCAGGCTATCACAATGCCCACTGCAGGATAACACACTGCCCACTGCAGGTTAACACACTGCCCACTGCAGGATAACACACTGCCCTCTACAGGATAACACACTGCCCACTGCAGGATAAGACACTGCCCACTGGCGGTTAACACACTGCCCACTGCAGCATAACACACTGCCCACCGCAGCATAACACACTGCCCACTGCAGGTTAACACACTGCCCACTGCAGGATTACACACTGCCCACTGCAGGATAACACACTGCCCACGGCAGCATAACACAGCGCCCACTGCAGGATAACACACTGCCCATGGCAGGATAACAGACTGCCCACTGCAGGTTAACACACTGCCCAAGCAGGATAACACACTGCCCACTGCAGGTTAACACACTGCCCACTGCAGCATAACACGCTGTCCACTGCTGGATTACACACTGCCCACTTCTGGATAACACAATGCCCACTTCAGGATAATACACTGCCCACTGCAGAAAACCACACTGCCCACTGCTGGATAAAACACTGCCCACTGCAGGTTTAAATATTCCTCACTGCAGGTTAATACACTGCGCACTTCAGGATAACACACTGCCCACTGAAGATTAACAGACTGCCCATTGCAGGATAACACACGGCCCACAGCAGGATAACACACTGCCCAGTGCAGGTTATCACACTGCCCACTGCAGGATAACACACTGCCCACTGCACGTTAACGCACTGCCCACTGCAGGATAACACACTGCCCACTGCAGGTTAACACACTGCGAACTGCAGGATAACACACTGCCCACCGCAGCTTAACAGACTGCCCACTGCAGGATAACACACTTCCCACTGCAGGTTAACACACTGCCCACTGCAGGATAACACACTTCCCACTGCAGGATAATACACTGCCCACTGCAGGTTAACACACTGCCCACTGCAGGTTAACACACAGCCCACAGCAGGTTAACATACTCCCCACTGCAGGTAAACACACTGCCCACTGCAGGTTAACACAATGCCTACTCCAGGATAACACACAGCCCACGGCAGGATAATACACTGCCACTGCAGGTTAACACACTGCCCACAGCAGGTTAACACACTGCCCACTGCAGGATAACACACTGCCCAATGCAGGATAATATACTTCCCAATGCAGGATAACACACTGCCCACTGCAGGTTAACACACTACCCACAGCAGGTTAACACACTGCCCACTGCAGGTTAACACACTGCCCACTGCAGGATAACACACTGCCCACTGAAAGATAACTCACTGCGCACTGCAGGTTTACGCACTGCCCAATGCAGGATAACACACTGCCCACTGCAGGATAACGCACTGCCCACGGCAGGATAACACACTGCCCAATGCAGGATAATACACTTCCCAATGCAGGATAACACACTGCCCACTGCAGGTTAACACACTGCCCACAGCAGGTTAACACACTGCCCACTGCAGGTTAACACACTGCCCACTGCAGGATAACACACTGCCCACTGCAGGATAACACACTGCGCACTGCAGATTAACGCACTGCCCACTGCAGGATAACACACTGCCCACTGCAGGATAACACACTGCCCACTGCAGGATAAAACACTGCCCACTGAAGATTAACACACTGCCCACTGCAGGATAACACACTGCCCACTGGAGGATAACACACTGCCCACTGAAGATTAACACACTGCCCACTGCAGGATAACACACTGCCCACTGCAGGATAACACACTGCCCACTGCAGGCTATCACACTGCCCACTGCAGGATAACACACTGCCCACTGCAGGTTAACACACTGCCCACAGCAGGTTAACACACTGCCCACTGGAGGTTAACACACTGCCCACTGCAGAATAACACACTGCTAACTGCAGGATAAGACACTGCCCGCTGCCGGATAAGACACTGCCCACTGGAGGTTAACACACTGCCCACTGCAGCATAACACACTGCCCACTGCAGCATAACGCACATCGCACTGCAGGTTATCACACTGCCCACTGCAGGATAACACACTGCCCACGGCAGCATAACACACTGCCCACTGCAGGTTATCACACTGCCCACTGCATCGTAACACACTGCCCACTGCAGGTTAACACACTGCCCACTGCAGGATAACACAATGCCCACTGCTGGTTATCACACTGCCCACTGCAGGATAACACACTGCCCACTGCAGGTTAACACACTGCCCACTGCAGGATAACACACTGCCCACTGCAGGCTATCACAATGCCCACTGCAGGATAACACACTGCCCACTGCAGGTTAACACACTGCCCACAGCAGGTTAACACACTGCCCACTGCAGGTTAACACACTGCCCACGGCAGGATAACACACTGCCCACGGCAGCAGAACACAGCGCCCACTGCAGGTTATCACACTGCCCACTGCAGAATAACACACTGTCCACTGCAGGTTAACACACTGCCCACAGCAGGATAACACAATGCCCACTGCAGGTTATCACATTGCCCACTGCAGGATAACACACTGCCCACTGCAGGTTAACACACTGCCCACTGCAGGATAACACACTGCCCACTGCAGGCTATCACACTGCCCACTGCAGGATAACACACTGCCCACTGCAGGTTAACACACTGCCCACAGCAGGTTAACACACTGCCCACTGGAGGTTAACACACTGCCCACTGCAGAATAACACACTGCTAACTGCAGGATAAGACACTGCCCGCTGCCGGATAAGACACTGCCCACTGGAGGTTAACACACTGCCCACTGCAGCATAACACACTGCCCACTGCAGCATAACGCACATCGCACTGCAGGTTATCACACTGCCCACTGCAGGATAACACACTGCCCACGGCAGCATAACACACTGCCCACTGCAGGTTATCACACTGCCCACTGCATCGTAACACACTGCCCACTGCAGGTTAACACACTGCCCACTGCAGGATAACACAATGCCCACTGCTGGTTATCACACTGCCCACTGCAGGATAACACACTGCCCACTGCAGGTTAACACACTGCCCACTGCAGGATAACACACTGCCCACTGCAGGCTATCACAATGCCCACTGCAGGATAACACACTGCCCACTGCAGGTTAACACACTGCCCACAGCAGGTTAACACACTGCCCACTGCAGGTTAACACACTGCCCACGGCAGGATAACACACTGCCCACGGCAGCAGAACACAGCGCCCACTGCAGGTTATCACACTGCCCACTGCAGAATAACACACTGTCCACTGCAGGTTAACACACTGCCCACAGCAGGATAACACTCTGCCCACTGCAGGTTAACACACTGCCCACTGCAGCATAACACGCTGTCCACTGCGGGATTACACACTGACCACTTCTGGATAACACAATGCCCACTTCAGGATAATACACTGCCCACTGCAGAAAACCACACTGCCCACTGCTGGATAACACAATGCGCACTGCAGGTAAATGCACGGCCCACTGCAGGATAACACACTGGCCACTGCAGGATAAGACACTGCCAATGGAGGTTAACACACTGCCCACTGCAGCATAACACACTGCCCACTGCAGCATAACACACTGCGCACTGCAGGTTATCACACTGCCCACTGCAGGATAACACACTGCCCACGGCAGCATAACACACTGCCCACTGCAGGTTAACACACTGCCCACTGCAGTTTAAACCACTGCCCACTGTAGGATAACACACTGCCCACTGCAGGATAACACACTGCGCACTGCAGATTAACGCACTGCCCACTGCAGGATAACACACTGCCCACTGGAGGATAACACACTGCCCACTGAAGATTAACACACTGCCCACTGCAGGATAACACACTGCCCACTGCAGGATAACACACTGCCCACTGCAGGTAAATGCACGGCCCAATGCAGGATAACATACAGCCCACTGCAGGATAACACACTGCCTACTGCAGGATAACACAATGCCGACTGCAGGTTAACACACTGCCCACTGAAGGATAACACACTGCCCACAGCAGGATAACAAACTGCCCAGTGCAGGTTATCACACTGCCCACTGCAGGATAACACACTGCCCACTGCACGTTAACGCACTGCCCACTACAGGATAACACACTGCCCACTGCAGGATAGCACACTGCCCACTGCAGGATAACACACTGCCCATTGCAGGTTAACACACTGCCCACTGCAGGATAACACACTTACCACTTCAGGTTAACACACTGCCCACTGCAGGATAACAGACTGCCCAATGCAGGATAACACACTTCCCACTGCAGGATAATACACTGCCCACTGCAGGTTAACACACTGTCCACTGCAGCTTAACACACAGCCCACTGCAGGTTAACATATTCCCCACTGCAGGATAACACATTTCCCACTGCAGGATAGCACACTGCCAACTGCAGGTTAACACACTGCCCACTGCAGGTTAACACACTGCCCACTGCAGGTTAACACACTGCCCACTGCAGGTTAACATACTCCCCACTGCAGGTGAACACACTGCCCACTGCAGAATAACGCACTGCCCACTGCAGGATAACAAACTGCCCACTGCAGGATAATACACTGCCCACTGCAGGAAAACACACTGCCCACTGCAGGTTAACACACTGCCCACTGCAGGATAACACACTGCCCACTGCAGGATAACACACTGCCCACTGCAGGATAAGACACTGCCCACTGGAGGTTATCACACTGCCCGCTGCATCATAACACACTGCCCACTGCAGGTTAACACACTGCCCACTGCAGGATAACACAATGCCCACTGCAGGTTATCACATTGCCCACTGCAGGATAACACACTGCCCACTGCAGGTTAACACACTGCCCACTGCAGGATAACACACTGCCCACTGCAGGCTATCACACTGCCCACTGCAGGATAACACACTGCCCACTGCAGGTTAACACACTGCCCACAGCAGGTTAACACACTGCCCACTGGAGGTTAACACACTGCCCACTGCAGAATAACACACTGCTAACTGCAGGATAAGACACTGCCCGCTGCCGGATAAGACACTGCCCACTGGAGGTTAACACACTGCCCACTGCAGCATAACACACTGCCCACTGCAGCATAACGCACATCGCACTGCAGGTTATCACACTGCCCACTGCAGGATAACACACTGCCCACGGCAGCATAAAACACTGCCCAATGCAGGTTATCACACTGCCCACTGCATCGTAACACACTGCCCACTGCAGGTTAACACACTGCCCACTGCAGGATAACACAATGCCCACTGCTGGTTATCACACTGCCCACTGCAGGATAACACACTGCCCACTGCAGGTTAACACACTGCCCACTGCAGGATAACACACTGCCCACTGCAGGCTATCACAATGCCCACTGCAGGATAACACACTGCCCACTGCAGGTTAACACACTGCCCACAGCAGGTTAACACACTGCCCACTGCAGGTTAACACACTGCCCACGGCAGGATAACACACTGCCCACGGCAGCAGAACACAGCGCCCACTGCAGGTTATCACACTGCCCACTGCAGAATAACACACTGTCCACTGCAGGTTAACACACTGCCCACAGCAGGATAACACAATGCCCACTGCAGGTTATCACATTGCCCACTGCAGGATAACACAATGCCCACTGCAGGTTATCACACTGCCCACTGCAGGATAACACACTGCCCACTGCAGGCTATCACACTGCCCACTGCAGGATAACACACTGCCCACTGCAGGTTAACACACTGCCCACAGCAGGTTAACACACTGCCCACTGGAGGTTAACACACTGCCCACTGCAGAATAACACACTGCTAACTGCAGGATAAGACACTGCCCGCTGCCGGATAAGACACTGCCCACTGGAGGTTAACACACTGCCCACTGCAGCATAACACACTGCCCACTGCAGCATAACGCACATCGCACTGCAGGTTATCACACTGCCCACTGCAGGATAACACACTGCCCACGGCAGCATAACACACTGCCCACTGCAGGTTATCACACTGCCCACTGCATCGTAACACACTGCCCACTGCAGGTTAACACACTGCCCACTGCAGGATAACACAATGCCCACTGCTGGTTATCACACTGCCCACTGCAGGATAACACACTGCCCACTGCAGGTTAACACACTGCCCACTGCAGGATAACACACTGCCCACTGCAGGCTATCACAATGCCCACTGCAGGATAACACACTGCCCACTGCAGGTTAACACACTGCCCACAGCAGGTTAACACACTGCCCACTGCAGGTTAACACACTGCCCACGGCAGGATAACACACTGCCCACGGCAGCAGAACACAGCGCCCACTGCAGGTTATCACACTGCCCACTGCAGAATAACACACTGTCCACTGCAGGTTAACACACTGCCCACAGCAGGATAACACTCTGCCCACTGCAGGTTAACACACTGCCCACTGCAGCATAACACGCTGTCCACTGCGGGATTACACACTGACCACTTCTGGATAACACAATGCCCACTTCAGGATAATACACTGCCCACTGCAGAAAACCACACTGCCCACTGCTGGATAACACAATGCGCACTGCAGGTAAATGCACGGCCCACTGCAGGATAACACACTGGCCACTGCAGGATAAGACACTGCCAATGGAGGTTAACACACTGCTCACTGCAGCATAACACACTGCCCACTGCAGCATAACACACTGCGCACTGCAGGTTATCACACTGCCCACTGCAGGATAACACACTGCCCACGGCAGCATAACACACTGCCCACTGCAGGTTAACACACTGCCCACTGCAGTTTAAACCACTGCCCACTGTAGGATAACACAATGCCCACTGCAGGTTATCACACTGCCCACTGCAGGATAACACACTGCCCACTGCAGGTTAACACACTGCCCACTGCAGGATAACACACTGCCCTCTACAGGATAACACATTGCCCACTGCAGGATAAGACACTGCCCACTGGCGGTTAACACACTGCCCACTGCAGCATAACACACTGCCCACCGCAGCATAACACACTGCCCACTGCAGGTTAACACACTGCCCACTGCAGGATTACACACTGCCCACTGCAGGATAACACACTGCCCACGGCAGCATAACACAGCGCCCACTGCAGGTTATCACACTGCCCACTGCAGGATAACACACTGCCCATGGCAGGATAACAGACTGACCACTGCAGGTTAACACACTGCCCAAGCAGCATAACACACTGCCCACTGCAGGTTAACACACTGCCCACTGCAGCATAACACGCTGTCCACTGCTGGATTACACACTGCCCACTTCTGGATAACACAATGCCCACTTCAGGATAATACACTGCCCACTGCAGAAAACCACACTGCCCACTGCTGGATAAAACACTGCCCACTGCAGGTTTAAATATTCCTCACTGCAGGTTAATACACTGCGCACTTCAGGATAACACACTGCCCACTGAAGATTAACAGACTGCCCATTGCAGGATAACACACTGCCCACAGCAGGATAACACACTGCCCAGTGCAGGTTATCACACTGCCCACTGCAGGATAACACACTGCCCACTGCACGTTAACGCACTGCCCACTGCAGGATAACACACTGCCCACTGCAGGATAATACACTGCCCACTGCAGGTTAACACACTGCCCACTGCAGGTTAACACACAGCCCACAGCAGGTTAACATACTCCCCACTGCAGGTAAACACACTGCCCACTGCAGGTTAACACAATGCCCACTCCAGGATAACACACAGCCCACGGCAGGATAATACACTGCCACTGCAGGTTAACACACTGCCCACAGCAGGTTAACACACTGCCCACTGCAGGATAACACACTGCCCAATGCAGGATAATATACTTCCCAATGCAGGATAACACACTGCCCACTGCAGGTTAACACACTACCCACAGCAGGTTAACACACTGCCCACTGCAGGTTAACACACTGCCCACTGCAGGATAACACACTGCCCACTGAAAGATAACACACTGCGCACTGCAGGTTTACGCACTGCCCAATGCAGGATAACACACTGCCCACTGCAGGATAACGCACTGCCCACTGCAGGATAACACACTGCCCAATGCAGGATAATACACTTCCCAATGCAGGATAACACACTGCCCACTGCAGGTTAACACACTGCCCACAGCAAGTTAACACACTGCCCACTGCAGGTTAACACACTGCCCACTGCAGGATAACACACTGCCCACTGCAGGATAACACACTGCGCACTGCAGATTAACGCACTGCCCACTGCAGGATAACACACTGCCCACTGCAGGATAACACACTGCCCACTGCAGGATAACACACTGCCCACTGAAGATTAACACACTGCCCATGCAGGATAACACACTGCCCACTGGAGGATAACACACTGCCCACTGAAGATTAACACACTGCCCACTGCAGGATAACACACTGCCCACTGCAGGATAACACACTGCCCACTGCAGGTAAATGCACGGCCCAATGCAGGATAACATACAGCCCACTGCAGGATAACACACTGCCTACTGCAGGATAACACAATGCCCACTGCAGGTTAACACACTGCCCACTGAAGGATAACACACTGCCCACTGCAGGATAACACACTGCCCACAGCAGGATAACACACTGCCCAGTGCAGGTTATCACACTGCCCACTGCAGGATAACACACTGCCCACTGCACGTTAACGCACTGCCCACTACAGGATAACACACTGCCCACTGCAGGATAGCACACTGTCCACTGCAGGATAACACACTGCCCATTGCAGGTTAACACACTGCCCACTGCAGGATAACACACTTCCCACTGCAGGTTAACACACTGCCCACTGCAGGATAACAGATGGCCCAATGCAGGATAACACACTTCCCACTGCAGGATAATACACTGCCCACTGCAGGTTAACACACTGTCCACTGCAGCTTAACACACAGCCCACTGCAGGTTAACATACTCCCCACTGCAGGATAACACATTTCCCACTGCAGGATAGCACACTGCCCACTGCAGGTTAACACACTGCCCACTGCAGGTTAACACACTGCCCACTGCAGGATAACACACTGCCCACTGCAGGTTAACACACTGCCCACTGCAGGATAACACACTGCCCTCTACAGGATAACACATTGCCCACTGCAGGATAAGACACTGCCCACTGGCGGTTAACACACTGCCCACTGCAGCATAACACACTGCCCACCGCAGCATAACACACTGCCCACTGCAGGTTAACACACTGCCCACTGCAGGATTACACACTGCCCACTGCAGGATAACACACTGCCCACGGCAGCATAACACAGCGCCCACTGCAGGTTATCACACTGCCCACTGCAGGATAACACACTGCCCATGGCAGGATAACAGACTGACCACTGCAGGTTAACACACTGCCCAAGCAGCATAACACACTGCCCACTGCAGGTTAACACACTGCCCACTGCAGCATAACACGCTGTCCACTGCTGGATTACACACTGCCCACTTCTGGATAACACAATGCCCACTTCAGGATAATACACTGCCCACTGCAGAAAACCACACTGCCCACTGCTGGATAAAACACTGCCCACTGCAGGTTTAAATATTCCTCACTGCAGGTTAATACACTGCGCACTTCAGGATAACACACTGCCCACTGAAGATTAACAGACTGCCCATTGCAGGATAACACACTGCCCACAGCAGGATAACACACTGCCCAGTGCAGGTTATCACACTGCCCACTGCAGGATAACACACTGCCCACTGCACGTTAACGCACTGCCCACTACAGGATAACACACTGCCCACTGCAGGATAGCACACTGCCCACTGCAGGATAACACACTGCCCATTGCAGGTTAACACACTGCCCACTGCAGGATAACACACTTCCCACTGCAGGTTAACACACTGCCCACTGCAGGATAACAGATTGCCCAATGCAGGATAACACACTTCCCACTGCAGGATAATACACTGCCCACTGCAGGTTAACACACTGTCCACTGCAGCTTAACACACAGCCCACTGCAGGTTAACATACTCCCCACTGCAGGATAACACATTTCCCACTGCAGGATAGCACACTGCCCACTGCAGGTTAACACACTGCCCACTGCAGGTTAACACACTGCCCACTGCAGGATAACACACTGCCCACTGCAGGTTAACACACTGCCCACTGCAGGATAACACACTGCCCTCTACAGGATAACACATTGCCCACTGCAGGATAAGACACTGCCCACTGGCGGTTAACACACTGCCCACTGCAGCATAACACACTGCCCACCGCAGCATAACACACTGCCCACTGCAGGTTAACACACTGCCCACTGCAGGATTACACACTGCCCACTGCAGGATAACACACTGCCCACGGCAGCATAACACAGCGCCCACTGCAGGTTATCACACTGCCCACTGCAGGATAACACACTGCCCATGGCAGGATAACAGACTGACCACTGCAGGTTAACACACTGCCCAAGCAGCATAACACACTGCCCACTGCAGGTTAACACACTGCCCACTGCAGCATAACACGCTGTCCACTGCTGGATTACACACTGCCCACTTCTGGATAACACAATGCCCACTTCAGGATAATACACTGCCCACTGCAGAAAACCACACTGCCCACTGCTGGATAAAACACTGCCCACTGCAGGTTTAAATATTCCTCACTGCAGGTTAATACACTGCGCACTTCAGGATAACACACTGCCCACTGAAGATTAACAGACTGCCCATTGCAGGATAACACACTGCCCACAGCAGGATAACACACTGCCCAGTGCAGGTTATCACACTGCCCACTGCAGGATAAGACACTGCCCACTGGAGGTTAACACACTGCCCACTGCAGCATAACACACTGCCCACCGCAGCATAACACACTGCGCACTGCAGGTTAACACACTGCCCACTGCAGGATAACACACTTCCCACTGCAGGATAATACACTGCCCACTGCAGGTTAACACACTGCCCACTGCAGGTTAACACACAGCCCACAGCAGGTTAACATACTCCCCACTGCAGGTAAACACACTGCCCACTGCAGGTTAACACAATGCCCACTCCAGGATAACACACAGCCCACGGCAGGATAATACACTGCCACTGCAGGTTAACACACTGCCCACAGCAGGTTAACACACTGCCCACTGCAGGATAACACACTGCCCAATGCAGGATAATATACTTCCCAATGCAGGATAACACACTGCCCACTGCAGGTTAACACACTACCCACAGCAGGTTAACACACTGCCCACTGCAGGTTAACACACTGCCCACTGCAGGATAACACACTGCCCACTGAAAGATAACACACTGCGCACTGCAGGTTTACGCACTGCCCAATGCAGGATAACACACTGCCCACTGCAGGATAACGCACTGCCCACTGCAGGATAACACACTGCCCAATGCAGGATAATACACTTCCCAATGCAGGATAACACACTGCCCACTGCAGGTTAACACACTGCCCACAGCAGGTTAACACACTGCCCACTGCAGGTTAACACACTGCCCACTGCAGGATAACACACTGCCCACTGCAGGATAACACACTGCGCACTGCAGATTAACGCACTGCCCACTGCAGGATAACACACTGCCCACTGCAGGATAACACACTGCCCACTGCAGGATAACACACTGCCCACTGAAGATTAACACACTGCCCACTGCAGGATAACACACTGCCCACTGGAGGATAACACACTGCCCACTGAAGATTAACACACTGCCCACTGCAGGATAACACACTGCCCACTGCAGGATAACACACTGCCAACTGCAGGTAAATGCACGGCCCAATGCAGGATAACATACAGCCCACTGCAGGATAACACACTGCCTACTGCAGGATAACACAATGCCCACTGCAGGTTAACACACTGCCCACTGAAGGATAACACACTGCCCACTGCAGGATAACACACTGCCCACAGCAGGATAACACACTGCCCAGTGCAGGTTATCACACTGCCCACTGCAGGATAACACACTGCCCACTGCACGTTAACGCACTGCCCACTACAGGATAACACACTGCCCACTGCAGGATAGCACACTGCCCACTGCAGGATAACACACTGCCCATTGCAGGTTAACACACTGCCCACTGCAGGATAACACACTTCCCACTGCAGGTTAACACACTGCTCACTGCAGGATAACAGACTGCCCAATGCAGGATAACACACTTCCCACTGCAGGATAATACACTGCCCACTGCAGGTTAACACACTGTCCACTGCAGCTTAACACACAGCCCACTGCAGGTTAACATACTCCCCACTGCAGGATAACACATTTCCCACTGCAGGATAGCACACTGCCCACTGCAGGTTAACACACTGCCCACTGCAGGTTAACACACTGCCCACTGCAGGTTAACACACTGCCCACTGCAGGTTAACATACTCCCCACTGCAGGTGAACACACTGCCCACTGCAGAATAACACACTGCCCACTGCAGGATAACAAACTGCCCACTGCAGGATAATACACTGCCCACTGCAGCATAAGACACTGGCCTCTGCAGTATAACACACTGCCCACTGCGACATAACACACTGCCCACAGCAGGTTAACACACTGCCCACTGCAGGTTAACACACTGCCCACTGCAGGATAACACACTGCCCACTGCAGGAAAACACACTGCCCACTGCAGGTTAACACACTGCCCACTGCAGGATAACACACTGCCCACTGCCGGATAAGACACTGCCCACTGCAGGATAAGACACTGCCCACTGGAGGTTATCACACTGCCTGCTGCATCATAACACACTGCCCACTGCAGGTTAACACACTGCCCACTGCAGGATAACACAATGCCCACTGCAGGTTATCACATTGCCCACTGCAGGATAACACACTGCCCACAGCAGGTTAACACACTGCCCACTGGAGTTTAACACACTGCCCACTGCAGAATAACACACTGCCAACTACAGGATAAGACACTGCCCACTGCAGGATAACACACTGCCCACTGCAGCATAACACACTGCCCACTGCAGCATAACACACTGCGCACTGCAGGTTATCACACTGCCCACTGCAGGATAACACACTGCCCACGGCAGCATAACACACTGCCCACTGCAGGTTATCACACAGCCCACTGCATCGTAACACACGGCCCACTGCAGGTTAACACAATGCCCACTGCAGGATAACACACTGCCCACTGCAGGTTAACACACTGCCCACTGCAGGATAACACACTGCCCACTGCAGGCTATCACAATGCCCACTGCAGGATAACACACTGCCCACTGCAGGTTAACACACTGCCCACAGCAGGTTAACACACTGCCCACTGCAGGTTAACACACTGTCCACGGCAGGATAACACACTGCCCACGGCAGCAGAACACAGCGCCCACTGCAGGTTATCACTCTGCCCACTGCAGGATAACACACTGCCCACTGCAGGTTAACACACTGCCCACAGCAGGATAACACTCTGCCCACTGCAGGTTAACACACTGCCCACTGCAGCATAACACGCTGTCCACTGCGGGATTACACACTGCCCACTTCTGGATAACACAATGCCCACTTCAGGATAATACACTGCCCACTGCAGAAAACCACACTGCCCACTGCTGGATAACACACTGCGCACTGCAGGTAAATGCACGGCCCACTGCAGGATAACACACTGGCCACTGCAGGATAAGACACTGCCCACTGGAGGTTAACACACTGCCCACTGCAGCATAACACACTGCCCACTGCAGCATAACACACTGCGCACTGCAGGTTATCACACTGCCCAGTGCAGGATAACACACTGCCCACGGCAGCATAACACACTGCCCACTGCAGGTTAACACACTGACCACTGCAGTTTAAACCACTGCCCACTGCAGGATAACACAATGCCCACTGCAGGTTATCACACTGCCCACTGCAGGATAACACACTGCCCACTGCAGGTTAACACACTGCCCACTGCAGGATAACACACTGCCCTCTACAGGATAACACACTGCCCACTGCAGGATAAGACACTGCCCACTGGAGGTTAACACACTGCCCACTGCAGCATAACACACTGCCCACTGCAGGTTAACACACTGCCCACTGCAGGATAACACACTGCCCACTGCAGGAAAACACACTGCCCACAGCAGCATAACACAGCGCCCACTGCAGGTTATCACACTGCCCACTGCAGGAAAACACACTGCCCATGGCAGGATAACAGACTGCCCACTGCAGGTTAACACACTGCCCAAGCAGGATAACACACTGCCCACTGCAGGTTAACACACTGCCCACTGCAGCATAACACGCTGTCCACTGCTGGATTACATACTGCCCACTTCTGGATAACACAATGCCCACTTCAGGATAATACACTGCCCACTGCAGAAAACCACACTGCCCACTGCTGGATAAAACACTGCCCACTGCAGGTTTAAATATTCCTCACTGCAGGTTAATACACTGCGCACTTCAGGATAACACACTGCCCACTGAAGATTAACAGACTGCCCATTGCAGGATAACACACTGCCCACAGCAGGATAACACACTGCCCAGTGCAGGTTATCACACTGCCCACTGCAGGATAACACACTGCCCACTGCACGTTAAGGCACTGCCCACTGCAGGATAACACACTGCCCACTGCAGGATAGCACACTGCCCACTGCAGGATAACACACTGCCCATTGCAGGTTATCACACTGCCCACTGCAGGATAACACACTTCCCACTGCAGGTTAACACACTGCCCACTGCAGGATAACAGACTCCCCAATGCAGGATAACACACTTCCCACTGCAGGATAGCACACTGCCCACTGCAGGTTAACACACTGCCCACTGCAGGTTAACACACTGCCCACTGCAGGTTAACACACTGCCCACTGCAGGTTAACATACTCCCCACTGCAGGTGAACACACTGCCCACTGCAGAATAACACACTGCCCACTGCAGGATAACAAACTGCCCACTGCAGGATAATACACTGCCCACTGCAGCATAAGACACTGGCCTCTGCAGTATAACACACTGCCCACTGCGACATAACACACTGCCCACAGCAGGTTAACACACTGCCCACTGCAGGTTAACACACTGCACACTGCAGGATAACACACTGCCCACTGCAGGAAAACACACTGCCCACTGCAGGTTAACACACTGCCCACTGCAGGATAACACACTGCCCACTGCAGGATAAGACACTGCCCACTGCAGGATAAGACACTGCCCACTGGAGGTTATCACACTGCCCGCTGCATCATAACACACTGCCCACTGAAGGTTAACACACTGCCCACTGCAGGATAACACAATGCCCACTGCAGGTTATCACATTGCCCACTGCAGGATAACACACTGCCCACTGCAGGTTAACACACTGCCCACTGCAGGATAACACACTGCCAACTGCAGGCTATCACACTGCCCACTGCAGGATAACACACTGCCCACTGCAGGTTAACACACTGCCCACAGCAGGTTAACACACTGCCCACTGGAGGTTAACACACTGCCCACTGCAGAATAACACACTGCCCACTGCAGGATAAGACACTGCCCGCTGCCGGATAAGACACTGCCCACTGGAGGTTAACACACTGCCCACTGCAGCATAACACACTGCCCACTGCAGCATAACACACATCGCACTGCAGGTTATCACACTGCCCACTACAGGATAACACACTGCCCACGGCAGCATAACACACTTCCCACTGCAGGTTATCACACTGCCTACTGCATCGTAACACACTGCCCACTGCAGGTTAACACACTGCACACTGCAGGATAACACAATGCCCACTGCTGGTTATCACACTGCCCACTGCAGGATAACACACTGCCCACTGCAGGTTAACACACTGCCCACTGCAGGATAACACACTGCCCACTGCAGGCTATCACAATGCCCACTGCAGGATAACACACTGCCCACTGCAGGTTAACACACTGCCCACAGCAGGTTAACACACTGCCCACTGCAGGTTAACACACTGCCCACGGCAGGATAACACACTGCCCACGGCAGCAGAACACAGCGCCCACTGCAGGTTATCACACTGCCCACTGCAGCATAACACACTGCCCACTGCAGGTTAACACACTGCCCACAGCAGGATAACACTCTGCCCACTGCAGGTTAACACACTGCCCACTGCAGCATAACACGCTGTCCACTGCGGGATTACACACTGCCCACTTCTGGATAACACAATGCCCACTTCAGGATAATACACTGCCCACTGCAGAAAACCACACTGCCCACTGCTGGATAACACACTGCGCACTGCAGGTAAATGCACGGCCCACTGCAGGATAACACACTGGCCACTGCAGGATAAGACACTGCCCACTGGAGGTTAACACACTGCCCACTGCAGCATAACACACTGCCCACTGCAGCATAAGACACTGGCCTCTGCAGTATAACACACTGCCCACTGCGACATAACACACTGCCCACTGCAGGATAAGACACTGCCCACTGCAGGATAAGACACTGCCCACTGCAGGATAAGACACTGCCCACTGGAGGTTATCACACTGCCCGCTGCATCATAACACACTGCCCACTGCAGGTTAACACACTGCCCACTGCAGGATAACACAAAGCCCACTGCAGGTTATCACATTGCCCACTGCAGGATAACACACTGCCCACTGCAGGTTAACACACTGCCCACTGCAGGATAACACACTACCCATTGCAGGCTATCACACTGCCCACTGCAGGATAACACACTGCCCACTGCAGGTTAACACACTGCCCACAGCAGGTTAACACACTGCCCACTGGAGGTTAACACACTGCCCACTGCAGGATAACACACTGCCCACTGCAGGATAAGACATGCCCGCTGCCGGATAAAACACTGCCCACTGGAGGTTAACACACTGCCCACTGCAGCATAACACACTGCCCACTGCAGCATAACACACTGCGCACTGCAGGTTATCACACTGCCCACTGCAGGATAACACACTGCCCACGGCAGCATAACACACTGCCCACTCCAGGTTATCACACTGCCCACTGCATCGTAACACACTGCCCACTGCAGGTTAACACACTGCCCACTGCAGGATAACACACTGCCCACTGCAGGTTAACACACTGCCCACTGCAGGATAACACACTGCCCACTGCAGGCTATCACAATGCCCACTGCAGGATAACACACTGCCCACTGCAGGTTAACACACTGCCCACAGCAGGTTAACACACTGCCCAATGCAGGTTAACACACTGCCCACGGCAGGATAACACACTGCCCACGGCAGCAGAACACAGCGCCCACTGCAGGTTATCACACTGCCCACTGCAGGATAACACACTGCCCACTGCAGGTTAACACACTGCCCACAGCAGGATAACACTCTGCCCACTGCAGGTTAACACACTGCCCACTGCAGCATAACATGCTGTCCACTGCGGGATTACACACTGCCCACTTCTGGATAACACAATGCCCACTTCAGGATAATACACTGCCCACTGCAGAAAACCACACTGCCCACTGCTGGATAACACACTGCGCACTGCAGGTAAATGCACGGCCCACTGCAGGATAACACACTGGCCACTGCAGGATAAGACACTGCCCACTGGAGGTTAACACACTGCCCACTGCAGCATAACACACTGCCCACTGCAGCATAACACACTGCGCACTGCAGGTTATCACACTGCCCACTGCAGGATAACACACTGCCCACGGCAGCATAACACACTGCCCACTGCAGGTTAACACACTGCCCACTGCAGTTTAAACCACTGCCCACTGCAGGATAACACAATGCCCACTGCAGGTTATCACACTGCCAACTGCAGGATAACACACTGCCCACTGCAGGTTAACAAACTGCCCACTGCAGGATAACACACTGCCCTCTACAGGATAACACACTGCCCACTGCAGGATAAGACACTGCCCACTGCAGGTTAACACACTGCCCACTGCAGCATATCACACTGCCCACTGCAGGTTAACACACTGCCCACTGCAGGATAACACACTGCCCACTGCAGGATAACACACTGCCCACGGCAGCATAACACAGCGCCCACTGCAGGTTATCACACTTCCCACTGCAGGTTATCACACTGCCCATGGCAGGATAACACACTGCCCACTGCAGGATAACACACTGCCCACGGCAGCATAACACAGCGCCCACTGCAGGTTATCACACTGCCCATTGCAGGTTATCACACTGCCCATGGCAGGATAACAGACTGCCCACTGCAGGTTAACACACTGCCCAAGCAGGATAACACACTGCCCACTGCAGGTTAACACACTGCCCACTGCAGCATAACACGCTGTCCACTGCTGGATTACACACTGCCCACTTCTGGATAACACAATGCCCACTTCAGGATAATACACTGCCCACTGCAGAAAACCACACTGCCCACTGCTGGATAAAACACTGCCCACTGCAGGTTTAAATATTCCTCACTGCAGGTTAATACACTGCGCACTTCAGGATAACACAGTGCCCACTGAAGATTAACAGACTGCCCATTGCAGGATAACACACTGCCCACAGCAGGATAACACACTGCCCAGTGCAGGTTATCACACTGCCCACTGCAGGATAACACACTGCCCACTGCACGTTAACACACTGCCCACTGCAGGATAACACACTGCCCACTGCAGGATAGCACATTGCCCACTGCAGGATAACACACTGCCCATTGCAGGTTAACACACTGCCCACTGCAGGATAACACACATCCCACTGCAGGTTAACACACTGCCCACTGCAGGATAACAGACTGCCCAATGCAGGATAACACACTTCCCACTGCAGGATAATACACTGCCCACTGCAGGTTAACACACTGCCCACTGCAGGTTAACACACAGCCCACTGCAGGTTAACATACTCCCCACTGCAGGATAACACATTTCCCACTGCAGGATAGCACACTGCCCACTGCAGGTTAACACACTGCCCACTGCAGGTTAACACACTGCCCACTGCAGGTTAACACACTGCCCACTGCAGGTTAACATACTCCCCACTGCAGGTGAACACACTGCCCACTGCAGAATAACACACTGCCCACTGCAGGATAACAAACTGCCCACTGCAGGATAATACACTGCCCACTGCAGCATAAGACACTGGCCTCTGAAGTATAACACACTGCCCACTGCGACATAACACACTGCCCACTGCAGGATAACACACTGCCCACTGCAGGATAAGACACTGCCCACTGCAGGATAAGACACTGCCCACTGGAGGTTATCACACTGCCCGCTGCATCATAACACACTGCCCACTGCAGGTTAACACACTGCCCACTGCAGGATAACACAAAGCCCACTGCAGGTTATCACATTGCCCACTGCAGGATAACACACTGCCCACTGCAGGTTAACACACTGCCCACTGCAGGATAACACACTGCCCACTGGAGGTTAACACACTGCCCACTGCAGCATAACACACTGCCCACCGCAGCATAACACACTGCGCACTGCAGGTTAACACACTGCCCACTGCAGGATAACACACTTCCCACTGCAGGATAATACACTGCCCACTGCAGGTTAACACACTGCCCACTGCAGGTTAACACACAGCCCACAGCAGGTTAACATACTCCCCACTGCAGGTAAACACACTGCCCACTGCAGGTTAACACAATGCCCACTCCAGGATAACACACAGCCCACGGCAGGATAATACACTGCCACTGCAGGTTAACACACTGCCCACAGCAGGTTAACACACTGCCCACTGCAGGATAACACACTGCCCAATGCAGGATAATATACTTCCCAATGCAGGATAACACACTGCCCACTGCAGGTTAACACACTACCCACAGCAGGTTAACACACTGCCCACTGCAGGTTAACACACTGCCCACTGCAGGATAACACACTGCCCACTGAAAGATAACACACTGCGCACTGCAGGTTTACGCACTGCCCAATGCAGGATAACACACTGCCCACTGCAGGATAACGCACTGCCCACTGCAGGATAACACACTGCCCAATGCAGGATAATACACTTCCCAATGCAGGATAACACACTGCCCACTGCAGGTTAACACACTGCCCACAGCAGGTTAACACACTGCCCACTGCAGATTAACACACTGCCCACTGCAGGATAACACACTGCCCACTGCAGGATAACACACTGCGCACTGCAGATTAACGCACTGCCCACTGCAGGATAACACACTGCCCACTGCAGGATAACACACTGCCCACTGCAGGATAACACACTGCCCACTGAAGATTAACACACTGCCCACTGCAGGATAACACACTGCCCACTGGAGGATAACACACTGCCCACTGAAGATTAACACACTGCCCACTGCAGGATAACACACTGCCCACTGCAGGATAACACACTGCCAACTGCAGGTAAATGCACGGCCCAATGCAGGATAACATACAGCCCACTGCAGGATAACACACTGCCTACTGCAGGATAACACAATGCCCACTGCAGGTTAACACACTGCCCATTGAAGGATAACACACTGCCCACTGCAGGATAACACACTGCCCACAGCAGGATAACACACTGCCCAGTGCAGGTTATCACACTGCCCACTGCAGGATAACACACTGCCCACTGCACGTTAACGCACTGCCCACTACAGGATAACACACTGCCCATTGCAGGATAGCACACTGCCCACTGCAGGATAACACACTGCCCATTGCAGGTTAACACACTGCCCACTGCAGGATAACACACTTCCCACTGCAGGTTAACACACTGCCCACTGCAGGATAACAGACTGCCCAATGCAGGATAACACACTTCCCACTGCAGGATAATACACTGCCCACTGCAGGTTAACACACTGTCCACTGCAGCTTAACACACAGCCCACTGCAGGTTAACATACTCCCCACTGCAGGATAACACATTTCCCACTGCAGGATAGCACACTGCCCACTGCAGGTTAACACACTGCCCACTGCAGGTTAACACACTGCCCACTGCAGGTTAACACACTGCCCACTGCAGGTTAACATACTCCCCACTGCAGGTGAACACACTGCCCACTGCAGAATAACACACTGCCCACTGCAGGATAACAAACTGCCCACTGCAGGATAATACACTGCCCACTGCAGCATAAGACACTGGCCTCTGCAGTATAACACACTGCCCACTGCGACATAACACACTGCCCACAGCAGGTTAACACACTGCCCACTGCAGGTTAACACACTGCCCACTGCAGGATAACACACTGCCCACTGCAGGAAAACACACTGCCCACTGCAGGTTAACACACTGCCCACTGCAGGATAACACACTGCCCACTGCCGGATAAGACACTGCCCACTGCAGGATAAGACACTGCCCACTGGAGGTTATCACACTGCCTGCTGCATCATAACACACTGCCCACTGCAGGTTAACACACTGCCCACTGCAGGATAACACAATGCCCACTGCAGGTTATCACATTGCCCACTGCAGGATAACACACTGCCCACTGCAGGTTAACACACTGCCCACTGCAGGATAACACACTGCCCACTGCAGGCTATCACACTGCCCACTGCAGGATAACACACTGCCCACTGTAGGTTAACACACTGCCCACAGCAGGTTAACACACTGCCCACTGGAGTTTAACACACTGCCCACTGCAGAATAACACACTGCCAACTACAGGATAAGACACTGCCCACTGCAGGATAACACACTGCCCACTGCAGCATAACACACTGCCCACTGCAGCATAACACACTGCGCACTGCAGGTTATCACACTGCCCACTGCAGGATAACACACTGCCCACGGCAGCATAACACACTGCCCACTGCAGGTTATCACACAGCCCACTGCATCGTAACACACGGCCCACTGCAGGTTAACACAATGCCCACTGCAGGATAGCACACTGCCCACTGCAGGTTAACACACTGCCCACTGCAGGATAACACACTGCCCACTGCAGGCTATCACAATGCCCACTGCAGGATAACACACTGCCCACTGCAGGTTAACACACTGCCCACAGCAGGTTAACACACTGCCCACTGCAGGTTAACACACTGTCCACGGCAGGATAACACACTGCCCACGGCAGCAGAACACAGCGCCCACTGCAGGTTATCACTCTGCCCACTGCAGGATAACACACTGCCCACTGCAGGTTAACACACTGCCCACAGCAGGATAACACTCTGCCCACTGCAGGTTAACACACTGCCCACTGCAGCATAACACGCTGTCCACTGCGGGATTACACACTGCCCACTTCTGGATAACACAATGCCCACTTCAGGATAATACACTGCCCACTGCAGAAAACCACACTGCCCACTGCTGGATAACACACTGCGCACTGCAGGTAAATGCACGGCCCACTGCAGGATAACACACTGGCCACTGCAGGATAAGACACTGCCCACTGGAGGTTAACACACTGCCCACTGCAGCATAACACACTGCCCACTGCAGCATAACACACTGCGCACTGCAGGTTATCACACTGCCCAGTGCAGGATAACACACTGCCCACGGCAGCATAACACACTGCCCACTGCAGGTTAACACACTGACCACTGCAGTTTAAACCACTGCCCACTGCAGGATAACACAATGCCCACTGCAGGTTATCACACTGCCCACTGCAGGATAACACACTGCCCACTGCAGGTTAACACACTGCCCACTGCAGGATAACACACTGCCCTCTACAGGATAACACACTGCCCACTGCAGGATAAGACACTGCCCACTGGAGGTTAACACACTGCCCACTGCAGCATAACACACTGCCCACTGCAGGTTAACACACTGCCCACTGCAGGATAACACACTGCCCACTGCAGGATAACACACTGCCCACAGCAGCATAACACAGCGCCCACTGCAGGTTATCACACTGCCCACTGCAGGAAAACACACTGCCCATGGCAGGATAACAGACTGCCCACTGCAGGTTAACACACTGCCCAAGCAGGATAACACACTGCCCACTGCAGGTTAACACACTGCCCACTGCAGCATAACACGCTGTCCACTGCTGGATTACATACTGCCCACTTCTGGATAACACAATGCCCACTTCAGGATAATACACTGCCCACTGCAGAAAACCACACTGCCCACTGCTGGATAAAACACTGCCCACTGCAGGTTTAAATATTCCTCACTGCAGGTTAATACACTGCGCACTTCAGGATAACACACTGCCCACTGAAGATTAACAGACTGCCCATTGCAGGATAACACACTGCCCACAGCAGGATAACACACTGCCCAGTGCAGGTTATCACACTGCCCACTGCAGGATAACACACTGCCCACTGCACGTTAAGGCACTGCCCACTGCAGGATAACACACTGCCCACTGCAGGATAGCACACTGCCCACTGCAGGATAACACACTGCCCATTGCAGGTTATCACACTGCCCACTGCAGGATAACACACTTCCCACTGCAGGTTAACACACTGCCCACTGCAGGATAACAGACTCCCCAATGCAGGATAACACACTTCCCACTGCAGGATAGCACACTGCCCACTGCAGGTTAACACACTGCCCACTGCAGGTTAACACACTGCCCACTGCAGGTTAACACACTGCCCACTGCAGGTTAACATACTCCCCACTGCAGGTGAACACACTGCCCACTGCAGAATAACACACTGCCCACTGCAGGATAACAAACTGCCCACTGCAGGATAATACACTGCCCACTGCAGCATAAGACACTGGCCTCTGCAGTATAACACACTGCCCACTGCGACATAACACACTGCCCACAGCAGGTTAACACACTGCCCACTGCAGGTTAACACACTGCACACTGCAGGATAACACAATGCCCACTGCAGGAAAACACACTGCCCACTGCAGGTTAACACACTGCCCACTGCAGGATAACACACTGCCCACTGCAGGATAAGACACTGCCCACTGCAGGATAAGACACTGCCCACTGGAGGTTATCACACTGCCCGCTGCATCATAACACACTGCCCACTGAAGGTTAACACACTGCCCACTGCAGGATAACACAATGCCCACTGCAGGTTATCACATTGCCCACTGCAGGATAACACACTGCCCACTGCAGGTTAACACACTGCCCACTGCAGGATAACACACTGCCAACTGCAGGCTATCACACTGCCCACTGCAGGATAACACACTGCCCACTGCAGGTTAACACACTGCCCACAGCAGGTTAACACACTGCCCACTGGAGGTTAACACACTGCCCACTGCAGAATAACACACTGCCCACTGCAGGATAAGACACTGCCCGCTGCCGGATAAGACACTGCCCACTGGAGGTTAACACACTGCCCACTGCAGCATAACACACTGCCCACTGCAGCATAACACACATCGCACTGCAGGTTATCACACTGCCCACTACAGGATAACACACTGCCCACGGCAGCATAACACACCTCCCACTGCAGGTTATCACACTGCCTACTGCATCGTAACACACTGCCCACTGCAGGTTAACACACTGCACACTGCAGGATAACACAATGCCCACTGCTGGTTATCACACTGCCCACTGCAGGATAACACACTGCCCACTGCAGGTTAACACACTGCCCACTGCAGGATAACACACTGCCCACTGCAGGCTATCACAATGCCCACTGCAGGATAACACACTGCCCACTGCAGGTTAACACACTGCCCACAGCAGGTTAACACACTGCCCACTGCAGGTTAACACACTGCCCACGGCAGGATAACACACTGCCCACGGCAGCAGAACACAGCGCCCACTGCAGGTTATCACACTGCCCACTGCAGCATAACACACTGCCCACTGCAGGTTAACACACTGCCCACAGCAGGATAACACTCTGCCCACTGCAGGTTAACACACTGCCCACTGCAGCATAACACGCTGTCCACTGCGGGATTACACACTGCCCACTTCTGGATAACACAATGCCCACTTCAGGATAATACACTGCCCACTGCAGAAAACCACACTGCCCACTGCTGGATAACACACTGCGCACTGCAGGTAAATGCACGGCCCACTGCAGGATAACACACTGGCCACTGCAGGATAAGACACTGCCCACTGGAGGTTAACACACTGCCCACTGCAGCATAACACACTGCCCACTGCAGCATAAGACACTGGCCTCTGCAGTATAACACACTGCCCACTGCGACATAACACACTGCCCACTGCAGGATAAGACACTGCCCACTGCAGGATAAGACACTGCCCACTGCAGGATAAGACACTGCCCACTGGAGGTTATCACACTGCCCGCTGCATCATAACACACTGCCCACTGCAGGTTAACACACTGCCCACTGCAGGATAACACAAAGCCCACTGCAGGTTATCACATTGCCCACTGCAGGATAACACACTGCCCACTGCAGGTTAACACACTGCCCACTGCAGGATAACACACTACCCATTGCAGGCTATCACACTGCCCACTGCAGGATAACACACTGCCCACTGCAGGTTAACACACTGCCCACAGCAGGTTAACACACTGCCCACTGGAGGTTAACACACTGCCCACTGCAGAATAACACACTGCCCACTGCAGGATAAGACATGCCCGCTGCCGGATAAAACACTGCCCACTGGAGGTTAACACACTGCCCACTGCAGCATAACACACTGCCCACTGCAGCATAACACACTGCGCACTGCAGGTTATCACACTGCCCACTGCAGGATAACACACTGCCCACGGCAGCATAACACACTGCCCACTCCAGGTTATCACACTGCCCACTGCATCGTAACACACTGCCCACTGCAGGTTAACACACTGCCCACTGCAGGATAACACACTGCCCACTGCAGGTTAACACACTGCCCACTGCAGGATAACACACTGCCCACTGCAGGCTATCACAATGCCCACTGCAGGATAACACACTGCCCACTGCAGGTTAACACACTGCCCACAGCAGGTTAACACACTGCCCAATGCAGGTTAACACACTGCCCACGGCAGGATAACACACTGCCCACGGCAGCAGAACACAGCGCCCACTGCAGGTTATCACACTGCCCACTGCAGGATTACACACTGCCCACTGCAGGTTAACACACTGCCCACAGCAGGATAACACTCTGCCCACTGCAGGTTAACACACTGCCCACTGCAGCATAACACGCTGTCCACTGCGGGATTACACACTGCCCACTTCTGGATAACACAATGCCCACTTCAGGATAATACACTGCCCACTGCAGAAAACCACACTGCCCACTGCTGGATAACACACTGCGCACTGCAGGTAAATGCACGGCCCACTGCAGGATAACACACTGGCCACTGCAGGATAAGACACTGCCCACTGGAGGTTAACACACTGCCCACTGCAGCATAACACACTGCCCACTGCAGCATAACACACTGCGCACTGCAGGTTATCACACTGCCCACTGCAGGATAACACACTGCCCACGGCAGCATAACACACTGCCCACTGCAGGTTAACACACTGCCCACTGCAGTTTAAACCACTGCCCACTGCAGGATAACACAATGCCCACTGCAGGTTATCACACTGCCAACTGCAGGATAACACACTGCCCACTGCAGGTTAACAAACTGCCCACTGCAGGATAACACACTGCCCTCTACAGGATAACACACTGCCCACTGCAGGATAAGACACTGCCCACTGCAGGTTAACACACTGCCCACTGCAGCATATCACACTGCCCACTGCAGGTTAACACACTGCCCACTGCAGGATAACACACTGCCCACTGCAGGATAACACACTGCCCACGGCAGCATAACACAGCGCCCACTGCAGGTTATCACACTTCCCACTGCAGGTTATCACACTGCCCATGGCAGGATAACACACTGCCCACTGCAGGATAACACACTGCCCACGGCAGCATAACACAGCGCCCACTGCAGGTTATCACACTGCCCATTGCAGGTTATCACACTGCCCATGGCAGGATAACAGACTGCCCACTGCAGGTTAACACACTGCCCAAGCAGGATAACACACTGCCCACTGCAGGTTAACACACTGCCCACTGCAGCATAACACGCTGTCCACTGCTGGATTACACACTGCCCACTTCTGGATAACACAATGCCCACTTCAGGATAATACACTGCCCACTGCAGAAAACCACACTGCCCACTGCTGGATAAAACACTGCCCACTGCAGGTTTAAATATTCCTCACTGCAGGTTAATACACTGCGCACTTCAGGATAACACAGTGCCCACTGAAGATTAACAGACTGCCCATTGCAGGATAACACACTGCCCACAGCAGGATAACACACTGCCCAGTGCAGGTTATCACACTGCCCACTGCAGGATAACACACTGCCCACTGCACGTTAACACACTGCCCACTGCAGGATAACACACTGCCCACTGCAGGATAGCACACTGCCCACTGCAGGATAACACACTGCCCATTGCAGGTTAACACACTGCCCACTGCAGGATAACACACATCCCACTGCAGGTTAACACACTGCCCACTGCAGGATAACAGACTGCCCAATGCAGGATAACACACTTCCCACTGCAGGATAATACACTGCCCACTGCAGGTTAACACACTGCCCACTGCAGGTTAACACACAGCCCACTGCAGGTTAACATACTCCCCACTGCAGGATAACACATTTCCCACTGCAGGATAGCACACTGCCCACTGCAGGTTAACACACTGCCCACTGCAGGTTAACACACTGCCCACTGCAGGTTAACACACTGCCCACTGCAGGTTAACATACTCCCCACTGCAGGTGAACACACTGCCCACTGCAGAATAACACACTGCCCACTGCAGGATAACAAACTGCCCACTGCAGGATAATACACTGCCCACTGCAGCATAAGACACTGGCCTCTGCAGTATAACACACTGCCCACTGCGACATAACACACTGCCCACTGCAGGATAACACACTGCCCACTGCAGGATAAGACACTGCCCACTGCAGGATAAGACACTGCCCACTGGAGGTTATCACACTGCCCGCTGCATCATAACACACTGCCCACTGCAGGTTAACACACTGCCCACTGCAGGATAACACAAAGCCCACTGCAGGTTATCACATTGCCCACTGCAGGATAACACACTGCCCACTGCAGGTTAACACACTGCCCACTGCAGGATAACACACTACCCATTGCAGGCTATCACACTGCCCACTGCAGGATAACACACTGCCCACCGCAGGTTAACACACTGCCCACAGCAGGTTAACACACTGCCCACTGGAGGTTAACACACTGCCCACTGCAGAATAACACACTGCCCACTGCAGGATAAGACACTGCCCGCTGCCGGATAAGACACTGCCCACTGGAGGTTAACACACTGCCCACTGCAGCATAACACACTGCCTACTGCAGCATAACACACTGCGCACTGCAGGTTATCACACTGCCCACTGCAGGATAACACACTGCCCACGGCAGCATAACACACTGCCCACTGCAGGTTATCACACTGCCCACTGCATCGTAACACACTGCCCACTGCAGGTTAACACACTGCCCACTGCAGGATAACACACTGCCCACTGCAGGTTAACACACTGCCCACTGCAGGATAACACACTGCCCACTGCAGGCTATCACAATGCCCACTGCAGGATAACACACTGCCCACTGCAGGTTAACACACTGCCCACAGCAGGTTAACACACTGCCCAATGCAGGTTAACACACTGCCCACGGCAGGATAACACACTGCCCACGGCAGCAGAACACAGCGCCCACTGCAGGTTATCACACTGCCCACTGCAGGATTACACACTGCCCACTGCAGGTTAACACACTGCCCACAGCAGGATAACACTCTGCCCACTGCAGGTTAACACACTGCCCACTGCAGCATAACACGCTGTCCACTGCGGGATTACACACTGCCCACTTCTGGATAACACAATGCCCACTTCAGGATAATACACTGCCCACTGCAGAAAACCACACTGCCCACTGCTGGATAACACACTGCGCACTGCAGGTAAATGCACGGCCCACTGCAGGATAACACACTGGCCACTGCAGGATAAGACACTGCCCACTGGAGGTTAACACACTGCCCACTGCAGCATAACACACTGCCCACTGCAGCATAACACACTGCGCACTGCAGGTTATCACACTGCCCACTGCAGGATAACACACTGCCCACGGCAGCATAACACTCTGCCCACTGCAGGTTAACACACTGCCCACTGCAGTTTAAACCACTGCCCACTGCAGGATAACACAATGCCCACTGCAGGTTATCACACTGCCCACTGCAGGATAACACACTGCCCACTGCAGGTTAACACACTGCCCACTGCAGGATAACACACTGCCCTCTACAGGATAACACACTGCCCACTGCAGGATAAGACACTGCCCACTGCAGGTTAACACACTGCCCACTGCAGCATAACACACTGCCCACTGCAGGTTAACACACTGCCCACTGCAAGATAACACACTGCCCACTGCAGGATAACACACTGCCCACGGCAGCATAACACAGCGCCCACTGCAGGTTATCACACTGCCCACTGCAGGTTATCACACTGCCCATGGCAGGATAACAGACTGCCCACTGCAGGTTAACACACTGCCCTAGCAGGATAACACACTGCCCACTGCAGGTTAACACACTGCCCACTGCAGCATAACACGCTGTCCACTGCTGGATTACACACTGCCCACTTCTGGATAACACAATGCCCACTTCAGGATAATACACTGCCCACTGCAGAAAACCACACTGCCCACTGCTGGATAAAACACTGCCCACTGCAGGTTTAAATATTCCTCACTGCAGGTTAATACACTGCGCACTTCAGGATAACACACTGCCCACTGAAGATTAACAGACTGCCCATTGCAGGATAACACACTGCCCACTGCAGGATAACACACTGCCCACTGCAGGATAGCACACTGCCCACTGCAGGATAACACACTGCCCATTGCAGGTTAACACACTGCCCACTGCAGGATAACACACTTCCCACTGCGGGTTAACACACTGCCCACTGCAGGATAACAGACTGCCGAATGCAGGATAACACACTTCCCACTGCAGGATAATACACTGCCCACTGCAAGTTAACACACTGCCCACTGCAGGTTAACACACAGCCCACTGCAGGTTAACATACTCCCCACTGCAGGATAACACATTTCCCACTGCAGGATACCACACTGCCCACTGCAGGTTAACACACTGCCCACAGCAGGTTAACACACTGCCCACTGGAGGTTAACACACTGCCCACTGCAGAATAACACACTGCCCACTGCAGGATAAGACACTGCCCGCTGCCGGATAAGACACTGCCCACTGGAGGTTAACACACTGCCCACTGCAGCATAACACACTGCCTACTGCAGCATAACACACTGCGCACTGCAGGTTATCACACTGCCCACTGCAGGATAACACACTGCCCACGGCAGCATAACACACTGCCCACTGCAGGTTATCACACTGCCCACTGCATCGTAACACACTGCCCACTGCAGGTTAACACACTGCCCACTGCAGGATAACACACTGCCCACTGCAGGTTAACACACTGCCCACTGCAGGATAACACACTGCCCACTGCAGGCTATCACAATGCCCACTGCAGGATAACACACTGCCCACTGCAGGTTAACACACTGCCCACAGCAGGTTAACACACTGCCCAATGCAGGTTAACACACTGCCCACGGCAGGATAACACACTGCCCACGGCAGCAGAACACAGCGCCCACTGCAGGTTATCACACTGCCCACTGCAGGATTACACACTGCCCACTGCAGGTTAACACACTGCCCACAGCAGGATAACACTCTGTCCACTGCAGGTTAACACACTGCCCACTGCAGCATAACACGCTGTCCACTGCGGGATTACACACTGCCCACTTCTGGATAACACAATGCCCACTTCAGGATAATACACTGCCCACTGCAGAAAACCACACTGCCCACTGCTGGATAACACACTGCGCACTGCAGGTAAATGCACGGCCCACTGCAGGATAACACACTGGCCACTGCAGGATAAGACACTGCCCACTGGAGGTTAACACACTGCCCACTGCAGCATAACACACTGCCCACTGCAGCATAACACACTGCGCACTGCAGGTTATCACACTGCCCACTGCAGGATAACACACTGCCCACGGCAGCATAACACTCTGCCCACTGCAGGTTAACACACTGCCCACTGCAGTTTAAACCACTGCCCACTGCAGGATAACACAATGCCCACTGCAGGTTATCACACTGCCCACTGCAGGATAACACACTGCCCACTGCAGGTTAACACACTGCCCACTGCAGGATAACACACTGCCCTCTACAGGATAACACACTGCCCACTGCAGGATAAGACACTGCCCACTGCAGGTTAACACACTGCCCACTGCAGCATAACACACTGCCCACTGCAGGTTAACACACTGCCCACTGCAGGATAACACACTGCCCACTGCAGGATAACACACTGCCCACGGCAGCATAACACAGCGCCCACTGCAGGTTATCACACTGCCCACTGCAGGTTATCACACTGCCCATGGCAGGATAACAGACTGCCCACTGCAGGTTAACACACTGCCCAAGCAGGATAACACACTGCCCACTGCAGGTTAACACACTGCCCACTGCAGCATAACACGCTGTCCACTGCTGGATTACACACTGCCCACTTCTGGATAACACAATGCCCACTTCAGGATAATACACTGCCCACTGCAGAAAACCACACTGCCCACTGCTGGATAAAACACTGCCCACTGCAGGTTTAAATATTCCTCACTGCAGGTTAATACACTGCGCACTTCAGGATAACACACTGCCCACTGAAGATTAACAGACTGCCCATTGCAGGATAACACACTGCCCACTGCAGGATAACACACTGCCCACTGCAGGATAGCACACTGCCCACTGCAGGATAACACACTGCCCATTGCAGGTTAACACACTGCCCACTGCAGGATAACACACTTCCCACTGCAGGTTAACACACTGCCCACTGCAGGATAACAGACTGCCGAATGCAGGATAACACACTTCCCACTGCAGGATAATACACTGCCCACTGCAAGTTAACACACTGCCCACTGCAGGTTAACACACAGCCCACTGCAGGTTAACATACTCCCCACTGCAGGATAACACATTTCCCACTGCAGGATAGCACACTGCCCACTGCAGGTTAACACACTGCCCACTGCAGGTTAACACACTGCCCACTGCAGGTTAACACACTTCCCACTGCAGGTTAACATACTCCCCACTGCAGGTGAACACACTGCCCACTGCAGAATAACACACTGCCCACTGCAGGATAACAAACTGCCCACTGCAGGATAATACACTGCCCACTGCAGCATAAGACACTGGCCTCTGCAGTATAACACACTGCCCACTGCGACATAACACACTGCCCACAGCAGGTTAACACACTGCCCACTGCAGGTTAACACACTGCCCACTGCAGGATAACACACTGCCAACTGCAGGAAAACACACTGCCCACTGCAGGTTAACACACTGCCCACTGCAGGATAACACACTGCCCACTGCAGGATAAGACACTGCCCACTTCAGGATAAGACACTGCCCACTGGAGGTTATCACACTGCCCGCTGCATCATAACACACTGCCCACTGCAGGTTAACACACAGCCCACTGCAGGATAACACACTGCCCACTGCAGGCTATCACACTGCCCACTGCAGGATAACACACTGCCCACTGCAGGATAACACACTGCCCACAGCAGGTTAACACACTGCCCACTGGAGGTTAACACACTGCCCACTGCAGAATAACACACTGCCCACTGCAGGATAAGACACTGCCCGCTGCCGGATAAGACACTGCCCAGTGGAGGATAACACACTGCCCACTGCAGCATAACACACTGCCCACTGCAGCATAACACACTGCGCACTGCAGGTTATCACACTGCCCACTGCAGGATAACACACTGCCCACGGCAGCATAACACACTGCCCACTGCAGGTTATCACACTGCCCACTGCATCGTAACACACTGCCCACTGCAGGTAAACACACTGCCCACTGCAGGATAACACAATGCCCACTGCTGGTTATCACACTGCCCACTGCAGGATAACACACTGCCCACTGCAGGTTAACACACTGCCCACTGCAGGATAACACACTGCCCACTGCAGGCTATCACAATGCCCACTGCAGGATAACACACTGCCCACTGCAGGTTAACACACTGCCCACAGCAGGTTAACACACTGCCCACTGCAGGTTAACACACTGCCCACGGCAGGATAACACACTGCCCACGGCAGCAGAACACAGTGCCCACTGCAGGTTATCAAACTGCCCACTGCAGGATAACACACTGCGCACTGCAGGTAAATGCACGACCCACTGCAGGATAACACACTGGCCACTGCAGGATAAGACACTGCCCACTGGAGGTTAACACACTGCCCACTGCAGCATAACACACTGCCCACTGCAGCATAACACAATGCGCACTGCAGGTTATCACACTGCCCAGTGCAGGATAACACACTGCCCACGGCAGCATAACACACTGCCCACTGCAGGTTAACACACTGCCCACTGCAGTTTAAACCACTGCCCACTGCTGGATAACACAATGCCCACTGCAGGTTATCACACTGCCCACTGGAGCATAACACACTGCCCACCGCAGCATAACACACTGCCCACGGCAGCATAACACAGCGCCCACTGCAGGTTATCACACTGCCCACTGCAGGATAACACACTGCCCATGGCAGGATAACAGACTGCCCACTGCAGGTTAACACACTGCCCAAGCAGGATAACACACTGTCCACTGCAGGTTAACACACTGCCCACTGCAGGATAACACGCTGTCCACTGCTGGATTACACACTGCCCACTTCTGGATAACACAATGCCCACTTCAGGATAATACACTGCCCACTGCAGAAAACCACACTGCCCACTGCTGGATAAAACACTGCCCACTGCAGGTTTAAATATTCCTCACTGCAGGTTAATACACTGCGCACTTCAGGATAACACACTGCCCACTGAAGATTAACAGACTGCCCATTGCAGGATAACACACTGCCCAGAGCAGGATAACACACTGCCCAGTGCAGGTTATCACACTGCCCACTGCAGGATAACACACTGCCCACTGCACGTTAAGGCACTGCCCACTGCAGGATAACACACTGCCCACTGCAGGATAGCACACTGCCCACTGCAGGATAACACACTTCCCACTGCAGGTTAACACACTGCCCACTGCAGGATAACAGACTGCCCAATGCAGGATAACACACTTCCCACTGCAGGATAATACACTGCCCACTGCAGGTTAACACACTGCCCACTGGAGGTTAACACACAGCCCACTGCAGGTTAACATACTGCCCACTGCAGGATAACACATTTCCCACTGCAGGATTGCACACTGCCCACTGCAGGTTAACACACTGCCCACTGCAGGTTAACACACTGCCCACTGCAGGTTAACACACTGCCCACTGCAGGTTAACATACTCCCCACTGCAGGTGAACACACTGCCCACTGCAGAATAACACACTGCCCACTGCAGGATAACAAACTGCCCACTGCAGGATAATACACTGCCCACTGCAGCATAAGACACTGGCCTCTGCAGTATAACACACTCCCCACTGCGACATAACACATTGCCCACAGCAGGTTAACACACTGCCCACTGCAGGTTAACACACTGCCCACTGCAGGATAACACACTGCCCACTGCAGGAAAACACACTGCCCACTGCAGGTTAACACACTGCCCACTGCAGGATAACACACTGCCCACTGCAGGATAAGACACTGCCCACTGCAGGATAAGACACTGCCCACTGGAGGTTATCGCACTGCCCGCTGCATCATAACACACTGCCCACTGCAGGTTAACACACTGCCCACTGCAGGATAACACAATGCCCACTGCAGGTTATCACATTGCCCACTGCAGGATAACACACTGCCCACTGCAGGTTAACACACTGCCCACTGCAGGATAACAAACTGCCCACTGCAGGCTATCACACTGCCCACTGCAGGATAACACACTGCCCACTGCAGGTTAACACACTGCCCACAGCAGGTTAACACACTGCCCACTGGAGGTTAACACACTGCCCACTGCAGAATAACTCACTGCCCACTGCAGGATAAGACACTGCCCACAGGAGGTTAACACACTGCCCACTGCAGCATAACACACTGCCCACTGCAGCATAACACACTGCACACTGCAGGTTATCACACTGCCCACTGCAGGATAACACACTGCCCACGGCAGCATAACACACTGCCCACTGCAGGTTCTCACACTGCCCACTGCATCGTAACACACTGCCCACTGCAGGTTAACACACTGCCCACTGCAGGATAACACACTGCGCACTGCAGGCTATCACAATGCCCACTGCAGGATAACACACTGCCCACTGCAGGTTAACACACTGCCCACAGCAGGTTAACACACTGCCCACTGCAGGTTAACACACTGCCCACGGCAGGATAACACACTGCCCACGGCAGCAGAACACAGCGCCCACTGCAGGTTATCACACTGCCCACTGCAGGTTAACACACTGCCCACAGCAGGATAACACACTGCCCACTGCAGGAAAACACACTGCCCACTGCAGGTTAACACACTGCCCACTGCAGGATAACACACTGCCCACTGCAGGATAAGACACTGCCCACTGGAGGTTATCACACTGCCCGCTGCATCATAACACACAGCCCACCGCAGGTTAACACACTGCCCACTGCAGGATAACACAATGCCCACTGCAGGTTATCACATTGCCCACTGCAGGATAACACACTGCCCACTGCAGGTTAACACACTGCCCACTGCAGGATAACACACTGCCCACTGCAGGCTATCACACTGCCCACTGCAGGATAACACACTGCCCACTGCAGGTTAACACACTGACCACAGCAGGTTAACACACTGCCCACTGGAGGTTAACACAGTGCCCACTGCAGAATAACACACTTCCCACTGCAGGATAAGACACTGCCCACTGCAGGTTAACAGACTGCCCACTGCAGAATAACACACTTCCCACTGCAGGATAAGACACTGCCCACAGGAGGTTAACACACTGCCCACTGCAGCATAACACACTGCCCACTGCAGAATAACACACTTCCCACTGCAGGATAAGACACTGCCCACGGGAGGTTAACACACTGCCCACTGCAGCATAACACACTGCCCACTGCAGCATAACACACTGCGCCCTGCAGGTTATCACACTGCCCACTGCAGGATAACACACTGCCCACGGCAGCATAACACACTGCCCACTGCAGGTTATCACACTGCCCACTGCATCGTAACACACTGCCCACTGAAGGTTAACACACTGCCCACTGCAGGATAACACAATGCCCACTGCTGGTTATCACACTTCCCACTGCAGGATAACACACTGCCCACTGCAGGTTAACACACTGCCCACTGCAGGATAACACACTGCCCACTGCAGGCTATCACAATGCCCACTGCAGGATAACACACTGCCCACTGCAGGTTAACACACTGACCACAGCAGGTTAACACACTGCCCACTGGAGGTTAACACAGTGCCCACTGCAGAATAACACACTTCCCACTGCAGGATAAGACACTGCCCACTGCAGGTTAACACACTGCCCACTGCAGAATAACACACTTCCCACTGCAGGATAAGACACTGCCCACAGGAGGTTAACACACTGCCCACTGCAGCATAACACACTGCCCACTGCAGAATAACACACTTCCCACTGCAGGATAAGACACTGCCCACGGGAGGTTAACACACTGCCCACTGCAGCATAACACACTGCCCACTGCAGCATAACACACTGCGCCCTGCAGGTTATCACACTGCCCACTGCAGGATAACACACTGCCCACGGCAGCATAACACACTGCCCACTGCAGGTTATCACACTGCCCACTGCATCGTAACACACTGCCCACTGCAGGTTAACACACTGCCCACTGCAGGATAACACAATGCCCACTGCTGGTTATCACACTTCCCACTGCAGGATAACACACTGCCCACTGCAGGTTAACACACTGCCCACTGCAGGATAACACACTGCCCACTGCAGGCTATCACAATGCCCACTGCAGGATAACACACTGCCCACTGCAGGTTAACACACTGCCCACAGCAGGTTAACACACTGCCCACTGCAGGTTAACACACTGCCCACGGCAGGATAACACACTGCCCACGGCAGCAGAACACAGCGCCCACTGCAGGTTATCACACTGCCCACTGCAGGATAACACACTGCCCACTGCAGGTTAACACACTGCCCACAGCAGGATAACACTCTGCCCACTGCAGGTTAACACACTGCCCACGGCAGGATAACACACTGCCCACGGCAGCAGAACACAGCGCCCACTGCAGGTTATCACACTGCCCACTGCAGGATAACACACTGCCCACTGCAGGTTAACACACTGCCCACAGCAGGATAACACTCTGCCCACTGCAGGTTAACACACTGCCCACAGCAGGATAACACTCTGCCCACTGCAGGTTAACACACTGCCCACTGCAGCATAACACGTTGTCCACTGCGGGATTACACACTGCCCACTTCTGGATAACACAATGCCCACTTCAGGATAATACACTGCCCACTGCAGAAAACCACACTGCCCACTGCTGGATAACACACGGCGCACTGCAGGTAAATGCACGGCCCACTGCAGGATAACACACTGGCCACTGCAGGATAAGACACTGCCCACTGGAGGTTAACACACTGCCCACTGCAGCATAACACACTGCCCACTGCAGCATAACACACTGCGCACTGCAGGTTATCACACTGCCCAGTGCAGGATAACACACTGCCCACGGCAGCATAACACACTGCCCACTGCAGGTTAACACACTGCCCACTGCATGTTAAACCACTGCCCACTGCAGGATAACACAATGCCCACTGCAGGTTATCACACTGCCCACTGCAGGAAAACACAGTGCCCACTGCAGGTTAACACACTGCCCACTGCAGGATAACACACTGTCCTCTACAGGATAACACACTGCCCACTGCAGGATAAGACACTGCCCACTGGAGGTTAACACACTGCCCACTGCAGCATAACACACTGCCCACCGCAGCTTAACACACTGCGCACTGCAGGTTAACACACTGCCCACTGCAGGATAACACACTGCCCACTGCAGGATAACACACTGCCCACGGCAGCATAACACAGCGCCCACTGCAGGTTATCACACTGCCCACTGCAGGATAACACACTGCCCACTGCAGGATAACACACTGCCCATGGCAGGATAACACACTGCCCACTGCAGGTTAACACACTGCCCAAGCAGGATAACACACTGCCCACTGCAGGTTAACACACTGCCCACTGCAGCATAACACGCTGTCCACTGCTGGATTACACACTGCCTACTTCTGGATAACACAATGCCCACTTCAGGATAATACACTGCCCACTGCAGAAAACCACACTGCCCACTGCTGGATAACACACTGCGCACAGCAGGTAAATGCACGGCCCACTGCAGGATAACACACTGGCCACTGCAGGATAAGACACTGCCCACTGGAGGTTAACACACTGCCCACTGCAGGTTAACATACTCCCCACTGCAGGATAACACATTTCCCACTGCAGGATTGCACACTGCCCACTGCAGGTTAACACACTGCCCACTGCAGGTTAACACACTGCCCACTGCAGGTTAACACACTGCCCACTGCAGGTTAACATACTCCCCACTGCAGGTGAACACACTGCCCACTGCAGAATAACACACTGCCCACTGCAGGATAACAAACTGCCCACTGCAGGATAATACACTGCCCACTGCAGCATAAGACACTGGCCTCTGCAGTATAACACACTCCCCACTGCGACATAACACATTGCCCACAGCAGGTTAACACACTGCCCACTGCAGGTTAACACACTGCCCACTGCAGGATAACACACTGCCCACTGCAGGAAAACACACTGCCCACTGCAGGTTAACACACTGCCCACTGCAGGATAACACACTGCCCACTGCAGGATAAGACACTGCCCACTGCAGGATAAGACACTGCCCACTGGAGGTTATCGCACTGCCCGCTGCATCATAACACACTGCCCACTGCAGGTTAACACACTGCCCACTGCAGGATAACACAATGCCCACTGCAGGTTATCACATTGCCCACTGCAGGATAACACACTGCCCACTGCAGGTTAACACACTGCCCACTGCAGGATAACAAACTGCCCACTGCAGGCTATCACACTGCCCACTGCAGGATAACACACTGCCCACTGCAGGTTAACACACTGCCCACAGCAGGTTAACACACTGCCCACTGGAGGTTAACACACTGCCCACTGCAGAATAACACACTGCCCACTGCAGGATAAGACACTGCCCACAGGAGGTTAACACACTGCCCACTGCAGCATAACACACTGCCCACTGCAGCATAACACACTGCACACTGCAGGTTATCACACTGCCCACTGCAGGATAACACACTGCCCACGGCAGCATAACACACTGCCCACTGCAGGTTCTCACACTGCCCAATGCATCGTAACACACTGCCCACTGCAGGTTAACACACTGCCCACTGCAGGATAACACACTGCGCACTGCAGGCTATCACAATGCCCACTGCAGGATAACACACTGCCCACTGCAGGTTAACACACTGCCCACAGCAGGTTAACACACTGCCCACTGCAGGTTAACACACTGCCCACGGCAGGATAACACACTGCCCACGGCAGCAGAACACAGCGCCCACTGCAGGTTATCACACTGCCCACTGCAGGTTAACACACTGCCCACAGCAGGATAACACACTGCCCACTGCAGGAAAACACACTGCCCACTGCAGGTTAACACACTGCCCACTGCAGGATAACACACTGCCCACTGCAGGATAAGACACTGCCCACTGGAGGTTATCACACTGCCCGCTGCATCATAACACACTGCCCACTGCAGGTTAACACACTTCCCACTGCAGGATAACACAATGCCCACTGCAGGTTATCACATTGCCCACTGCAGGATAACACACTGCCCACTGCAGGTTAACACACTGCCCACTGCAGGATAACACACTGCCCACTGCAGGCTATCACACTGCCCACTGCAGGATAACACACTGCCCACTGCAGGTTAACACACTGACCACAGCAGGTTAACACACTGCCCACTGGAGGTTAACACAGTGCCCACTGCAGAATAACACACTTCCCACTGCAGGATAAGACACTGCCCACTGCAGGTTAACACACTGCCCACTGCAGAATAACACACTTCCCACTGCAGGATAAGACACTGCCCACAGGAGGTTAACACACTGCCCACTGCAGCATAACACACTGCCCACTGCAGAATAACACACTTCCCACTGCAGGATAAGACACTGCCCACGGGAGGTTAACACACTGCCCACTGCAGCATAACACACTGCCCACTGCAGCATAACACACTGCGCCCTGCAGGTTATCACACTGCCCACTGCAGGATAACACACTGCCCACGGCAGCATAACACACTGCCCACTGCAGGTTATCACACTGCCCACTGCATCGTAACACACTGCCCACTGCAGGTTAACACACTGCCCACTGCAGGATAACACAATGCCCACTGCTGGTTATCACACTTCCCACTGCAGGATAACACACTGCCCACTGCAGGTTAACACACTGCCCACTGCAGGATAACACACTGCCCACTGCAGGCTATCACAATGCCCACTGCAGGATAACACACTGCCCACTGCAGGTTAACACACTGCCCACAGCAGGTTAACACACTGCCCACTGCAGGTTAACACACTGCCCACGGCAGGATAACACACTGCCCACGGCAGCAGAACACAGCGCCCACTGCAGGTTATCACACTGCCCACTGCAGGATAACACACTGCCCACTGCAGGTTAACACACTGCCCACAGCAGGATAACACTCTGCCCACTGCAGGTTAACACACTGCCCACTGCAGCATAACACGTTGTCCACTGCGGGATTACACACTGCCCACTTCTGGATAACACAATGCCCACTTCAGGATAATACACTGCCCACTGCAGAAAACCACACTGCCCACTGCTGGATAACACACGGCGCACTGCAGGTAAATGCACGGCCCACTGCAGGATAACACACTGGCCACTGCAGGATAAGACACTGCCCACTGGAGGTTAACACACTGCCCACTGCAGCATAACACACTGCCCACTGCAGCATAACACACTGCGCACTGCAGGTTATCACACTGCCCAGTGCAGGATAACACACTGCCCACGGCAGCATAACACACTGCCCACTGCAGGTTAACACACTGCCCACTGCATGTTAAACCACTGCCCACTGCAGGATAACACAATGCCCACTGCAGGTTATCACACTGCCCACTGCAGGAAAACACACTGCCCACTGCAGGTTAACACACTGCCCACTGCAGGATAACACACTGTCCTCTACAGGATAACACACTGCCCACTGCAGGATAAGACACTGCCCACTGGAGGTTAACACACTGCCCACTGCAGCATAACACACTGCCCACCGCAGCTTAACACACTGCGCACTGCAGGTTAACACACTGCCCACTGCAGGATAACACACTGCCCACTGCAGGATAACACACTGCCCACGGCAGCATAACACAGCGCCCACTGCAGGTTATCACACTGCCCACTGCAGGATAACACACTGCCCACTGCAGGATAACACGCTGCCCATGGCAGGATAACACACTGCCCACTGCAGGTTAACACACTGCCCAAGCAGGATAACACACTGCCCACTGCAGGTTAACACACTGCCCACTGCAGCATAACACGCTGTCCACTGCTGGATTACACACTGCCTACTTCTGGATAACACAATGCCCACTTCAGGATAATACACTGCCCACTGCAGAAAACCACACTGCCCACTGCTGGATAACACACTGCGCACTGCAGGTAAATGCACGGCCCACTGCAGGATAACACACTGGCCACTGCAGGATAAGACACTGCCCACTGGAGGTTAACACACTGCCCACTGCAGCATAACACACTGCCCACTGCAGCATAACACACTGCGCACTGCCGGTTATCACACTGCCCAGTGCAGGATAACACACTGCCCACGGAAGCATAACACACTGCCCACTGCAGGTTAACACACTGCCCAATGCATGTTAAACCACTGCCCACTGCAGGATAACACAATGCCCACTGCAGGTTATCATACTGCCACTGCAGGATAACACACTGCCCACTGCAGGTTAACACACTGCCCACTGCAGGATAACACACTGCCCTCTACAGGATAACACACTGCCCACTGCAGGATAAGACACTGCCCACTGGAGGTTAACACACTGCCCACTGCAGCATAACACACTGCCCACCGCAGCATAACACACTGCGCACTGCAGGTTAACACACTGCCCACTGCAGGATAACACACTTCCCACTGCAGGATAATACACTGCCCACTGCAGGTTAACACACTGCCCACTGCAGGTTAACACACAGCCCACAGCAGGTTAACATACTCCCCACTGCAGGTAAACACACTGCCCACTGCAGGTTAACACAATGCCCACTCCAGGATAACACACAGCCCACGGCAGGATAATACACTGCCACTGCAGGTTAACACACTGCCCACAGCAGGTTAACACACTGCCCACTGCAGGATAACACACTGCCCAATGCAGGATAATATACTTCCCAATGCAGGATAACACAGTGCCCACTGCAGGTTAACACACTACCCACAGCAGGTTAACACACTGCCCACTGCAGGTTAACACACTTCCCACTGCAGGAAAACACACTGCCCACTGCAGGTTAACACACTGCCCACTGCAGGATAACACACTGCCCACTGCAGGATAAGACACTGCCCACTGGAGGTTATCACACTGCCCGCTGCATCATAACACACTGCCCACTGCAGGTTAACACACTTCCCACTGCAGGATAACACAATGCCCACTGCAGGTTATCACATTGCCCACTGCAGGATAACACACTGCCCACTGCAGGTTAACACACTGCCCACTGCAGGATAACACACTGCCCACTGCAGGCTATCACACTGCCCACTGCAGGATAACACACTGCCCACTGCAGGTTAACACACTGACCACAGCAGGTTAACACACTGCCCACTGGAGGTTAACACAGTGCCCACTGCAGAATAACACACTTCCCACTGCAGGATAAGACACTGCCCACTGCAGGTTAACACACTGCCCACTGCAGAATAACACACTTCCCACTGCAGGATAAGACACTGCCCACAGGAGGTTAACACACTGCCCACTGCAGCATAACACACTGCCCACTGCAGAATAACACACTTCCCACTGCAGGATAAGACACTGCCCACGGGAGGTTAACACACTGCCCACTGCAGCATAACACACTGCCCACTGCAGCATAACACACTGCGCCCTGCAGGTTATCACACTGCCCACTGCAGGATAACACACTGCCCACGGCAGCATAACACACTGCCCACTGCAGGTTATCACACTGCCCACTGCATCGTAACACACTGCCCACTGCAGGTTAACACACTGCCCACTGCAGGATAACACAATGCCCACTGCTGGTTATCACACTTCCCACTGCAGGATAACACACTGCCCACTGCAGGTTAACACACTGCCCACTGCAGGATAACACACTGCCCACTGCAGGCTATCACAATGCCCACTGCAGGATAACACACTGCCCACTGCAGGTTAACACACTGCCCACAGCAGGTTAACACACTGCCCACTGCAGGTTAACACACTGCCCACGGCAGGATAACACACTGCCCACGGCAGCAGAACACAGCGCCCACTGCAGGTTATCACACTGCCCACTGCAGGATAACACACTGCCCACTGCAGGTTAACACACTGCCCACAGCAGGATAACACTCTGCCCACTGCAGGTTAACACACTGCCCACTGCAGCATAACACGTTGTCCACTGCGGGATTACACACTGCCCACTTCTGGATAACACAATGCCCACTTCAGGATAATACACTGCCCACTGCAGAAAACCACACTGCCCACTGCTGGATAACACACGGCGCACTGCAGGTAAATGCACGGCCCACTGCAGGATAACACACTGGCCACTGCAGGATAAGACACTGCCCACTGGAGGTTAACACACTGCCCACTGCAGCATAACACACTGCCCACTGCAGCATAACACACTGCGCACTGCAGGTTATCACACTGCCCAGTGCAGGATAACACACTGCCCACGGCAGCATAACACACTGCCCACTGCAGGTTAACACACTGCCCACTGCATGTTAAACCACTGCCCACTGCAGGATAACACAATGCCCACTGCAGGTTATCACACTGCCCACTGCAGGAAAACACACTGCCCACTGCAGGTTAACACACTGCCCACTGCAGGATAACACACTGTCCTCTACAGGATAACACACTGCCCACTGCAGGATAAGACACTGCCCACTGGAGGTTAACACACTGCCCACTGCAGCATAACACACTGCCCACCGCAGCTTAACACACTGCGCACTGCAGGTTAACACACTGCCCACTGCAGGATAACACACTGCCCACTGCAGGATAACACACTGCCCACGGCAGCATAACACAGCGCCCACTGCAGGTTATCACACTGCCCACTGCAGGATAACACACTGCCCACTGCAGGATAACACGCTGCCCATGGCAGGATAACACACTGCCCACTGCAGGTTAACACACTGCCCAAGCAGGATAACACACTGCCCACTGCAGGTTAACACACTGCCCACTGCAGCATAACACGCTGTCCACTGCTGGATTACACACTGCCTACTTCTGGATAACACAATGCCCACTTCAGGATAATACACTGCCCACTGCAGAAAACCACACTGCCCACTGCTGGATAACACACTGCGCACTGCAGGTAAATGCACGGCCCACTGCAGGATAACACACTGGCCACTGCAGGATAAGACACTGCCCACTGGAGGTTAACACACTGCCCACTGCAGCATAACACACTGCCCACTGCAGCATAACACACTGCGCACTGCCGGTTATCACACTGCCCAGTGCAGGATAACACACTGCCCACGGAAGCATAACACACTGCCCACTGCAGGTTAACACACTGCCCAATGCATGTTAAACCACTGCCCACTGCAGGATAACACAATGCCCACTGCAGGTTATCATACTGCCACTGCAGGATAACACACTGCCCACTGCAGGTTAACACACTGCCCACTGCAGGATAACACACTGCCCTCTACAGGATAACACACTGCCCACTGCAGGATAAGACACTGCCCACTGGAGGTTAACACACTGCCCACTGCAGCATAACACACTGCCCACCGCAGCATAACACACTGCGCACTGCAGGTTAACACACTGCCCACTGCAGGATAACACACTTCCCACTGCAGGATAATACACTGCCCACTGCAGGTTAACACACTGCCCACTGCAGGTTAACACACAGCCCACAGCAGGTTAACATACTCCCCACTGCAGGTAAACACACTGCCCACTGCAGGTTAACACAATGCCCACTCCAGGATAACACACAGCCCACGGCAGGATAATACACTGCCACTGCAGGTTAACACACTGCCCACAGCAGGTTAACACACTGCCCACTGCAGGATAACACACTGCCCAATGCAGGATAATATACTTCCCAATGCAGGATAACACAGTGCCCACTGCAGGTTAACACACTACCCACAGCAGGTTAACACACTGCCCACTGCAGGTTAACACACTTCCCACTGCAGGATAACACACTGCCCACTGCAAGATAACACACTGCGCACTGCAGGTTTACGCACTGCCCAATGCAGGATAACACACTGCCCACTGCAGGATAACACACTGCCCACTGCAGGATAACACACTGCCCAATGCAGGATAATACACTTCCCAATGCAGGATAACACACTGCCCACTGCAGGTTAACACACTGCCCACAGCAGGTTAACACACTGCCCACTGCAGGTTAACACACTGCCCACTGCAGGATAACACACTGCCCACTGCAGGATAACACACTGCGCACTGCAGATAAACGCACTGCCCACTGCAGGATAACACACTGCCCACTGCAGGATAACACACTGCCCACTGCAGGATAACACACTGCCCACTGAAGATTAACACACTGCCCACAGCAGGATAACACACTGCCCACTGGAGGATAACACACTGCCCACTGAAGATTAACACACTGCCCACTGCAGGATAACACACTGCCCGCTGCAGGATAACACACTGCCAACTGCAGGTAAATGCACGGCCCAATGCAGGATAACATACAGCCCACTGCAGGATAACACACTGCCTACTGCAGGATAACACAATGCCCACTGCAGGTTAACACACTGCCCACTGAAGGATAACACACTGCCCACTGCAGGATAACACACTGCCCACAGCAGGATAACACACTGCCCAGTGCAGGTTATCACACTGCCCACTGCAGGATAACACACTGCCCACTGCACGTTAACGCACTGCCCACTGCAGGATAACACACTGCCCACTGCAGGATAGCACACTGCCCACTGCAGGATAACACACTGCCCAGTGCAGGTTTACACACTGCCCACTGCAGGATAACACACTTCCCACTGCAGGTTAAAACTCTGCCCACTGCAGGATAACAGACTGCCCAAAGCAGGATAACACACTTCCCACTGCAGGATAATACACTGCCCACTGCAGGTTAACACACTGCCCACTGCAGGTTAACACACAGCCCAATGCAGGTTAACATACTCCCCACTGCAGGATAACACATTTCCCACTGCAGGATAGCACACTGCCCACTGCAGGTTAACACACTGCCCACTGCAGGTTAACACACTGCCCACTGCAGGTTAACACACTGCCCACTGCAGGTTAACATACTCCCCACTGCAGGTGAACACACTGCCCACTGCAGAATAACACACTGCCCACTGCAGGATAACAAACTGCCCACTGCAGGATAATACACTGCCCACTGCAGCATAAGACACTGGCCTCTGCAGTATAACACACTGCCCACTGCGACATAACACACTGCCCACTGCAGGATAACACACTGCCCACTGCAGGATAAGACACTGCCCACTGGAGGTTATCACACTGCCCGCTGCATCGTAACACACTGCCCACTGCAGGTTAACACACTGCCCACTGCAGGATAACACAATGCCCACTGCAGGTTATCACATTGCCCACTGCAGGATAACACACTGCCCACTGCAGGATAACACACTTCCCACTGCAGGATAACACACTGCCCACTGCAGGTTAACACACTGCCCACTGCAGGATAACACACTGCCCACTGCAGGCTATCACAATGCCCACTGCAGGATAACACACTGCCCACTGCAGGTTAACACACTGCCCACAGCAGGTTAACACACTGCCCACTGCAGGTTAACACACTGCCCACGGCAGGATAACACACTGCCCACGGCAGCAGAACACAGCGCCCACTGCAGGTTATCACACTGCCCACTGCAGGATAACACACTGCCCACTGCAGGTTAACACACTGCCCACAGCAGGATAACACTCTGCCCACTGCAGGTTAACACACTGCCCACTGCAGCATAACACGTTGTCCACTGCGGGATTACACACTGCCCACTTCTGGATAACACAATGCCCACTTCAGGATAATACACTGCCCACTGCAGAAAACCACACTGCCCACTGCTGGATAACACACGGCGCACTGCAGGTAAATGCACGGCCCACTGCAGGATAACACACTGGCCACTGCAGGATAAGACACTGCCCACTGGAGGTTAACACACTGCCCACTGCAGCATAACACACTGCCCACTGCAGCATAACACACTGCGCACTGCAGGTTATCACACTGCCCAGTGCAGGATAACACACTGCCCACGGCAGCATAACACACTGCCCACTGCAGGTTAACACACTGCCCACTGCATGTTAAACCACTGCCCACTGCAGGATAACACAATGCCCACTGCAGGTTATCACACTGCCCACTGCAGGAAAACACACTGCCCACTGCAGGTTAACACACTGCCCACTGCAGGATAACACACTGTCCTCTACAGGATAACACACTGCCCACTGCAGGATAAGACACTGCCCACTGGAGGTTAACACACTGCCCACTGCAGCATAACACACTGCCCACCGCAGCTTAACACACTGCGCACTGCAGGTTAACACACTGCCCACTGCAGGATAACACACTGCCCACTGCAGGATAACACACTGCCCACGGCAGCATAACACAGCGCCCACTGCAGGTTATCACACTGCCCACTGCAGGATAACACACTGCCCACTGCAGGATAACACGCTGCCCATGGCAGGATAACACACTGCCCACTGCAGGTTAACACACTGCCCAAGCAGGATAACACACTGCCCACTGCAGGTTAACACACTGCCCACTGCAGCATAACACGCTGTCCACTGCTGGATTACACACTGCCTACTTCTGGATAACACAATGCCCACTTCAGGATAATACACTGCCCACTGCAGAAAACCACACTGCCCACTGCTGGATAACACACTGCGCACTGCAGGTAAATGCACGGCCCACTGCAGGATAACACACTGGCCACTGCAGGATAAGACACTGCCCACGGCAGGATAACACACTGCCCACGGCAGCAGAACACAGCGCCCACTGCAGGTTATCACACTGCCCACTGCAGGATAACACACTGCCCACTGCAGGTTAACACACTGCCCACAGCAGGATAACACTCTGCCCACTGCAGGTTAACACACTGCCCACTGCAGCATAACACGTTGTCCACTGCGGGATTACACACTGCCCACTTCTGGATAACACAATGCCCACTTCAGGATAATACACTGCCCACTGCAGAAAACCACACTGCCCACTGCTGGATAACACACGGCGCACTGCAGGTAAATGCACGGCCCACTGCAGGATAACACACTGGCCACTGCAGGATAAGACACTGCCCACTGGAGGTTAACACACTGCCCACTGCAGCATAACACACTGCCCACTGCAGCATAACACACTGCGCACTGCAGGTTATCACACTGCCCAGTGCAGGATAACACACTGCCCACGGCAGCATAACACACTGCCCACTGCAGGTTAACACACTGCCCACTGCATGTTAAACCACTGCCCACTGCAGGATAACACAATGCCCACTGCAGGTTATCACACTGCCCACTGCAGGAAAACACACTGCCCACTGCAGGTTAACACACTGCCCACTGCAGGATAACACACTGTCCTCTACAGGATAACACACTGCCCACTGCAGGATAAGACACTGCCCACTGGAGGTTAACACACTGCCCACTGCAGCATAACACACTGCCCACCGCAGCTTAACACACTGCGCACTGCAGGTTAACACACTGCCCACTGCAGGATAACACACTGCCCACTGCAGGATAACACACTGCCCACGGCAGCATAACACAGCGCCCACTGCAGGTTATCACACTGCCCACTGCAGGATAACACACTGCCCACTGCAGGATAACACGCTGCCCATGGCAGGATAACACACTGCCCACTGCAGGTTAACACACTGCCCAAGCAGGATAACACACTGCCCACTGCAGGTTAACACACTGCCCACTGCAGCATAACACGCTGTCCACTGCTGGATTACACACTGCCTACTTCTGGATAACACAATGCCCACTTCAGGATAATACACTGCCCACTGCAGAAAACCACACTGCCCACTGCTGGATAACACACTGCGCACTGCAGGTAAATGCACGGCCCACTGCAGGATAACACACTGGCCACTGCAGGATAAGACACTGCCCACTGGAGGTTAACACACTGCCCACTGCAGCATAACACACTGCCCACTGCAGCATAACACACTGCGCACTGCCGGTTATCACACTGCCCAGTGCAGGATAACACACTGCCCACGGAAGCATAACACACTGCCCACTGCAGGTTAACACACTGCCCAATGCATGTTAAACCACTGCCCACTGCAGGATAACACAATGCCCACTGCAGGTTATCATACTGCCACTGCAGGATAACACACTGCCCACTGCAGGTTAACACACTGCCCACTGCAGGATAACACACTGCCCTCTACAGGATAACACACTGCCCACTGCAGGATAAGACACTGCCCACTGGAGGTTAACACACTGCCCACTGCAGCATAACACACTGCCCACCGCAGCATAACACACTGCGCACTGCAGGTTAACACACTGCCCACTGCAGGATAACACACTTCCCACTGCAGGATAATACACTGCCCACTGCAGGTTAACACACTGCCCACTGCAGGTTAACACACAGCCCACAGCAGGTTAACATACTCCCCACTGCAGGTAAACACACTGCCCACTGCAGGTTAACACAATGCCCACTCCAGGATAACACACAGCCCACGGCAGGATAATACACTGCCACTGCAGGTTAACACACTGCCCACAGCAGGTTAACACACTGCCCACTGCAGGATAACACACTGCCCAATGCAGGATAATATACTTCCCAATGCAGGATAACACAGTGCCCACTGCAGGTTAACACACTACCCACAGCAGGTTAACACACTGCCCACTGCAGGTTAACACACTTCCCACTGCAGGATAACACACTGCCCACTGCAAGATAACACACTGCGCACTGCAGGTTTACGCACTGCCCAATGCAGGATAACACACTGCCCACTGCAGGATAACACACTGCCCACTGCAGGATAACACACTGCCCAATGCAGGATAATACACTTCCCAATGCAGGATAACACACTGCCCACTGCAGGTTAACACACTGCCCACAGCAGGTTAACACACTGCCCACTGCAGGTTAACACACTGCCCACTGCAGGATAACACACTGCCCACTGCAGGATAACACACTGCGCACTGCAGATAAACGCACTGCCCACTGCAGGATAACACACTGCCCACTGCAGGATAACACACTGCCCACTGCAGGATAACACACTGCCCACTGAAGATTAACACACTGCCCACAGCAGGATAACACACTGCCCACTGGAGGATAACACACTGCCCACTGAAGATTAACACACTGCCCACTGCAGGATAACACACTGCCCGCTGCAGGATAACACACTGCCAACTGCAGGTAAATGCACGGCCCAATGCAGGATAACATACAGCCCACTGCAGGATAACACACTGCCTACTGCAGGATAACACAATGCCCACTGCAGGTTAACACACTGCCCACTGAAGGATAACACACTGCCCACTGCAGGATAACACACTGCCCACAGCAGGATAACACACTGCCCAGTGCAGGTTATCACACTGCCCACTGCAGGATAACACACTGCCCACTGCACGTTAACGCACTGCCCACTGCAGGATAACACACTGCCCACTGCAGGATAGCACACTGCCCACTGCAGGATAACACACTGCCCAGTGCAGGTTTACACACTGCCCACTGCAGGATAACACACTTCCCACTGCAGGTTAAAACTCTGCCCACTGCAGGATAACAGACTGCCCAAAGCAGGATAACACACTTCCCACTGCAGGATAATACACTGCCCACTGCAGGTTAACACACTGCCCACTGCAGGTTAACACACAGCCCAATGCAGGTTAACATACTCCCCACTGCAGGATAACACATTTCCCACTGCAGGATAGCACACTGCCCACTGCAGGTTAACACACTGCCCACTGCAGGTTAACACACTGCCCACTGCAGGTTAACACACTGCCCACTGCAGGTTAACATACTCCCCACTGCAGGTGAACACACTGCCCACTGCAGAATAACACACTGCCCACTGCAGGATAACAAACTGCCCACTGCAGGATAATACACTGCCCACTGCAGCATAAGACACTGGCCTCTGCAGTATAACACACTGCCCACTGCGACATAACACACTGCCCACTGCAGGATAACACACTGCCCACTGCAGGATAAGACACTGCCCACTGGAGGTTATCACACTGCCCGCTGCATCGTAACACACTGCCCACTGCAGGTTAACACACTGCCCACTGCAGGATAACACAATGCCCACTGCAGGTTATCACATTGCCCACTGCAGGATAACACACTGCCCACTGCAGGATAACACACTTCCCACTGCAGGATAACACACTGCCCACTGCAGGTTAACACACTGCCCACTGCAGGATAACACACTGCCCACTGCAGGCTATCACAATGCCCACTGCAGGATAACACACTGCCCACTGCAGGTTAACACACTGCCCACAGCAGGTTAACACACTGCCCACTGCAGGTTAACACACTGCCCACGGCAGGATAACACACTGCCCACGGCAGCAGAACACAGCGCCCACTGCAGGTTATCACACTGCCCACTGCAGGATAACACACTGCCCACTGCAGGTTAACACACTGCCCACAGCAGGATAACACTCTGCCCACTGCAGGTTAACACACTGCCCACTGCAGCATAACACGTTGTCCACTGCGGGATTACACACTGCCCACTTCTGGATAACACAATGCCCACTTCAGGATAATACACTGCCCACTGCAGAAAACCACACTGCCCACTGCTGGATAACACACGGCGCACTGCAGGTAAATGCACGGCCCACTGCAGGATAACACACTGGCCACTGCAGGATAAGACACTGCCCACTGGAGGTTAACACACTGCCCACTGCAGCATAACACACTGCCCACTGCAGCATAACACACTGCGCACTGCAGGTTATCACACTGCCCAGTGCAGGATAACACACTGCCCACGGCAGCATAACACACTGCCCACTGCAGGTTAACACACTGCCCACTGCATGTTAAACCACTGCCCACTGCAGGATAACACAATGCCCACTGCAGGTTATCACACTGCCCACTGCAGGAAAACACACTGCCCACTGCAGGTTAACACACTGCCCACTGCAGGATAACACACTGTCCTCTACAGGATAACACACTGCCCACTGCAGGATAAGACACTGCCCACTGGAGGTTAACACACTGCCCACTGCAGCATAACACACTGCCCACCGCAGCTTAACACACTGCGCACTGCAGGTTAACACACTGCCCACTGCAGGATAACACACTGCCCACTGCAGGATAACACACTGCCCACGGCAGCATAACACAGCGCCCACTGCAGGTTATCACACTGCCCACTGCAGGATAACACACTGCCCACTGCAGGATAACACGCTGCCCATGGCAGGATAACACACTGCCCACTGCAGGTTAACACACTGCCCAAGCAGGATAACACACTGCCCACTGCAGGTTAACACACTGCCCACTGCAGCATAACACGCTGTCCACTGCTGGATTACACACTGCCCACTTCTGGATAACACAATGCCCACTTCAGGATAATACACTGCCCACTGCAGAAAACCACACTGCCCACTGCTGGATAACACACTGCGCACTGCAGGTAAATGCACGGCCCACTGCAGGATAACACACTGGCCACTGCAGGATAAGACACTGCCCACTGGAGGTTAACACACTGCCCACTGCAGCATAACACACTGCCCACTGCAGCATAACACACTGCGCACTGCCGGTTATCACACTGCCCAGTGCAGGATAACACACTGCCCACGGAAGCATAACACACTGCCCACTGCAGGTTAACACACTGCCCAATGCATGTTAAACCACTGCCCACTGCAGGATAACACAATGCCCACTGCAGGTTATCATACTGCCACTGCAGGATAACACACTGCCCACTGCAGGTTAACACACTGCCCACTGCAGGATAACACACTGCCCTCTACAGGATAACACACTGCCCACTGCAGGATAAGACACTGCCCACTGGAGGTTAACACACTGCCCACTGCAGCATAACACACTGCCCACCGCAGCATAACACACTGCGCACTGCAGGTTAACACACTGCCCACTGCAGGATAACACACTTCCCACTGCAGGATAATACACTGCCCACTGCAGGTTAACACACTGCCCACTGCAGGTTAACACACAGCCCACAGCAGGTTAACATACTCCCCACTGCAGGTAAACACACTGCCCACTGCAGGTTAACACAATGCCCACTCCAGGATAACACACAGCCCACGGCAGGATAATACACTGCCACTGCAGGTTAACACACTGCCCACAGCAGGTTAACACACTGCCCACTGCAGGATAACACACTGCCCAATGCAGGATAATATACTTCCCAATGCAGGATAACACAGTGCCCACTGCAGGTTAACACACTACCCACAGCAGGTTAACACACTGCCCACTGCAGGTTAACACACTTCCCACTGCAGGATAACACACTGCCCACTGCAAGATAACACACTGCGCACTGCAGGTTTACGCACTGCCCAATGCAGGATAACACACTGCCCACTGCAGGATAACACACTGCCCACTGCAGGATAACACACTGCCCAATGCAGGATAATACACTTCCCAATGCAGGATAACACACTGCCCACTGCAGGTTAACACACTGCCCACAGCAGGTTAACACACTGCCCACTGCAGGTTAACACACTGCCCACTGCAGGATAACACACTGCCCACTGCAGGATAACACACTGCGCACTGCAGATAAACGCACTGCCCACTGCAGGATAACACACTGCCCACTGCAGGATAACACACTGCCCACTGCAGGATAACACACTGCCCACTGAAGATTAACACACTGCCCACAGCAGGATAACACACTGCCCACTGGAGGATAACACACTGCCCACTGAAGATTAACACACTGCCCACTGCAGGATAACACACTGCCCGCTGCAGGATAACACACTGCCCACTGCAGGTAAATGCACGGCCCAATGCAGGATAACATACAGCCCACTGCAGGATAACACACTGCCTACTGCAGGATAACACAATGCCCACTGCAGGTTAACACACTGCCCACTGAAGGATAACACACTGCCCACTGCAGGATAACACACTGCCCACAGCAGGATAACACACTGCCCAGTGCAGGTTATCACACTGCCCACTGCAGGATAACACACTGCCCACTGCACGTTAACGCACTGCCCACTGCAGGATAACACACTGCCCACTGCAGGATAGCACACTGCCCACTGCAGGATAACACACTGCCCAGTGCAGGTTTACACACTGCCCACTGCAGGATAACACACTTCCCACTGCAGGTTAAAACTCTGCCCACTGCAGGATAACAGACTGCCCAAAGCAGGATAACACACTTCCCACTGCAGGATAATACACTGCCCACTGCAGGTTAACACACTGCCCACTGCAGGTTAACACACAGCCCAATGCAGGTTAACATACTCCCCACTGCAGGATAACACATTTCCCACTGCAGGATAGCACACTGCCCACTGCAGGTTAACACACTGCCCACTGCAGGTTAACACACTGCCCACTGCAGGTTAACACACTGCCCACTGCAGGTTAACATACTCCCCACTGCAGGTGAACACACTGCCCACTGCAGAATAACACACTGCCCACTGCAGGATAACAAACTGCCCACTGCAGGATAATACACTGCCCACTGCAGCATAAGACACTGGCCTCTGCAGTATAACACACTGCCCACTGCGACATAACACACTGCCCACTGCAGGATAAGACACTGCCCACTGGAGGTTATCACACTGCCCGCTGCATCGTAACACACTGCCCACTGCAGGTTAACACACTGCCCACTGCAGGATAACACAATGCCCACTGCAGGTTATCACATTGCCCACTGCAGGATAACACACTGCCCACTGCAGGATAACACACTGCCCACTGCAGGTTAACACACTGCCCACAGCAGGTTAACACACTGCCCACTGGAGGTTAACACACTGCCCACTGCAGAATAACACACTGCCCACTGCAGGATAAGACACTGCCCGCTGCCGGATAAGACACTGCCCACTGGAGGTTAACACACTGCCCACTGCAGCATAACACACTGCCCACTGCAGCATAACACACTGCGCACTGCAGGTTATCACACTGCCCACTGCAGGATAACACACTGCCCACGGCAGCATAACACACTGCCCACTGCAGGTTATCACACTGCCCACTGCATCGTAACACACTGCCCAAGCAGGATAACACACTGCCCACTGCAGGTTAACACTCTGCCCACTGCAGCATAACACGCTGTCCACTGCTGGATTTCACACTGCCTACTTCTGGATAACACAATGCCCACTTCAGGATAATACACTGCCCACTGCAGAAAACCACACTGCCCACTGCTGGATAACACACTGCGCACTGCAGGTAAATGCACGGCCCACTGCAGGATAACACACTGGCCACTGCAGGATAAGACACTGCCCACTGGAGGTTAACACACTGCCCACTGCAGCATAACACACTGCCCACTGCAGCATAACACACTGCGCACTGCCGGTTATCACACTGCCCAGTGCAGGATAACACACTGCCCACGGAAGCATAACACACTGCCCACTGCAGGTTAACACACTGCCCAATGCATGTTAAACCACTGCCCACTGCAGGATAACACAATGCCCACTGCAGGTTATCATACTGCCACTGCAGGATAACACACTGCCCACTGCAGGTTAACACACTGCCCACTGCAGGATAACACACTGCCCTCTACAGGATAACACACTGCCCACTGCAGGATAAGACACTGCCCACTGGAGGTTAACACACTGCCCACTGCAGCATAACACACTGCCCACCGCAGCATAACACACTGCGCACTGCAGGTTAACACACTGCCCACTGCAGGATAACACACTTCCCACTGCAGGATAATACACTGCCCACTGCAGGTTAACACACTGCCCACTGCAGGTTAACACACAGCCCACAGCAGGTTAACATACTCCCCACTGCAGGTAAACACACTGCCCACTGCAGGTTAACACAATGCCCACTCCAGGATAACACACAGCCCACGGCAGGATAATACACTGCCACTGCAGGTTAACACACTGCCCACAGCAGGTTAACACACTGCCCACTGCAGGATAACACACTGCCCAATGCAGGATAATATACTTCCCAATGCAGGATAACACAGTGCCCACTGCAGGTTAACACACTACCCACAGCAGGTTAACACACTGCCCACTGCAGGTTAACACACTTCCCACTGCAGGATAACACACTGCCCACTGCAAGATAACACACTGCGCACTGCAGGTTTACGCACTGCCCAATGCAGGATAACACACTGCCCACTGCAGGATAACACACTGCCCACTGCAGGATAACACACTGCCCAATGCAGGATAATACACTTCCCAATGCAGGATAACACACTGCCCACTGCAGGTTAACACACTGCCCACAGCAGGTTAACACACTGCCCACTGCAGGTTAACACACTGCCCACTGCAGGATAACACACTGCCCACTGCAGGATAACACACTGCGCACTGCAGATAAACGCACTGCCCACTGCAGGATAACACACTGCCCACTGCAGGATAACACACTGCCCACTGCAGGATAACACACTGCCCACTGAAGATTAACACACTGCCCACAGCAGGATAACACACTGCCCACTGGAGGATAACACACTGCCCACTGAAGATTAACACACTGCCCACTGCAGGATAACACACTGCCCGCTGCAGGATAACACACTGCCCACTGCAGGTAAATGCACGGCCCAATGCAGGATAACATACAGCCCACTGCAGGATAACACACTGCCTACTGCAGGATAACACAATGCCCACTGCAGGTTAACACACTGCCCACTGAAGGATAACACACTGCCCACTGCAGGATAACACACTGCCCACAGCAGGATAACACACTGCCCAGTGCAGGTTATCACACTGCCCACTGCAGGATAACACACTGCCCACTGCACGTTAACGCACTGCCCACTGCAGGATAACACACTGCCCACTGCAGGATAGCACACTGCCCACTGCAGGATAACACACTGCCCAGTGCAGGTTTACACACTGCCCACTGCAGGATAACACACTTCCCACTGCAGGTTAAAACTCTGCCCACTGCAGGATAACAGACTGCCCAAAGCAGGATAACACACTTCCCACTGCAGGATAATACACTGCCCACTGCAGGTTAACACACTGCCCACTGCAGGTTAACACACAGCCCAATGCAGGTTAACATACTCCCCACTGCAGGATAACACATTTCCCACTGCAGGATAGCACACTGCCCACTGCAGGTTAACACACTGCCCACTGCAGGTTAACACACTGCCCACTGCAGGTTAACACACTGCCCACTGCAGGTTAACATACTCCCCACTGCAGGTGAACACACTGCCCACTGCAGAATAACACACTGCCCACTGCAGGATAACAAACTGCCCACTGCAGGATAATACACTGCCCACTGCAGCATAAGACACTGGCCTCTGCAGTATAACACACTGCCCACTGCGACATAACACACTGCCCACTGCAGGATAACACATTGCCCACTGCAGGATAAGACACTGCCCACTGCAGGATAAGACACTGCCCACTGGAGGTTATCACACTGCCCGCTGCATCGTAACACACTGCCCACTGCAGGTTAACACACTGCCCACTGCAGGATAACACAATGCCCACTGCAGGTTATCACATTGCCCACTGCAGGATAACACACTGCCCACTGCAGGATAACACACTGCCCACTGCAGGTTAACACACTGCCCACAGCAGGTTAACACACTGCCCACTGGAGGTTAACACACTGCCCACTGCAGAATAACACACTGCCCACTGCAGGATAAGACACTGCCCGCTGCCGGATAAGACACTGCCCACTGGAGGTTAACACACTGCCCACTGCAGCATAACACACTGCCCACTGCAGCATAACACACTGCGCACTGCAGGTTATCACACTGCCCACTGCAGGATAACACACTGCCCACGGCAGCATAACACACTGCCCACTGCAGGTTATCACACTGCCCACTGCATCGTAACACACTGCCCAAGCAGGATAACACACTGCCCACTGCAGGTTAACACACTGCCCACTGCAGCATAACACGCTGTCCACTGCTGGATTACACACTGCCTACTTCTGGATAACACAATGCCCACTTCAGGATAATACACTGCCCACTGCAGAAAACCACACTGCCCACTGCTGGATAACACACTGCGCACTGCAGGTAAATGCACGGCCCACTGCAGGATAACACACTGGCCACTGCAGGATAAGACACTGCCCACTGGAGGTTAACACACTGCCCACTGCAGCATAACACACTGCCCACTGCAGCATAACACACTGCGCACTGCCGGTTATCACACTGCCCAGTGCAGGATAACACACTGCCCACGGAAGCATAACACACTGCCCACTGCAGGTTAACACACTGCCCAATGCATGTTAAACCACTGCCCACTGCAGGATAACACAATGCCCACTGCAGGTTATCATACTGCCACTGCAGGATAACACACTGCCCACTGCAGGTTAACACACTGCCCACTGCAGGATAACACACTGCCCTCTACAGGATAACACACTGCCCACTGCAGGATAAGACACTGCCCACTGGAGGTTAACACACTGCCCACTGCAGCATAACACACTGCCCACCGCAGCATAACACACTGCGCACTGCAGGTTAACACACTGCCCACTGCAGGATAACACACTTCCCACTGCAGGATAATACACTGCCCACTGCAGGTTAACACACTGCCCACTGCAGGTTAACACACAGCCCACAGCAGGTTAACATACTCCCCACTGCAGGTAAACACACTGCCCACTGCAGGTTAACACAATGCCCACTCCAGGATAACACACAGCCCACGGCAGGATAATACACTGCCACTGCAGGTTAACACACTGCCCACAGCAGGTTAACACACTGCCCACTGCAGGATAACACACTGCCCAATGCAGGATAATATACTTCCCAATGCAGGATAACACACTGCCCACTGCAGGTTAACACACTACCCACAGCAGGTTAACACACTGCCCACTGCAGGTTAACACACTGCCCACTGCAGGATAACACACTGCCCACTGCAAGATAACACACTGCGCACTGCAGGTTTACGCACTGCCCAATGCAGGATAACACACTGCCCACTGCAGGATAACACACTGCCCACTGCAGGATAACACACTGCCCAATGCAGGATAATACACTTCCCAATGCAGGATAACACACTGCCCACTGCAGGTTAACACACTGCCCACAGCAGGTTAACACACTGCCCACTGCAGGTTAACACACTGCCCACTGCAGGATAACACACTGCCCACTGCAGGATAACACACTGCGCACTGCAGATAAACGCACTGCCCACTGCAGGATAACACACTGCCCACTGCAGGATAACACACTGCCCACTGCAGGATAACACACTGCCCACTGAAGATTAACACACTGCCCACAGCAGGATAACACACTGCCCACTGGAGGATAACACACTGCCCACTGAAGATTAACACACTGCCCACTGCAGGATAACACACTGCCCGCTGCAGGATAACACACTGCCCACTGCAGGTAAATGCACGGCCCAATGCAGGATAACATACAGCCCACTGCAGGATAACACACTGCCTACTGCAGGATAACACAATGCCCACTGCAGGTTAACACACTGCCCACTGAAGGATAACACACTGCCCACTGCAGGATAACACACTGCCCACAGCAGGATAACACACTGCCCAGTGCAGGTTATCACACTGCCCACTGCAGGATAACACACTGCCCACTGCACGTTAACGCACTGCCCACTGCAGGATAACACACTGCCCACTGCAGGATAGCACACTGCCCACTGCAGGATAACACACTGCCCAGTGCAGGTTTACACACTGCCCACCGCAGGATAACACACTTCCCACTGCAGGTTAAAACTCTGCCCACTGCAGGATAACAGACTGCCCAAAGCAGGATAACACACTTCCCACTGCAGGATAATACACTGCCCACTGCAGGTTAACACACTGCCCACTGCAGGTTAACACACAGCCCAATGCAGGTTAACATACTCCCCACTGCAGGATAACACATTTCCCACTGCAGGATAGCACACTGCCCACTGCAGGTTAACACACTGCCCACTGCAGGTTAACACACTGCCCACTGCAGGTTAACACACTGCCCACTGCAGGTTAACATACTCCCCACTGCAGGTGAACACACTGCCCACTGCAGAATAACACACTGCCCACTGCAGGATAACAAACTGCCCACTGCAGGATAATACACTGCCCACTGCAGCATAAGACACTGGCCTCTGCAGTATAACACACTGCCCACTGCGACATAACACACTGCCCACTGCAGGATAACACACTGCCCACTGCAGGATAAGACACTGCCCACTGCAGGATAAGACACTGCCCACTGGAGGTTATCACACTGCCCGCTGCATCGTAACACACTGCCCACTGCAGGTTAACACACTGCCCACTGCAGGATAACACAATGCCCACTGCAGGTTATCACATTGCCCACTGCAGGATAACACACTGCCCACTGCAGGATAACACACTGCCCACTGCAGGTTAACACACTGCCCACAGCAGGTTAACACACTGCCCACTGGAGGTTAACACACTGCCCACTGCAGAATAACACACTGCCCACTGCAGGATAAGACACTGCCCGCTGCCGGATAAGACACTGCCCACTGGAGGTTAACACACTGCCCACTGCAGCATAACACACTGCCCACTGCAGCATAACACACTGCGCACTGCAGGTTATCACACTGCCCACTGCAGGATAACACACTGCCCACGGCAGCATAACACACTGCCCACTGCAGGTTATCACACTGCCCACTGCATCGTAACACACTGCCCACTGCAGGTTAACACACTGCCCACTGCAGGATAACACACTGCCCACTGCAGGTTAACACACTGCCCACTGCAGGATAACACACTGCCCACTGCAGGCTATCACAATGCCCACTGCAGGATAACACACTGCCCACTGCAGGTTAACACACTGCCCACAGCAGGTTAACACACTGCCCAATGCAGGTTAACACACTGCCCACGGCAGGATAACACACTGCCCACGGCAGCAGAACACAGCGCCCACTGCAGGTTATCACACTGTCCACTGCAGGATAACACACTGCCCACTGCAGGTTAACACACTGCCCACAGCAGGATAACACTCTGCCCACTGCAGGTTAACACACTGCCCACTGCAGCATAACACGCTGTCCACTGCGGGATTACACACTGCCCACTTCTGGATAACACAATGCCCACTTCAGGATAATACACTGCCCACTGCAGAAAACCACACTGCCCACTGCTGGATAACACACTGCGCACTGCAGGTAAATGCACGGCCCACTGCAGGATAACACACTGGCCACTGCAGGATAAGACACTGCCCACTGGAGGTTAACACACTGCCCACTGCAGCATAACACACTGCCCACTGCAGCATAACACACTGCGCTCTGCAGGTTATCACACTGCCCAGTGCAGGATAACACACTGCCCACGGCAGCATAACACACTGCCCACTGCAGGTTAACACACTGCCCACTGCAGTTTAAACCACTGCCCACTGCAGGATAACACAATGCCCACTGCAGGTTATCACACTGCCCACTGCAGGATAACACACTGCCCACTGCAGGTTAACACACTGCCCACTGCAGGATAACACACTGCCCTCTACAGGATAACACACTGCCCACTGCAGGATAAGACACTGCCCACTGCAGGTTAACACACTGCCCACTGCAGCATAACACACTGCCCACTGCAGGTTAACACACTGCCCACTGCAGGATAACACACTGCCCACTGCAGCATAACACGCTGTCCACTGCTGGATTACACACTGCCCACTTCTGGATAACACAATGCCCACTTCAGGATAATACACTGCCCACTGCAGAAAACCACACTGCCCACTGCTGGATAAAACACTGCCCACTGCAGGTTTAAACATTCCTCACTGCAGGTTAATACACTGCGCACTTCAGGATAACACACTGCCCACTGAAGATTAACAGACTGCCCATTGCAGGATAACACACTGCCCACAGCAGGATAACACACTGCCCAGTGCAGGTTATCACACTGCCCACTGCAGGATAACACACTGCCCACTGCACGTTAACGCACTGCCCACTGCAGGATAACACACTGCCCACTGCAGGATAGCACACTGCCCACTGCAGGATAACACACTGCCCATTGCAGGTTAACACACTGCCCACTGCAGGATAACACACTTCCCACTGCAGGTTAACACACTGCCCACTGCAGGATAACAGACTGCCCAATGCAGGATAACACACTTCCCACTGCAGGATAATACACTGCCCACTGCAGGTTAACACACTGCCCACTGCAGGTTAACACACAGCCCACTGCAGGTTAACATACTCCCCACTGCAGGATAACACATTTCCCACTGCAGGATAGCACACTGCCCACTGCAGGTTAACACACTGCCCACTGCAGGTTAACACACTGCCCACTGCAGGTTAACACACTGCCCACTGCAGGTTAACATACTCCCCACTGCAGGTGAACACACTGCCCACTGCAGAATAACACACTGCCCACTGCAGGATAACAAACTGCCCACTGCAGGATAATACACTGCCCACTGCAGCATAAGACACTGGCCTCTGCAGTATAACACACTGCCCACTGCGACATAACACACTGCCCACAGCAGGTTAACACACTGCCCACTGCAGGTTAACACACTGCCCACTGCAGGATAACACACTGCCCACTGCAGGAAAACACACTGCCCACTGCAGGTTAACACACTGCCCACTGCAGGATTACACACTGCCCACTGCAGGATAAGACACTGCCCACTTCAGGATAAGACACTGCCCACTGGAGGTTATCACACTGCCGGCTGCATCATAACACACTGCCCACTGCAGGTTAACACACTGCCCACTGCAGGATAACACACTGCCCACTGCAGGCTATCACACTGCCCACTGCAGGATAACACACTGCCCACTGCAGGTTAACACACTGCCCACAGCAGGTTAACACACTGCCCACTGGAGTTTAACACACTGCCCACTGCAGAATAACACACTGCCCACTGCAGGATAAGACACTGCCCGCTGCCGGATAAGACACTGCCCAGTGGAGGTTAACACACTGCCCACTGCAGCATAACACACTGCCCACTGCAGCATAACACCCTGCGCACTGCAGGTTATCACACTGCCCACTGCAGGATAACACACTGCCCACGGCAGCATAACACACTGCCCACTGCAGGTTATCACACTGCCCACTGCATCGTAACACACTGCCCACTGCAGGTAAACACACTGCCCACTGCAGGATAACACAATGCCCACTGCAGGTTATCACACTGCCCACTGCATCGTAACACACTGCCCACTGCAGGTTAACACACTGCCCACTGCAGGATAACACACTGCCCACTGCAGGTTAACACACTGCCCACTGCAGGATAACACACTGCCCACTGCAGGCTATCACAATGCCCACTGCAGGATAACACACTGCACACTGCAGGTTAACACACTGCCCACAGCAGGTTAACACACTGCCCAATGCAGGTTAACACACTGCCGACGGCAGGATAACACACTGCCCACGGCAGCAGAACACAGCGCCCACTGCAGGTTATCACACTGCCCACTGCAGGATAACACACTGCCCACTGCAGGTTAACACACTGCCCACAGCAGGATAACACTCTGCCCACTGCAGGTTAACACACAGCCCACTGCAGCATAACACGCTGTCCACTGCGGGATTACACACTGCCCACTTCTGGATAACACAATGCCCACTTCAGGATAATACACTGCCCACTGCAGAAAACCACACTGCCCACTGCTGGATAACACACTGCGCACTGCAGGTAAATGCACGGCCCACTGCAGGATAACACACTGGCCACTGCAGGATAAGACACTGCCCACTGGAGGTTAACACACTGCCCACTGCAGCATAACACACTGCCCACTGCAACATAACACACTGCGCTCTGCAGGTTATCACACTGCCCAGTGCAGGATAACACACTGCCCACGGCAGCATAACACACTGCCCACTGCAGGTTAACACACTGCCCACTGCAGTTTAAACCACTGCCCACTGCAGGATAACACAATGCCCACTGCAGGTTATCACACTGCCCACTGCAGGATAACACACTGCCCACTGCAGGTTAACACACTGCCCACTGCAGGATAACACACTGCCCTCTACAGGATAACACACTGCCCACTGCAGGATAAGACACTGCCCACTGCAGGTTAACACACTGCCCACTGCAGCATAACACACTGCCCACTGCAGGTTAACACACTGCCCACTGCAGGATAACACACTGCCCACTGCAGCATAACACGCTGTCCACTGCTGGATTACACACTGCCCACTTCTGGATAACACAATGCCCACTTCAGGATAATACACTGCCCACTGCAGAAAACCACACTGCCCACTGCTGGATAAAACACTGCCCACTGCAGGTTTAAATATTCCTCACTGCAGGTTAATACACTGCGCACTTCAGGATAACACACTGCCCACTGAAGATTAACAGACTGCCCATTGCAGGATAACACACTGCCCACAGCAGGATAACACACTGCCCAGTGCAGGTTATCACACTGCCCACTGCAGGATAACACACTGCCCACTGTACGTTAACGCACTGCCCACTGCAGGATAACACACTGCCCACTGCAGGATAGCACACTGCCCACTGCAGGATAACACACTGCCCATTGCAGGTTAACACACTGCCCACTGCAGGATAACACACTTCCCACTGCAGGTTAACACACTGCCCACTGCAGGATAACAGACTGCCCAATGCAGGATAACACGCTTCCCACTGCAGGATAATACACTGCCCACTGCAGGTTAACGCACTGCCCACTGCAGGATAACACACTGCCCACTGCAGGATAGCACACTGCCCACTGCAGGATAACACACTGCCCATTGCAGGTTAACACACTGCCCACTGCAGGATAACACACTTCCCACTGCAGGTTAACACACTGCCCACTGCAGGATAACAGACTGCCCAATGCAGGATAACACACTTCCCACTGCAGGATAATACACTGCCCACTGCAGGTTAACACACTGCCCACTGCAGGTTAACACACAGCCCACTGCAGGTTAACATACTCCCCACTGCAGGATAACACATTTCCCACTGCAGGATAGCACACTGCCCACTGCAGGTTAACACACTGCCCACTGCAGGTTAACACACTGCCCACTGCAGGTTAACACACTGCCCACTGCAGGTTAACATACTCCCCACTGCAGGTGATCACACTGCCCACTGCAGAATAACACACTGCCCACTGCAGGATAACAAACTGCCCACTGCAGGATAATACACTGCCCACTGCAGCATAAGACACTGGCCTCTGCAGTATAACACACTGCCCACTGCGACATAACACACTGCCCACAGCAGGTTAACACACTGCCCACTGCAGGTTAACACACTGCCCACTGCAGGATAACACACTGCCCACTGCAGGAAAACACACTGCCCACTGCAGGTTAACACACTGCCCACTGCAGGATTACACACTGCCCACTGCAGGATAAGACACTGCCCACTTCAGGATAAGACACTGCCCAGCGGAGGTTATCACACTGCCAGCTGCATCATAACACACTGCCCACTGCAGGTTAACACACTGCCCACTGCAGGATAACACACTGCCAACTGCAGGCTATCACACTGCCCACTGCAGGATAACACACTGCCCACTGCAGGTTAACACACTGCCCACAGCAGGTTAACACACTGCCCACTGGAGGTTAACACACTGCCCACTGCAGAATAACACACTGCCCACTGCAGGATAAGACACTGCCCGCTGCCGGATAAGACACTGCCCAGTGGAGGTTAACACACTGCCCACTGCAGCATAACACACTGCCCACTGCAGCATAACACACTGCGCACTGCAGGTTATCACACTGCCCACTGCAGGATAACACACTGCCCACGGCAGCATAACACACTGCCCACTGCAGGTTATCACACTGCCAACTGCATCGTAACACACTGCCCACTGCAGGTAAACACACTGCCCACTGCAGGATAACACAATGCCCACTGCTGGTTATCACACTGCCCACTGCAGGATAACACACTGCCCACTGCAGGTTAACACACTGCCCACTGCAGGATAACACACTGCCCACTGCAGGCTATCACAATGCCCACTGCAGGATAACACACTGCCCACTGCAGGTTAACACACTGCCCACAGCAGGTTAACACACTGCCCACTGCAGGTTAACACACTGCCTACGGCAGGATAACACACTGCCCACGGCAGCAGAATACAGTGCCCACTGCAGGTTATCACACTGCCCACTGCAGGATAACACACTGCCCACTGCAGGTTAACACACTGCCCACAGCAGGATAACACTCTGCCCACTGCAGGTTAACACACTGCCCACTGCAGCATAACACACTGTCCACTGCGGGATTACACACTGCCCACTTCTGGATAACAAAATGCCCACTTCAGGATAATACACTGCCCACTGCAGAAAACCACACTGCCCACTGCTGGATAACACACTGCGCACTGCAGGTAAATGCACGGCCCACTGCAGGATAACACAATGGCCACTGCAGGATAAGACACTGCCCACTGGAGGTTAACACACTGCCCACTGCAGCATAACACACTGCCCACTGCAGCATAACACACTGCGCACTGCAGGTTATCACACTGCCCACTGCAGGATAACACACTGCCCACGGCAGCATAACACACTGCCCACTGCAGGTTAACACACTGCCCACTGCAGTTTAAACCACTGCCCACTGCAGGATAACACAATGCCCACTGCAGGTTATCACACTGCCCACTGCATGTTAAACCACTGCCCACTGCAGGATAACACACTGCCCACTGCAGGTTAACACACTGCCCACTGCAGGATAACACACTGCCCTCTACAGGATAACACACTGCCCACTGCAGGATAAGACACTGCCCACTGGAGGTTAACACACTGCCCACTGCAGCATAACACACTGCCCAACGCAGCATAACACAGTGCCCACTGCAGGTTAACACACTGCCCACTGCAGGATAACACACTGCCCACTGCAGGATAACACACTGCCCACGGCAGCATAACACAGCGCCCACTGCAGGTTATCACACTGCCCACTGCAGGATAACACACTGCCCATGGCAGGATAACAGACTGCCCACTGCAGGTTAACACACTGCCCAAGCAGGATAACACACTGTCCACTGCAGGTTAACACACTGCCCACTGCAGGATAACAGACTGCCCAATGCAGGATAACACGCTTCCCACTGCAGGATAATACACTGCCCACTGCAGGTTAACGCACTGCCCACTGCAGGATAACACACTGCCCACTGCAGGATAGCACACTGCCCACTGCAGGATAACACACTGCCCATTGCAGGTTAACACACTGCCCACTGCAGGATAACACACTTCCCACTGCAGGTTAACACACTGCCCACTGCAGGATAACAGACTGCCCAATGCAGGATAACACACTTCCCACTGCAGGATAATACACTGCCCACTGCAGGTTAACACACTGCCCACTGCAGGTTAACACACAGCCCACTGCAGGTTAACATACTCCCCACTGCAGGATAACACATTTCCCACTGCAGGATAGCACACTGCCCACTGCAGGTTAACACACTGCCCACTGCAGGTTAACACACTGCCCACTGCAGGTTAACACACTGCCCACTGCAGGTTAACATACTCCCCACTGCAGGTGATCACACTGCCCACTGCAGAATAACACACTGCCCACTGCAGGATAACAAACTGCCCACTGCAGGATAATACACTGCCCACTGCAGCATAAGACACTGGCCTCTGCAGTATAACACACTGCCCACTGCGACATAACACACTGCCCACAGCAGGTTAACACACTGCCCACTGCAGGTTAACACACTGCCCACTGCAGGATAACACACTGCCCACTGCAGGAAAACACACTGCCCACTGCAGGTTAACACACTGCCCACTGCAGGATTACACACTGCCCACTGCAGGATAAGACACTGCCCACTTCAGGATAAGACACTGCCCAGCGGAGGTTATCACACTGCCAGCTGCATCATAACACACTGCCCACTGCAGGTTAACACACTGCCCACTGCAGGATAACACACTGCCAACTGCAGGCTATCACACTGCCCACTGCAGGATAACACACTGCCCACTGCAGGTTAACACACTGCCCACAGCAGGTTAACACACTGCCCACTGGAGGTTAACACACTGCCCACTGCAGAATAACACACTGCCCACTGCAGGATAAGACACTGCCCGCTGCCGGATAAGACACTGCCCAGTGGAGGTTAACACACTGCCCACTGCAGCATAACACACTGCCCACTGCAGCATAACACACTGCGCACTGCAGGTTATCACACTGCCCACTGCAGGATAACACACTGCCCACGGCAGCATAACACACTGCCCACTGCAGGTTATCACACTGCCAACTGCATCGTAACACACTGCCCACTGCAGGTAAACACACTGCCCACTGCAGGATAACACAATGCCCACTGCTGGTTATCACACTGCCCACTGCAGGATAACACACTGCCCACTGCAGGTTAACACACTGCCCACTGCAGGATAACACACTGCCCACTGCAGGCTATCACAATGCCCACTGCAGGATAACACACTGCCCACTGCAGGTTAACACACTGCCCACAGCAGGTTAACACACTGCCCACTGCAGGTTAACACACTGCCTACGGCAGGATAACACACTGCCCACGGCAGCAGAATACAGTGCCCACTGCAGGTTATCACACTGCCCACTGCAGGATAACACACTGCCCACTGCAGGTTAACACACTGCCCACAGCAGGATAACACTCTGCCCACTGCAGGTTAACACACTGCCCACTGCAGCATAACACACTGTCCACTGCAGGATTACACACTGCCCACTTCTGGATAACAAAATGCCCACTTCAGGATAATACACTGCCCACTGCAGAAAACCACACTGCCCACTGCTGGATAACACACTGCGCACTGCAGGTAAATGCACGGCCCACTGCAGGATAACACAATGGCCACTGCAGGATAAGACACTGCCCACTGGAGGTTAACACACTGCCCACTGCAGCATAACACACTGCCCACTGCAGCATAACACACTGCGCACTGCAGGTTATCACACTGCCCACTGCAGGATAACACACTGCCCACGGCAGCATAACACACTGCCCACTGCAGGTTAACACACTGCCCACTGCAGTTTAAACCACTGCCCACTGCAGGATAACACAATGCCCACTGCAGGTTATCACACTGCCCACTGCATGTTAAACCACTGCCCACTGCAGGATAACACACTGCCCACTGCAGGTTAACACACTGCCCACTGCAGGATAACACACTGCCCTCTACAGGATAACACACTGCCCACTGCAGGATAAGACACTGCCCACTGGAGGTTAACACACTGCCCACTGCAGCATAACACACTGCCCAACGCAGCATAACACAGTGCCCACTGCAGGTTAACACACTGCCCACTGCAGGATAACACACTGCCCACTGCAGGATAACACACTGCCCACGGCAGCATAACACAGCGCCCACTGCAGGTTATCACACTGCCCACTGCAGGATAACACACTGCCCATGGCAGGATAACAGACTGCCCACTGCAGGTTAACACACTGCCCAAGCAGGATAACACACTGTCCACTGCAGGTTAACACACTGCCCACTGCAGCATAACACGCTGTCCACTGCTGGATTACACACTGCCCACTTCTGGATAACACAATGCCCACTTCAGGATAATACACTGCCCACTGCAGAAAACCACACTGCCCACTGCTGGATAAAACACTGCCCACTGCAGGTTTAAATAATCCTCACTGCAGGTTAATACACTGCGCACTTCAGGATAACACACTGCCCACTGAAGATTAACAGACTGCCCATTGCAGGATAACACACTGCCCACAGCAGGATAACACACTGCCCACTGCAGGATAACACACTGCCCACTGCAGGATAGCACACTGCCCACTGCAGGATAACACACTGCCCACAGCAGGTTAACACACTGCCCACTGGAGGTTAACACACTGCCCACTGCAGAATAACACACTGCCCACTGCAGGATAAGACACTGCCCGCTGCCAGATAAGACACTGCCCACAGGAGGTTAACACAATGCCCACTGCAGCATAACACACTGCCCACTGCAGCATAACACAGTGCGCACTGCCGGTTATCACACTGCCCAGTGCAGGATAACACACTGCCCACGGCAGCATAACACACTGCCCACTGCAGGTTAACACACTGCCCACTGCATGTTAAACCACTGCCCACTGCAGGATAACACAATGCCCACTGCAGGTTATCACACTGCCCACTGCAGGATAACACACTGCCCACTGCAGGTTAACACACTGCCCACTGCAGGATAACACACTGCCCTCTACAGGATAACACACTGCCCACTGCAGGATAAGACACTGCCCACTGGAGGTTAACACACTGCCCACTGCAGCATAACACACTGCCCACCGCAGCATAACACACTGCGCACTGCAGGTTAACACACTGCCCACTGCAGGATAACACACTTCCCACTGCAGGATAATACACTGCCCACTGCAGGTTAACACACTGCCCACTGCAGGTTAACACACAGCCCACAGCAGGTTAACATACTCCCCACTGCAGGTAAACACACTGCCCACTGCAGGTTAACACAATGCCCACTCCAGGATAACACACAGCCCACGGCAGGATAATACACTGCCACTGCAGGTTAACACACTGCCCACAGCAGGTTAACACACTGCCCACTGCAGGATAACACACTGCCCAATGCAGGATAATATACTTCCCAATGCAGGATAACACAGTGCCCACTGCAGGTTAACACACTACCCACAGCAGGTTAACACACTGCCCACTGCAGGTTAACACACTTCCCACTGCAGGATAACACACTGCCCACTGCAAGATAACACACTGCGCACTGCAGGTTTACGCACTGCCCAATGCAGGATAACACACTGCCCACTGCAGGATAACACACTGCCCACTGCAGGATAACACACTGCCCAATGCAGGATAATACACTTCCCAATGCAGGATAACACACTGCCCACTGCAGGTTAACACACTGCCCACAGCAGGTTAACACACTGCCCACTGCAGGATAACACACTGCCCACTGCAGGATAACACACTGCCCACTGCAGATAAACGCACTGCCCACTGCAGGATAACACACTGCCCACTGCAGGATAACACACTGCCCACTGCAGGATAACACACTGCCCACTGAAGATTAACACACTGCCCACAGCAGGATAACACACTGCCCACTGGAGGATAACACACTGCCCACTGAAGATTAACACACTGCCCACTGCAGGATAACACACTGCCCGCTGCAGGATAACACACTGCCCACTGCAGGTAAATGCACGGCCCAATGCAGGATAACATACAGCCCACTGCAGGATAACACACTGCCTACTGCAGGATAACACAATCCCCACTGCAGGTTAACACACTGCCCACTGAAGGATAACACACTGCCCACTGCAGGATAACACACTGCCCACAGCAGGATAACACACTACCCAGTGCAGGTTATCACACTGCCCACTGCAGGATAACACACTGCCCACTGCACGTTAACGCACTGCCCACTGCAGGATAACACACTGCCCACTGCAGGATAGCACACTGCCCACTGCAGGATAACACACTGCCCATTGCAGGTTAACACACTGCCCACTGCAGGATAACACACTTCCCACTGCAGGTTAACACTCTGCCCACTGCAGGATAACAGACTGCCCAATGCAGGATAACACACTTCCCACTGCAGGATAATACACTGCCCACTGCAGGTTAACACACTGCCCACTGCAGGTTAACACACAGCCCAATGCAGGTTAACATACTCCCCACTGCAGGATAACACATTTCCCACTGCAGGATAGCACACTGCCCACTGCAGGTTAACACACTGCCCACTGCAGGTTAACACACTGCCCACTGCAGGTTAACACACTGCCCACTGGAGGTTAACATACTCCCCACTGCAGGTGAACACACTGCCCACTGCAGAATAACACACTGCCCACTGCAGGATAACAAACTGCCCACTGCAGGATAATACACTGCCCACTGCAGCATAAGACACTGGCCTCTGCAGTATAACACACTGCCCACTGCGACATAACACACTGCCCACTGCAGGATAACACACTGCCCACTGCAGGATAAGACACTGCCCACTGCAGGATAAGACACTGCCCACTGGAGGTTATCACACTGCCCGCTGCATCGTAACACACTGCCCACTGCAGGTTAACACACTGCCCACTGCAGGATAACACAATGCCCACTGCAGGTTATCACATTGCCCACTGCAGGATAACACACTGCCCACTGCAGGATAACACACTGCCCACTGCAGGTTAACACACTGCCCACAGCAGGTTAACACACTGCCCACTGGAGGTTAACACACTGCCCACTGCAGAATAACACACTGCCCACTGCAGGATAAGACACTGCCCGCTGCCGGATAAGACACTGCCCACTGGAGGTTAACACACTGCCCACTGCAGCATAACACACTGCCCACTGCAGCATAACACACTGCGCACTGCAGGTTATCACACTGCCCACTGCAGGATAACACACTGCGCACTGCAGGTTATCACACTGCCCACTGCAGGATAACACACTGCCCACGGCAGCATAACACACTGCCCACTGCAGGTTATCACACTGCCCACTGCATCGTAACACACTGCCCACTGCAGGTTAACACACTGCCCACTGCAGGATAACACACTGCCCACTGCAGGTTAACACACTGCCCACTGCAGGATAACACACTGCCCACTGCAGGCTATCACAATGCCCACTGCAGGATAACACACTGCCCACTGCAGGTTAACACACTGCCCACAGCAGGTTAACACACTGCCCAATGCAGGTTAACACACTGCCCACGGCAGGATAACACACTGCCCACGGCAGCAGAACACAGCGCCCACTGCAGGTTATCACACTGCCCACTGCTGGATAACACACTGCCCACTGCAGGTTAACACACTGCCCACAGCAGGATAACACTCTGCCCACTGCAGGTTAACACACTGCCCACTGCAGCATAACACGCTGTCCACTGCGGGATTACACACTGCCCACTTCTGGATAACACAATGCCCACTTCAGGATAATACACTGCCCACTGCAGAAAACCACACTGCCCACTGCTGGATAACACACTGCGCACTGCAGGTAAATGCACGGCCCACTGCAGGATAACACACTGGCCACTGCAGGATAAGACACTGCCCACTGGAGGTTAACACACTGCCCACTGCAGCATAACACACTGCCAACTGCAGCATAACACACTGCGCACTGCAGGTTATCACACTGCCCAGTGCAGGATAACACACTGCCCACGGCAGCATAACACACTGCCCACTGCAGGTTAACACACTGCCCACTGCAGTTTAAACCACTGCCCACTGCAGGATAACACAATGCCCACTGCAGGTTATCACACTGCCCACTGCAGGATAACACACTGCCCACTGCAGGTTAACACACTGCCCACTGCAGGATAACACATTGCCCTCTACAGGATAACACACTGCCCACTGCAGGATAAGACACTGCCCACTGCAGGTTAACACACTGCCCACTGCAGCATAACACACTGCCCACTGCAGGTTAACACACTGCCCACTGCAGGATAACACACTGCCCACTGCAGCATAACACGCTGTCCACTGCTGGATTACACACTGCCCACTTCTGGATAACACAATGCCCACTTCAGGATAATACACTGCCCACTGCAGAAAACCACACTGCCCACTGCTGGATAAAACACTGCCCACTGCAGGTTTAAATATTCCTCACTGCAGGTTAATACACTGCGCACTTCAGGATAACACACTGCCCACTGAAGATTAACAGACTGCCCATTGCAGGATAACACACTGCCCACAGCAGGATAACACACTGCCCAGTGCAGGTTATCACACTGCCCACTGCAGGATAACACACTGCCCACTGCACGTTAACGCACTGCCCACTGCAGGATAACACACTGCCCACTGCAGGATAGCACACTGCCCACTGCAGGATAACACACTGCCCATTGCAGGTTAACACACTGCCCACTGCAGGATAACACACTTCCCACTGCAGGTTAACACACTGCCCACTGCAGGATAACAGACTGCCCAATGCAGGATAACACACTTCCCACTGCAGGATAATACACTGCCCACTGCAGGTTAACACACTGCCCACTGCAGGTTAACACACAGCCCACTGCAGGTTAACATACTCCCCACTGCAGGATAACACAATTCCCACTACAGGATAGCACACTGCCCACTGCAGGTTAACACACTGCCCACTGCAGGTTAACACACTGCCCACTGCAGGTTAACACACTGCCCACTGCAGGTTAACATACTCCCCACTGCAGGTGAACACACTGCCCACTGCAGAATAACACACTGCCCACTGCAGGATAACAAACTGCCCACTGCAGGATAATACACTGCCCACTGCAGCATAAGACACTGGCCTCTGCAGTATAACACACTGCCCACTGCGACATAACACACTGCCCACAGCAGGTTAACACACTGCCCACTGCAGGATAACACACTGCCCACTGCAGGTTAACACACTGCCCACTGCAGGATTACACACTGCCCACTGCAGGATAAGACACTGCCCACTGCAGGATAACACACTGCCCACTGCAGGTTAACACACTGCCCACTGGAGGTTATCACACTGCCGGCTGCATCATAACACACTGCCCACTGCAGGTTAACACACTGCCCACTGCAGGATAACACACTGCCCACTGCAGGCTATCACACTGCCCACTGCAGGATAACACACTGCCCACTGCAGGTTAACACACTGCCCACAGCAGGTTAACACACTGCCCACTGGAGTTCAACACACTGCCCACTGCAGAATAACACACTGCCCACTGCAGGATAAGACACTGCCCGCTGCCGGTTAAGACACTGCCCAGTGGAGGTTAACACACTGCCCACTGCAGCATAACACACTGCCCACTGCAGCATAACACACTGCGCACTGCAGGTTATCACACTGCCCACTGCAGGATAACACACTGCCCACGGCAGCATAACACACTGCCCACTGCAGGTTATCACACTGCCCACTGCATCGTAACACACTGCCCACTGCAGGTAAACACACTGCCCACTGCAGGATAACACAATGCCCACTGCAGGTTAACACACAGCCCAATGCAGGTTAACATACTCCCCACTGCAGGATAACACATTTCCCACTGCAGGATAGCACACTGCCCACTGCAGGTTAACACACTGCCCACTGCAGGTTAACACACTGCCCACTGCAGGTTAACACACTGCCCACTGCAGGTTAACATACTCCCCACTGCAGGTGAACACACTGCCCACTGCAGAATAACACACTGCCCACTGCAGGATAACAAACTGCCCACTGCAGGATAATACACTGCCCACTGCAGCATAAGACACTGGCCTCTGCAGTATAACACACTGCCCACTGCGACATTACACACTGCCCACTGCAGGATAACACACTGCCCACTGCAGGATAAGACACTGCCCACTGCAGGATAAGACACTGCCCACTGGAGGTTATCACACTGCCCGCTGCATCGTAACACACTGCCCACTGCAGGTTAACACACTGCCCACTGCAGGATAACACAATGCCCACTGCAGGTTATCACATTGCCCACTGCAGGATAACACACTGCCCACTGCAGGATAACACACTGCCCACTGCAGGTTAACACACTGCCCACAGCAGGTTAACACACTGCCCACTGGAGGTTAACACACTGCCCACTGCAGAATAACACACTGCCCACTGAAGGATAAGACACTGCCCGCTGCCGGATAAGACACTGCCCACTGGAGGTTAACACACTGCCCACTGCAGCATAACACACTGCCCACTGCAGCATAACACACTGCGCACTGCAGGTTATCACACTGCCCACTGCAGGATAACACACTGCCCACGGCAGCATAACACACTGCCCACTGCAGGTTATCACACTGCCCACTGCATCGTAACACACTGCCCACTGCAGGTTAACACACTGCCCACTGCAGGATAACACACTGCCCACTGCAGGTTAACACACTGCCCACTGCAGGATAACACACTGCCCACTGCAGGCTATCACAATGCCCACTGCAGGATAACACACTGCCCACTGCAGGTTAACACACTGCCCACAGCAGGTTAACACACTGCCCAATGCAGGTTAACACACTGCCCACGGCAGGATAACACACTGCCCACGGCAGCAGAACACAGCGCCCACTGCAGGTTATCACACTGCCCACTGCAGGATAACACACTGCCCACTGCAGGTTAACACACTGCCCACAGCAGGATAACACTCTGCCCACTGCAGGTTAACACACTGCCCACTGCAGCATAACACGCTGTCCACTGCGGGATTACACACTGCCCACTTCTGGATAACACAATGCCCACTTCAGGATAATACACTGCCCACTGCAGAAAACCACACTGCCCACTGCTGGATAACACACTGCGCACTGCAGGTAAATGCACGGCCCACTGCAGGATAACACACTGGCCACTGCAGGATAAGACACTGCCCACTGGAGGTTAACACACTGCCCACTGCAGCATAACACACTGCCAACTGCAGCATAACACACTGCGCTCTGCAGGTTATCACACTGCCAAGTGCAGGATAACACACTGCCCACGGCAGCATAACACACTGCCCACTGCAGGTTAACACACTGCCCACTGCAGTTTAAACCACTGCCCACTGCAGGATAACACAATGCCCACTGCAGGTTATCACACTGCCCACTGCAGGATAACACACTGCCCACTGCAGGTTAACACACTGCCCACTGCAGGATAACACATTGCCCTCTACAGGATAACACACTGCCCACTGCAGGATAAGACACTGCCCACTGCAGGTTAACACAATGCCCACTGCAGCATAACACACTGCCCACTGCAGGTTAACACACTGCCCACTGCAGGATAACACACTGCCCACTGCAGCATAACACGCTGTCCACTGCTGGATTACACACTGCCCACTTCTGGATAACACAATGCCCACTTCAGGATAATACACTGCCCACTGCAGAAAACCACACTGCCCACTGCTGGATAAAACACTGCCCACTGCAGGTTTAAATATTCCTCACTGCAGGTTAATACACTGCGCACTTCAGGATAACACACTGCCCACTGAAGATTAACAGACTGCCCATTGCAGGATAACACACTGCCCACAGCAGGATAACACACTGCCCAGTGCAGGTTATCACACTGCCCACTGCAGGATAACACACTGCCCACTGCACGTTAACGCACTGCCCACTGCAGGATAACACACTGCCCACTGCAGGATAGCACACTGCCCACTGCAGGATAACACACTGCCCATTGCAGGTTAACACACTGCCCACTGCAGGATAACACACTTCCCACTGCAGGTTAACACACTGCCCACTGCAGGATAACAGACTGCCCAATGCAGGATAACACACTTCCCACTGCAGGATAATACACTGCCCACTGCAGGTTAACACACTGCCCACTGCAGGTTAACACACAGCCCACTGCAGGTTAACATACTCCCCACTGCAGGATAACACAATTCCCACTGCAGGATAGCACACTGCCCACTGCAGGTTAACACACTGCCCACTGCAGGTTAACACACTGCCCACTGCAGGTTAACACACTGCCCACTGCAGGTTAACATACTCCCCACTGCAGGTGAACACACTGCCCACTGCAGAATAACACACTGCCCACTGCAGGATAACAAACTGCCCACTGCAGGATAATACACTGCCCACTGCAGCATAAGACACTGGCCTCTGCAGTATAACACACTGCCCACTGCGACATAACACACTGCCCACAGCAGGTTAACACACTGCCCACTGTAGGATAACACACTGCCCACTGCAGGAAAACACACTGCCCACTGCAGGTTAACACACTGCCCACTGCAGGATTACACACTGCCCACTGCAGGATAAGACACTGCCCACTTCAGGATAAGACACTGCCCACTGGAGGTTATCACACTGCCGGCTGCATCATAACACACTGCCCACTGCAGGTTAACACACTGCCCACTGCAGGATAACACACTGCCCACTGCAGGCTATCACACTGCCCACTGCAGGATAACACACTGCCCACTGCAGGTTAACACACTGCCCACAGCAGGTTAACACACTGCCCACTGGAGTTTAACACACTGCCCACTGCAGAATAACACACTGCCCACTGCAGGATAAGACACTGCCCGCTGCCGGATAAGACACTGCCCAGTGGAGGTTAACACACTGCCCACTGCAGCATAACACACTGCCCACTGCAGCATAACACACTGCGCACTGCAGGTTATCACACTGCCCACTGCAGGATAACACACTGCCCACGGCAGCATAACACACTGCCCACTGCAGGTTATCACACTGCCCACTGCATCGTAACACACTGCCCACTGCAGGTAAACACACTGCCCACTGCAGGATAACACAATGCCCACTGCAGGTTATCACACTGCCCACTGCATCGTAACACACTGCCCACTGCAGGTTAACACACTGCCCACTGCAGGATAACACACTGCCCACTGCAGGTTAACACACTGCCCACTGCAGGATAACACACTGCCCACTGCAGGCTATCACAATGCCCACTGCAGGATAACACACTGCCCACTGCAGGTTAACACACTGCCCACAGCAGGTTAACACACTGCCCAATGCAGGTTAACACACTGCCGACGGCAGGATAACACACTGCCCACGGCAGCAGAACACAGCGCCCACTGCAGGTTATCACACTGCCCACTGCAGGATAACACACTGCCCACTGCAGGTTAACACACTGCCCACAGCAGGATAACACTCTGCCCACTGCAGGTTAACACACTGCCCACTGCAGCATAACACGCTGTCCACTGCGGGATTACACACTACCCACTTCTGGATAACACAATGCCCACTTCAGGATAATACACTGCCCACTGCAGAAAACCACACTGCCCACTGCTGGATAACACACTGCGCACTGCAGGTAAATGCACGGCCCACTGCAGGATAACACACTGGCCACTGCAGGATAAGACACTGCCCACTGGAGGTTTACACACTGCCCACTGCAGCATAACACACTGCCAACTGCAGCATAACACACTACGCTCTGCAGGTTATCACACTGCCCAGTGCAGGATAACACACTGCCCACGGCAGCATAACACACTGCCCACTGCAGGTTAACACACTGCCCACTGCAGTTTAAACCACTGCCCACTGCAGGATAACACAATGCCCACTGCAGGTTATCACACTGCCCACTGCAGGATAACACACTGCCCACTGCAGGTTAACACACTGCCCACTGCAGGATAACACACTGCCCTCTACAGGATAACACAGTGCCCACTGCAGGATAAGACACTGCCCACTGCAGGTTAACACACTGCCCACTGCAGCATAACACACTGCCCACTGCAGGTTAACACACTGCCCACTGCAGGATAACACACTGCCCACTGCAGCATAACACGCTGTCCACTGCTGGATTACACACTGCCCACTTCTGGATAACACAATGCCCACTTCAGGATAATACACTGCCCACTGCAGAAAACCACACTGCCCACTGCTGGATAAAACACTGCCCACTGCAGGTTTAAATATTCCTCACTGCAGGTTAATACACTGCGCACTTCAGGATAACACACTGCCCACTGAAGATTAACAGACTGCCCATTGCAGGATAACACACTGCCCACAGCAGGATAACACACTGCCCAGTGCAGGTTATCACACTGCCCACTGCAGGTTAACACACTGCCCACTGCAGGTTAACACACTGCCCACTGCAGGTTAACATACTCCCCACTGCAGGTGAACACACTGCCCACTGCAGAATAACACACTGCCCACTGCAGGATAACAAACTGCCCACTGCAGGATAATACACTGCCCACTGCAGCATAAGACACTGGCCTCTGCAGTATAACACACTGCCCACTGCGACATAACACACTGCCCACAGCAGGTTAACACACTGCCCACTGTAGGATAACACACTGCCCACTGCAGGAAAACACACTGCCCACTGCAGGTTAACACACTGCCCACTGCAGGATTACACACTGCCCACTGCAGGATAAGACACTGCCCACTTCAGGATAAGACACTGCCCACTGGAGGTTATCACACTGCCGGCTGCATCATAACACACTGCCCACTGCAGGTTAACACACTGCCCACTGCAGGATAACACACTGCCCACTGCAGGCTATCACACTGCCCACTGCAGGATAACACACTGCCCACTGCAGGTTAACACACTGCCCACAGCAGGTTAACACACTGCCCACTGGAGTTTAACACACTGCCCACTGCAGAATAACACACTGCCCACTGCAGGATAAGACACTGCCCGCTGCCGGATAAGACACTGCCCAGTGGAGGTTAACACACTGCCCACTGCAGCATAACACACTGCCCACTGCAGCATAACACACTGCGCACTGCAGGTTATCACACTGCCCACTGCAGGATAACACACTGCCCACGGCAGCATAACACACTGCCCACTGCAGGTTATCACACTGCCCACTGCATCGTAACACACTGCCCACTGCAGGTAAACACACTGCCCACTGCAGGATAACACAATGCCCACTGCAGGTTATCACACTGCCCACTGCATCGTAACACACTGCCCACTGCAGGTTAACACACTGCCCACTGCAGGATAACACACTGCCCACTGCAGGTTAACACACTGCCCACTGCAGGATAACACACTGCCCACTGCAGGCTATCACAATGCCCACTGCAGGATAACACACTGCCCACTGCAGGTTAACACACTGCCCACAGCAGGTTAACACACTGCCCAATGCAGGTTAACACACTGCCGACGGCAGGATAACACACTGCCCACGGCAGCAGAACACAGCGCCCACTGCAGGTTATCACACTGCCCACTGCAGGATAACACACTGCCCACTGCAGGTTAACACACTGCCCACAGCAGGATAACACTCTGCCCACTGCAGGTTAACACACTGCCCACTGCAGCATAACACGCTGTCCACTGCGGGATTACACACTACCCACTTCTGGATAACACAATGCCCACTTCAGGATAATACACTGCCCACTGCAGAAAACCACACTGCCCACTGCTGGATAACACACTGCGCACTGCAGGTAAATGCACGGCCCACTGCAGGATAACACACTGGCCACTGCAGGATAAGACACTGCCCACTGGAGGTTTACACACTGCCCACTGCAGCATAACACACTGCCAACTGCAGCATAACACACTACGCTCTGCAGGTTATCACACTGCCCAGTGCAGGATAACACACTGCCCACGGCAGCATAACACACTGCCCACTGCAGGTTAACACACTGCCCACTGCAGTTTAAACCACTGCCCACTGCAGGATAACACAATGCCCACTGCAGGTTATCACACTGCCCACTGCAGGATAACACACTGCCCACTGCAGGTTAACACACTGCCCACTGCAGGATAACACACTGCCCTCTACAGGATAACACACTGCCCACTGCAGGATAAGACACTGCCCACTGCAGGTTAACACACTGCCCACTGCAGCATAACACACTGCCCACTGCAGGTTAACACACTGCCCACTGCAGGATAACACACTGCCCACTGCAGCATAACACGCTGTCCACTGCTGGATTACACACTGCCCACTTCTGGATAACACAATGCCCACTTCAGGATAATACACTGCCCACTGCAGAAAACCACACTGCCCACTGCTGGATAAAACACTGCCCACTGCAGGTTTAAATATTCCTCACTGCAGGTTAATACACTGCGCACTTCAGGATAACACACTGCCCACTGAAGATTAACAGACTGCCCATTGCAGGATAACACACTGCCCACAGCAGGATAACACACTGCCCAGTGCAGGTTATCACACTGCCCACTGCAGGATAACACACTGCCCACTGTACGTTAACGCACTGCCCACTGCAGGATAACACACTGCCCACTGCAGGATAGCACACTGCCCACTGCAGGATAACACACTGCCCATTGCAGGTTAACACACTGCCCACTGCAGGATAACACACTTCCCACTGCAGGTTAACACACTGCCCACTGCAGGATAACAGACTGCCCAATGCAGGATAACACACTTCCCACTGCAGGATAATACACTGCCCACTGCAGGTTAACGCACTGCCCACTGCAGGATAACACACTGCCCACTGCAGGATAGCACACTGCCCACTGCAGGATAACACACTGCCCATTGCAGGTTAACACACTGCCCACTGCAGGATAACACACTTCCCACTGCAGGTTAACACACTGCCCACTGCAGGATAACAGACTGCCCAATGCAGGATAACACACTTCCCACTGCAGGATAATACACTGCCCACTGCAGGTTAACACACTGCCCACTGCAGGTTAACACACAGCCCACTGCAGGTTAACATACTCCCCACTGCAGGATAACACATTTCCCACTGCAGGATAGCACACTGCCCACTGCAGGTTAACACACTGCCCACTGCAGGTTAACACACTGCCCACTGCAGGTTAACACACTGCCCACTGCAGGTTAACATACTCCCCACTGCAGGTGAACACACTGCCCACTGCAGAATAACACACTGCCCACTGCAGGATAACAAACTGCCCACTGCAGGATAATACACTGCCCACTGCAGCATAAGACACTGGCCTCTGCAGTATAACACACTGCCCACTGCGACATAACACACTGCCCACAGCAGGTTAACACACTGCCCACTGCAGGTTAACACACTGCCCACTGCAGGATAACACACTGCCCACTGCAGGAAAACACACTGCCCACTGCAGGTTAACACACTGCCCACTGCAGGATTACACACTGCCCACTGCAGGATAAGACACTGCCCACTTCAGGATAAGACACTGCCCACTGGAGGTTATCACACTGCCGGCTGCATCATAACACACTGCCCACTGCAGGTTAACACACTGCCCACTGCAGGATAACACACTGCCAACTGCAGGCTATCACACTGCCCACTGCAGGATAACACACTGCCCACTGCAGGTTAACACACTGCCCACAGCAGGATAACACACTGCCCACTGGAGGTTAACACACTGCCCACTGCAGAATAACACACTGCCCACTGCAGGATAAGACACTGCCCGCTGCCGGATAAGACACTGCCCAGTGGAGGTTAACACACTGCCCACTGCAGCATAACACACTGCCCACTGCAGCATAACACACTGCGCACTGCAGGTTATCACACTGCCCACTGCAGGATAACACACTGCCCACGGCAGCATAACACACTGCCCACTGCAGGTTATCACACTGCCCACTGCAGGATAACACACTGCCCACTGCAGGTTAACACACTGCCCACGGCAGGATAACACACTGCCCACTGCAGTTTAAACCACTGCCCACTGCAGGATAACACAATGCCCACTGCAGGTTATCACACTGCCCACTGCAGGATAACACACTGCCCACTGCAGGTTAACACACTGCCCACTGCAGGATAACACACTGCCCTCTACAGGATAACACACTGCCCACTGCAGGATAAGACACTGCCCACTGGAGGTTAACACAATGCCCACTGCACCATAAAACACTGCCCAACGCAGCATCACACACTGCCCACTGCAGGTTAACACACTGCCCACTGCAGGATAACACACTGCCCACTGCAGGATAACACACTGCCCACGGCAGCATAACACAGCGCCCACTGCAGGTTATCACACTGCCCACTGCAGGATAACACACTGCCCATGGCAGGATAACAGACTGCCCACTGCAGGTTAACACACTGCCCAAGCAGGATAACACACTGTCCACTGCAGGTTAACACACTGCCCACTGCAGCATAACACGCTGTCCACTGCTGGATTACACACTGCCCACTTCTGGATAACACAATGCCCACTTCAGGATAATACACTGCCCACTGCAGAAAACCACACTGCCCACTGCTGGATAAAACACTGCCCACTGCAGGTTTAAATAATCCTCACTGCAGGTTAATACACTGCGCACTTCAGGATAACACACTGCCCACTGAAGATTAACAGACTGCCCATTGCAGGATAACACACTGCCCACAGCAGGATAACACACTGCCCAGTGCAGGTTATCACACTGCCCACTGCAGGATAACACACTGCCCACTGCAGGATAGCACACTGCCCACTGCAGGTTAACACACTGCCCACAGCAGGTTAACACACTGCCCGCTGGAGGTTAACACACTGCCCACTGCAGAATAACACACTGCCCACTGCAGGATAAGACACTGCCCGCTGCCAGATAAGACACTGCCCACAGGAGGTTAACACAATGCCCACTGCAGCATAACACACTGCCCACTGCAGCATAACACACTGCGCACTGCAGGTTATCTCACTGCCCACTGCAGGATAACACACTGCCCACGGCAGCATAACACACTGCCCACTGCAGGTTATCACACTGCCCACTGCATCGTAACACACTGCCCACTGCAGGTTAACACACTGCCCACTGCAGGATAACACAATGCCCACTGCTGGTTATCACACTGCCCACTGCAGGATAACACACTGCCCACTGCAGGTTAACACACTGCCCACTGCAGGATAACACACTGCCCACTGCAGGCTATCACAATGCCCACTGCAGGATAACACACTGCACACTGCAGGTTAACACACTGCCCACAGCAGGTTAACACACTGCCCACTGCAGGTTAACACACTGCCCACGGCAGGATAACACACTGCCCACGGCAGCAGAACACAGCCCCCTCTGCAGGTTATCACACTGCCAATGCAGGTTAACACACTGCCCACTGCAGGAAAACACACTGCCCACTGCAGGTTAACACACTGCCCACTGCAGGATAACACACTGCCCACTGCAGGATAAGACACTGCCCACTGGAGGTTATCACACTGCCCGCTGCATCATAACACATTGCCCACTGCAGGATAACACACTGCCCACTGCAGGATAACACAATGCCCACTGCAGGATAACACACTGCCCACTGCAGGTTAACACACTGCCCACTGCAGGTTAACACACTGACCACAGCAGGTTAACACACTGCCCACTGGAGGTTAACACACTGCCCACTGCAGAATAACACACTGCCCACTGCAGGATAAGACACTGCCCGCTGCCGGATAAGACACTGCCCACAGGAGGTTAACACACTGCCCACTGCAGCATAACACACTGCCCACTGCAGCATAACACACTGCGCACTGCAGGTTATCACACTGCCCACTGCAGGATAACACACTGCCCACGGCAGCATAACACACTGCCCACTGCAGGTTATCACACTGCCCACTGCATCGTAACACACTGCCCACTGCAGGTTAACACACTGCCCACTGCAGGTTAACACACTGCCCACTGCAGGTTAACATACTCCCCACTGCAGGTGAACACACTGCCCACTGCAGAATAACACACTGCCCACAGCAGGATAACACACTGCCCACTGGAGGATAACAAACTGCCCACTGCAGGATAATACACTGCCCACTGCAGCATAAGACACTGCCCACAGCAGGTTAACACACTGCCCACTGCAGGTTAACACACTGCCCACTGCAGGATAACACACTGCCCACTGCAGGAAAACACACTGCCCACTGCAGGTTAACACACTGCCCACTGCAGGATTACACACTGCCCACTGCAGGATTACACACTGCCCACTTCAGGATAAGACACTGCCCACTGGAGGTTATCACACTGCCCGCTGCATCATAACACACTGCCCACTGCAGCATAACACACTGCCCACTGCAGGATAACACACTGCCCACTGCAGGTTAACACACTGCCCACAGCAGGTTAACACACTGCCCACTGGAGGTTAACACACTGCCCACTGCAGAATAACACACTGCCCACTGCAGGATAACACACTGCCCGCTGCCGGATAAGACACTGCCCAGTGGAGGTTAACATACTGCCCACTGCAGCATAACAGACTGCCCACTGCAGCATAACACACTGCGCACTGCAGGTTATCACACTGCCCACTGCAGGATAACACACTGCCCACGGCAGCATAACACACTGCCCACTGCAGGTTATCACACTGCCCACTGCATCGTAACACACTGCCCACTGCAGGTAAACACACTGCCCACTGCAGGATAACACAATGCCCACTGCTGGTTATCACACTGCCCACTGCAGGATAACACACTGCCCACTGCAGGTTAACACACTGCCCACTGCAGGATAACACACTGCCCACTGCAGGCTATCACAATGCCCACTGCAGGATAACACACTGCCCACTGCAGGTTAACACACTGCCCACAGCAGGTTAACACACTGCCCACTGCAGGTTAACACACTGCCCACGGCAGGATAACACACTGCCCACGGCAGCAGAACACAGTGCCCACTGCAGGTTATCACACTGCCCACTGCAGGATAACACACTGCCCACTGCAGGTTAACACACTGCCCACAGCAGGATAACACTCTGCCCACTGCAGGTTAACACACTGCCCACTGCAGCATAACACGCTGTCCACTGCGGGATTACACACTGCCCACTTCTGGATAACACAATGCCCACTTCAGGATAATACACTGCCCACTGCAGAAAACCACACTGCCCACTGCTGGATAACACACTACGCACTGCAGGTAAAAGCACGGCCCACTGCAGGATAACACACTGGCCACTGCAGGATAAGACACTGCCCACTGGAGGTTAACACACTGCCCACTGCAGCATAACACACTGCCCACTGCAGCATAACACACTGCGCACTGCAGGTTATCACACTACCCAGTGCAGGATAACACACTGCCCACGGCAGCATAACACACTGCCCACTGCAGGTTAACACACTGCCCACTGCAGTTTAAACCACTTCCCACTGCTGGATAACACAATGCCCACTGCAGGTTATCACACTGCCCACTGCAGGATAACACACTGCCCACTGCAGGTTAACACACTGCCCACTGCAGGATAACACACTACCCTCTACAGGATAACACACTGCCCACTGCAGGATAAGACACTGCCCACTGGAGGTTAACACACTGCCCACTGCAGCATAACACACTGCCCACCGCAGCATAACACACTGCCCACTGCAGGTTAACACACTGCCCACTGCAGGATAACACACTGCCCACTGCAGGATAACACACTGCCCACGGCAGCATAACACAGCGCCCACTGCAGGTTATCACACTGCCCACTGCAGGATAACACACTGCCCATAGCAGGATAACAGACTGCCCACTGCAGGTTAACACACTGCCCAAGCAGGATAACACACTGTCCACTGCAGGTTAACACACTGCCCACTGCAGCATAACACGCTGTCCACTGCTGGATTACACACTGCCCACTTCTGGATAACACAATGCCCACTTCAGGATAATACACTGCCCACTGCAGGAAACCACACTGCCTACTGCTGGATAAAACACTGCCCACTGCAGGTTTAAATATTCCTCACTGCAGGTTAATACACTGCGCACTTCAGGATAACACACTGCCCACTGAAGATTAACAGACTGCCCATTGCAGGATAACACACTGCCCACAGCAGGATAACACACTGCCCAGTGCAGGTTATCAAACTGCCCACTGCAGGATAACACACTGCCCACTGCACGTTAACGCACTGCCCACTGCAGGATAACACACTGCCCACTGCAGGATAGCACACTGCGAACTGCAGGATAACACACTTCCCACTGCAGGTTAACACACTGCCCACTGCAGGATAACAGACTGCCCAATGCAGGATAACACACTTCCCACTGCAGGATAATACACTGCCCACTGCAGGTTAACACACTGCCCACTGGAGGTTAACACACAGCCCACTGCAGGTTAACACACTGCCCACTGCAGGTTAACACACTGCCCACTGCAGGTTAACATACTCCCCACTGCAGGTGAACACACTGCCCACTGCAGAATAACACACTGCCCACTGCAGGATAACAAACTGCCCACTGCAGGATAATACACTGCCCACTGCAGCATAACACACTGGCCTCTGCAGTATAACACACTGCCCACTGCGACATAACACATTGCCCACAGCAGGTTAACACACTGCCCACTGCAGGTTAACACACTGCCCACTGCAGGATAACACACTGCCCACTGCAGGAAAACACACTGCCCACTGCAGGTTAACACACTGCCCACTGCAGGATAACACACTGCCCACTGCAGGATAAGACACTGCCCACTGCAGGATAAGACACTGCCCACTGGAGGTTATCGCACTGCCCGCTGCATCATAACACACTGCCCACTGCAGGTTAACACACTGCCCACTGCAGGATAACACAATGCCCACTGCAGGTTATCACATTGCCCACTGCAGGATAACACACTGCCCACTGCAGGTTAACACACTGCCCACTGCAGGATAACACACTGCCCACTGCAGGCTATCACACTGCCCACTGCAGGATAACACACTGCCCACTGCAGGTTAACACACTGCCCACAGCAGGTTAACACACTGCCCACTGGAGGTTAACACACTGCCCACTGCAGAATAACACACTGCCCACTGCAGGATAAGACACTGCCCACTGCAGGTTATCACACTGCCCACTGCATCGTAACACACTGCCCACTGCAGAAAACCACACTGCCCACTGCTGGATAACACACTACGCACTGCAGGTAAATGCACGGCCCACTGCAGGATAACACACTGGCCACTGCAGGATAAGACACTGCCCACTGGAGGTTAACACACTGCCCACTGCAGCATAACACACTGCCCACTGCAGCATAACACACTGCGCACTGCAGGTGATCACACTGCCCAGTGCAGGATAACACACTGCCCACGGCAGCATAACACACTGCCCACTGCAGGTTAACACACTGCCCACTGCAGTTTAAACCACTTCCCACTGCTGGATAACACAATGCCCACTGCAGGTTATCACACTGCCCACTGCAGGATAACACACTGCCCACTGCAGGTTAACACACTGCCCACTGCAGGATAACACACTACCCTCTACAGGATAACACACTGCCCACTGCAGGATAACACACTTCCCACTGCAGGTTAACACACTGCCCACTGCAGCATAACACACTGCCCACCGCAGCATAACACACTGCCCACTGCAGGTTAACACACTGCCCACTGCAGGATAACACACTGCCCACTGCAGGATAACACACTGCCCACGGCAGCATAACACAGCGCCCACTGCAGGTTATCACACTGCCCACTGCAGGATAACACACTGCCCATAGCAGGATAACAGACTGCCCACTGCAGGTTAACACACTGCCCAAGCAGGATAACACACTGTCCACTGGAGGTTAACACACTGCCCACTGCAGCATAACACGCTGTCCACTGCTGGATTACACACTGCCCACTTCTGGATAACACAATGCCCACTTCAGGATAATACACTGCCCACTTCAGAAAACCACACTGCCTACTGCTGGATAAAACACTGCCCACTGCAGGTTTAAATATTCCTCACTGCAGGTTAATACACTGCGCACTTCAGGATAACACACTGCCCACTGAAGATTAACAGACTGCCCATTGCAGGATAACACACTGCCCACAGCAGGATAACACACTGCCCAGTGCAGGTTATCACACTGCCCACTGCAGGATAACACACTGCCCACTGCACGTTAACGCACTGCCCACTGCAGGATAACACACTGCCCACTGCAGGATAGCACACTGCGAACTGCAGGATAACACACTTCCCACTGCAGGTTAACACACTGCCCACTGCAGGATAACAGACTGCCCAATGCAGGATAACACACTTCCCACTGCAGGATAATACACTGCCCACTGCAGGTTAACACACTGCCCACTGGAGGTTAACACACAGCCCACTGCAGGTTAACATACTCCGCACTGCAGGATAACACATTTCCCACTGCAGGATTGCACACTGCCCACTGCAGGTTAACACACTGCCCACTGCAGGTTAACACACTGCCCACTGCAGGTTAACACACTGCCCACTGCAGGTTAACATACTCCCCACTGCAGGTGAACACACTGCCCACTGCAGAATAACACACTGCCCACTGCAGGATAACAAACTGCCCACTGCAGGATAATACACTGCCCACTGCAGCATAACACACAGGCCTCTGCAGTATAACACACTGCCCACTGCGACATAACACATTGCCCACAGCAGGTTAACACACTGCCCACTGCAGGTTAACACACTGCCCACTGCAGGATAACACACTGCCCACTGCAGGAAAACACACTGCCCACTGCAGGTTAACACACTGCCCACTGCAGGATAACACACTGCCCACTGCAGGATAAGACACTGCCCACTGCAGGATAAGACACTGCCCACTGGAGGTTATCGCACTGCCTGCTGCATCATAACACACTGCCCACTGCAGGTTAACACACTGCCCACTGCAGGATAACACAATGCCCACTGCAGGTTATCACATTGCCCACTGCAGGATAACACACTGCCCACTGCAGGTTAACACACTGCCCACTGCAGGATAATACACTGCCCACTGCAGGCTATCACACTGCCCACTGCAGGATAACACACTGCCCACTGCAGGTTAACACACTGCCCACAGCAGGTTAACACACTGCCCACTGGAGGTTAACACACTGCCCACTGCAGAATAACACACTGCCCACTGCAGGATAAGACACTGCCCACTGCAGGTTATCACACTGCCCACTGCATCGTAACACACTGCCCACTGCAGGTTAACACACTGCCCACTGCAGAATAACACACTGCCCACTGCTGGTTATCACACTGCCCACTGCAGGATAACACACTGCCCACTGCAGGTTAACACACTGCCCACTGCAGGATAACACACTGCCCACTGCAGGCTATCACAATGCCCACTGCAGGATAACACACTGCCCACTGCAGGTTAACACACTGCCCACAGCAGGTTAACACACTGCCCACTGCAGCAGAACACAGCGCCCACTGCAGGTTATCACACTGCCCACTGCAGGTTAACACACTGCCCACAGCAGGATAACACACTGCCCACTGCAGGAAAACACACTGCCCACTGCAGGTTAACACACTGCCCACTGCAGGATAACACACTGCCCACTGCAGGATAAGACACTGTCCACTGCAGGATAAGACACTGCCCACTGGAGGTTATCACACTGCCCGCTGCATCAGAACACACTGCCCACTGCAGGTTAACACACTGCCCACTGCAGGATAACACAATGCCCACTACAGGTTATCACATTGCCCACTGCAGGATAACACACTGCCCACTGCAGGTTAACACACTGCCCACTGCAGGATAACACACTGCCCACTGCAGGCTATCACACTGCCCACTGCAGGATAACACACTGCCCACTGCAGGTTAACACACTGACCACAGCAGGTTAACACACTGCCCACTGGAGGTTAACACACTGCCCACTGCAGAATAACACACTGCCCACTGCAGGATAACACACTGCCCACTGCAGGATAACACACTGCCCACTGCCGGATAAGACACTGCCCACAGGAGGTTAACACACTGCCCACTGCAGCATAACACACTGCCCACTGCAGCATAACACACTGCGCACTGCAGGTTATCACACTGCCCACTGCAGGATAACACACTGCCCAATGCAGGATAACACAATGCCCACTGCTGGTTATCACACTGCCCACTGCAGGATAACACACTGCCCACTGCAGGTTAACACACTGCCCACTGCAGGATAACACACTGCCCACTGCAGGCTATCACAATGCCCACTGCAGGATAACACACTGCCCACTGCAGGTTAACACACTGCCCACAGCAGGTTAACACACTGCCCACTGCAGGTTAACACACTGCCCACGGCAGGATAACACACTGCCCACGGCAGCAGAACACAGCGCCCACTGCAGGTTAACACACTGCCCACGGCAGGATAACACACTGCCCACTGCAGGGTAACACACTGCCCACAGCAGGATAACAGACTGCCCACTGCAGGTTAACACACTGCCCACTGCAGCATAACATGCTGTCCACTGCTGGATTACACACTGCCCACTTCTGGATAACACACTGCCCACTGCAGGATAACACACTGCCCACTGAAGATTAAGACACTCCCCACTGCAGGATAACACACTGCCCACTGAAGATTAAGACACTCCCCACTGCAGGATAACACACTGCCCACTGCAGGATAACACACTGCCCACTGCAGGTTAACACACTGCCCACTGCAGGATAACACACTGCCCTCTGCAGGCTATCACACTGCCCACTGCAGTTTAAGACACTGCCCACTGGAGGTTAACACACTGCCCACTGCAGCATAACACACTGCCCACTGCAGCATAACACATTGCCCACTGCAGGATAACACACTGCTCACGGCAGCATAACACACTGCCCACTGCAGGTTATCACACTGCCCACTGCATCGTTACACACTGCCCACTGCAGGTTAACACACTGCCCACTGCAGGATAACACAATGCCCACTGCAGGTTATCACACTGCCCACTGCCGGATAACACACTGCCCACTGCAGGTTAACACACTACCCACTGCTGGATAACACACTGCCCACTGCAGACTATCACACTGCCCAATGCAGTATAACACACTGCCCACTGCTGGTTAACACACTGCCCACAGCAGTTTAACACACTGCCCACTGCAGGTTAACACCCTGCCCACTGCAGGATAACACACTGCACACGGCAGCATAACACACTGCCCACTGCAGGTTATCACACTGCCCACTGCAGGATAACACACTGCCCACTGCAGGTTATCACACTGCCCACTGCAGGATAACACACTGCCCACTGCAGGTTATCACACTGCCCACTGCAGGAAAACACACTGCCCACTGCAGGTTCACAGACTGCCCACAGCATGATAACACACTGCCCACTGCATGTTAACACACTGCCCACTGCAGCATAACACGCTGTCCACTGCTGGATTACGCACTGCCCACTTCTGGATAATAGACTCCCCACTGCAGAAAACCACACTGCCCACTGCTGGATAACACACTGCGCACTGCAGGTTAACGCACTGCCCACTGCAGGTTTAAATATTCCTCACTGCAGGTTAATACACTGTCCACTGCAGGATAACACACTGCCCACTGCAGGATAACACACTGCCCACTGAAGATTAACTCACTGCCCACTGCAGGATAACACACTGCACACTGCAGGATAACACACTGCCCACTGCAGGATAATACACTAACCACTGAAGATTAACACACTGCCCACTGCTGGATAACACACTGCCCACTGCAGGTAAATGCACGGCCCACTGCAGGATAACACACTGGCCACTGCAGGATAAGACACTGCCCACTGCAGGTTAACACACTGCCCACTGCAGCATAACACACTGCCCACTGCAGCATAACACACTGCGCACTGCAGCTTATCACACTGCCCACTGCAGGATAACACACTGCACACGGCAGCATAAAACACTGCCCACTGCAGGTTATCACACTGCCCACTGCAGGTTAACACACTGCCCACTGCAGGATAACACAATGCCCACTGCAGGTTATCACACTGCCCACTGCAGGATAACACACTGCCCACTGCAGGTTAACACACTGCCCACTGGAGGATAACACACTGCCCTCTGCAGGATAACACACTGCCCACTGCAGGATAAGACACTGCCCACTGGAGTATAACACACTGCCCACTGCAGCATAACACACTGCCCACTGCAGCATAACACACTGCGCACTACAGGTTATCACACTGCCCACTGCAGGAATACACACTGCCCATGGCAGCATAACACACTGCCCTCTGCCGGATAACACACTGCCCACTGCAGGATAAGACACTGCCCACTGGAGTATAACACACTGCCCACTGCAGCATAACACACTGCCCACTGCAGCATAACACACTGCGCACTGCAGGTTAACACACAGCCCACTGCAGGATAACACACTGCCCACTACAGGTTAACACACTGCCCACTGCAGGATAACACATTGCCCACTGCAGGCTATCACACTGCCCACTGCAGGATATCACACTGCCCACTGCAGGTTAACACACTGCCCACTTCTGGATAACACACTGCCCCCGGCAGCATAACACATCGCCCACTGCAGGTTATCACACTGCCCACTGCAGGTTAACACACTGCCCACTGCAGGTTAACACACTGCCGACTTCTGGATAACACACTGCCCACGGCAGCATAACACACTGCCCACTGCAGGTTATCACACTGCCCACTGCAGGATAACACACTGCCCACTGCAGGTTAACACACTGCCCACGGCAGGATAACACACTGCCCACTGCAGGTTAACACACTGCCCACTGCAGAAAAACACACTGCCCACTGCAGGATAAGACACTGCCCACTGCAGGATAAGACACTGCCCACTGCAGGATAAGACACTGCCCACTGGACGTTATCACACTCCCCACTGCAGCATAACACACTGCCCACTGCAGGATAACACAATGCCCATTGCAGGTTATCAAACTGCCCACTGCAGGATAACACACTGCCCACTGCAGGTTAACACACTGCCCACTGCAGGATAACACATTGTCCACTGCAGGCTATCACACTGCCCACTGCAGGATAATACACTGCCCACTGCAGGTTAACACACTGCCCACAGCACGTTAACACACTGCCCACTGGAGGTTAAAACACTGCCCACTGCAGAGTAACACACTGCCCACTGCATTAAAAGACACTGCCCACTGAAGGATAAGACACTGCCCACTGGAAGTTAACACACTGCCCACTGCAGCATAACACACTGCCCACTGCAGCATGACACACTGCACACTGCAGGTTATCACACTGCCCACTGCAGGATAACACACTGACCACGGCAGCATAACACACTGCCCACTACAGTTTATCACACTGCCCACTGCAACGTAACACACTGCCCACTGCAGGTTAACACACTGCCCACTGTAGGATAACACAATGCCCACTGCAGGTTATCACACTGCCCACTGCAGGATAACACACTGCCCACTGCAGGTTACCACACTGCCGACTGCAGGATAACACACTGCCCACTGCAGGCTATCACACTGCCCACTGCAGGATAACACACTGCCCACTGCAGTTTAAGACACTGCCCACTGCAGGAAAACACACTGCCCACTGCAGCATAACACACTGCCCACTGCAGGTTAACACACTGCCCACAGCAGGTTAACACACTGCCCACTGCAGCATAACACGCTGCCCACTGCTGGATTACACACTGCACACTTCTGGATAATACACTGCCCACTGCAGAAAACCACACTGCCCACTGCTGGATAACACACTGCGCACTGCAGGTTAACGCACTGCCCACTGCAGGTTTAAATATTCCTCACTGCAGGTTAATACACTGTCCACTGCAGGAATACACACTGCCCACGGCAGCATAACACACTGCCCACTGCAGGTTATCACACTGCCCACTGCAGGTTAACACACTGCCCACTGCAGGATAACACACTGCCCACTGCAGGTTATCACACAGCGCACTGCTGGATAACACACTGCCCACTGCAGGTTAACACACTGCCCACTGCAGGATAATACACTGCCCACTGCAGGCTATCACACTGCCCACTGCAGGATAACACACTTCCCACTGCAGGTTAACACACTGCCCACTGCAGGATAACACACTGCCCACGGCAGCATAACACAGCGCCCACTGCAGGTTAACACACTGCCCACGGCGGGATAACACACTGCCCACTGCAGGTTAACACACTGCCCACAGCAGGATAACAGACTGCCCACTGCAGGTTATCACACTGCCCACTGCAGCATAACATGCTGTCCACTGCTGGATTACACACTGCCCACTTCTGGATAACGCACTGCCCACTGCAGGATAACACACTGCCCACTGAAGATTAAGACACTGCCCACTGCAGGATAACACACTGCCCACTACAGGATAACACACTGCCCACTGCAGGATAACACAATGCCCACTGCAGGTTATCACACTGCCCACTGCAAGATAACATACTGCCCACTGCAGGTTAACACACTGCCCACTGCAGGATAACACACTCCCACTGCAGGCTATCACACTGCCCACTTCAGATTAAGACACTGCCCACTGGAGGTGAACACACTGCCCACTGCAGCATAACACACTGCCCACTGCAGCATAACACATTGCCCACTGCAGGATAACACACTGCCCACGGCAGCATAACACACTGCCCACTGCAGGTTATCACACAGCCCACTGCATCGTTACACACTGCCCACTGCAGGTTAACACACTGCCCACTGCAGGATAACACAATGCCCACTGCAGGTTATCACACTGCCCACTGCTGGATAACACACTGCCCACTGCAGGATAACACACTGCCCACTGCAGACTATCACTCTGCCCACTGCAGGATAACACACTGCCCACTGCTGGTTAACACACTGCCCACAGCAGTTTAACACACTGCCCACTGCAGGTTAACACTCTGCCCACTGCGGGATAACACACTGCCCACGGCAGCATAACACACTGCCCACTGCAGGTTATCACAATGCCCACTGCTGGATAACACACTGCCAACTGCAGGTTATCACACTGCCCACTGCAGGATAACACACTGCCCACTGCAGGTTATCACACTGCCCACTGCAGGAAAACACACTGCCCACTGCAGGTTAACACACTGCCCACAGCAGGATAACACTCTGCCCACTGCATGTTAACACACTGCCCACTGCAGCATAACATGCTGTCCACTGATGGATTACGCACTGCCCACTTCTGGATAATACACTTCCCACTGCAGAAAACCACACTGCCCACTGCTGGATAACACACTGCGCACTGCAGGTTAACGCACTGCCCACTGCAGGTTTAAATATTCCTCACTGCAGGTTAATACACTGTCCACTGCAGGATAACACACTGCCCACTGCAGGATAACACACTGCCCAGTGAAGATTAACACACTGCCCACTGGAGGATAACACACTGCACACTGCAGGATAACACACTGCCCACTGCAGGATAACACACTAACCACTGAAGATTAACACACTGCCCACTGCTGGATAACACACTGCGCACTGCAGGTAAATGCACGGCCCACTGCAGGATAACACACTGGCCACTGCAGGATAAGACACTGCCCACTGGAGGTTAACACACTGCCCACTGCAGCATAACACACTGCCCACTGCAGCATAACACACTGCGCACTGCAGGTTATCACACTGCCCACTGCAGGATAACACACTGCCCACGGCAGCATAACACACTGCCCACTGCAGGTTGTCACACTGCCCACTGCAGGTTAAGACACTGCCCACTGCAGGATAACACACTGCCCACTGCAGGTTAACACACTGCCCAGTGCAGGATAACACACTGCCCTCTGCAGGATAACACACTGCCCACTGCAGGATAAGACACTGCCCACTGGAGTATAACACACTGCCCACTGCAGCATAACACACTGCCCACTGCAGCATAACACACTGCGCACTGCAGGTTATCACACTGCACACTGCAGGAATACACACTGCCCACGGCAGCATAACACACTGCCCACTGCAGGTTATCACAATGCCCACTGCAGGTTAACGCACTGCCCATTGTAGGATAACACAATACCCACTGCAGGTTATCACACAGCCCACTGCAGGATAACACACTGCCCACTACAGGTTAACACACTGCCCACTGCAGGATAACACATTGCCCACTGCAGGCTATCACACTGCCCACAGCAGGATAAGACACTGCCCACTGCAGGTTAACACACTGCCCACTTCTGGATAACACAATGCCCACGGCAGCATAACACATCGCCCACTGCAGGTTATCACACTGCCCACTGCAGGTTAACACACTGCCCACTGCAGGTTAACACAATGCCGACTTCTGGATAACACACTGCCCATGGCAGCATAACACACTGCCCACTGCAGGTTATCACACTGCCCACTGCAGGATAACACACTGCCCACTGCTGGTTAACACACTGCCCACGGCAGGATAACACACTGCCCACTGCAGGTTAACACACTGCCCACAGCAGAATAACACACTGCCCACTGCAGGTTAACACACTGCCCACTGCAGCATAACACGATGTCCACTGCTGGATTACACACTGCCCACTGCTGGATAACACACTGCGCACTGCAGGTTAACGCACTGCCCACTGTAGTTTTAAATATTCCTCACTGCAGGTTAATACACTGCCCACTGCAGTATAACACACTGCCCACTGCAGGTTATCACACTGCCCACTGCAGGATAACACACTGCCCACTGCAGGTTAACACACTGCCCACGGCAGGATAACACACTGCCCACTGCAGGTAAACACACTGCCCACTGCAGAATAACACACTGCCCACTGCAGGATAAGACACTGCCCACTGCAGGATAAGACACTGCCCACTGGACGTTATCACACTCCCCACTGCAGCATAACACACTGCCCACTGCAGGTTAACAAACTGCCCACTACAGGATAACACAATGCCCATTGCAGGTTATCAAACTGCCCACTGCAGGATAACACACTGCCCACTGCAGGTTAACACACTGCCCACTGCAGGATAACACATTGCCCACTGCAGGCTATCACACTGCCCACTGCAGGATAATACACTGCCCACTGCAGGTTAACACACTGCCCACAGCACGTTAACACACTGCCCACTGGAGGTTAAAACACTGACCACTGCAGAGTAACACACTGCCCACTGCATTATAAGACACTGCCCACTGCAGGATAAGACACTGCCCACTGGAGGTTAACACACTGCCCACTGCAGCATAACACACTGCCCACTGCAGCATAACAGACTGCCCACTACAGGTTATCACACTGCCCACTGCAACGTAACACACTGCCCACTGCAGGTTAACACACTGCCCACTGCAGGATAACACAATGCCCACTGCAGGTTATCACACTGCCCACTGCAGGATAACACACTGCCCACTGCAGGTTACCACACTGCCGACTGCAGGATAACACACTGCCCACTGCAGGCTATCACACTGCCCACTGCAGGATAACACACTGCCCAGTGCAGTTTAAGACACTGCCCACTGCAGGATAACACCCTGCCCACTGCAGCATAACACACTGCCCACTGCAGGTTAACACACTGCCCACAGCAGGTTAACACACTGCCCACTGCAGCATAACACGCTGTCCACTGCTGGATTACACACTGCACACTTCTGGATAATACACTGCCCACTGCAGAAAACCACACTGCCCACTGCTGGATAACACACTGCGCACTGCAGGTTAACGCACTGCCCACTGCAGGTTTAAATATTCCTCACTGCAGGTTAATACACTGTCCACTGCAGGATAACACACTGCCCACTGCAGGATAACACACTGCCCACTGAAGATTAACACACTGCCCACTGCAGGACAACACACTGCACACTGCAGGATAACACACTGCCCACTGCAGGTTATCACACTGCCCACTGCAGGATAACATACTGCCCACGGCAGCATAACACACTGCCCACTGCAGGTTATCACACTGCCCACAGCAGGTTAACACACTGCCCACTGCAGGATAACACAATGCCCACTGCAGGTTATCACACTGCCCACTGCAGGTTAACACACTGCCCACTGCACGATAACACACTGCCCTCTGCAGGATAACACACTGTCCACTGCAGGATAAGACACTGCCCACTAGAGGTTAACACACTGCCCACTGCAGCAAAACACACTGCCCACTGCAGCATAACACACTGCGCACTGCAGGTTATCACACTGCCCACTGCAGGAATACACACTGCCCACGGCAGCATAACACACTGCCCACTGCAGGTTATCACACTGCCCACTGCAGGTTAACACACTGCCCACTGCAGGATAACACACTGCCCACTGCAGGTTATCACACAGCGCACTGCTGGATAACACACTGCCCACTGCAGGTTAACACACTGCCCACTGCAGGATAAAACACTGCCCACTGCAGGCTATCACACAGCCCACTGCAGGATAACACACTGCCCACTGCAGGTTAACACACTGCCCACTGCAGGATAACACACTGCCCACGGCAGCATAACACAGCGCCCACTGCAGGTTAACACACTGCCCACGGCGGGATAACACACTGCCCACTGCAGGTTAACACACTGCCCACAGCAGGATAACAGACTGCCCACTGCAGGTTATCACACTGCCCACTGCAGCATAACATGCTGTCCACTGCTGGATTACACACTGCCCACTTCTGGATAACGCACTGCCCACTGCAGGATAACACACTGCCCACTGAAGATTAAGACACTGCCCACTGCAGGATAACACACTGCCCACTACAGGATAACACACTGCCCACTGCAGGATAACACAATGCCCACTGCAGGTTATCACACTGCCCACTGCAAGATAACATACTGCCCACTGCAGGTTAACACACTGCCCACTGCAGGATAACACACTCCCACTGCAGGCTATCACACTGCCCACTTCAGATTAAGACACTGCCCACTGGAGGTGAACACACTGCCCACTGCAGCATAACACACTGCCCACTGCAGCATAACACATTGCCCACTGCAGGATAACACACTGCCCACGGCAGCATAACACACTGCCCACTGCAGGTTATCACACAGCCCACTGCATCGTTAGACACTGCCCACTGCAGGTTAACACACTGCCCACTGCAGGATAACACAATGCCCACTGCAGGTTATCACACTGCCCACTGCTGGATAACACACTGCCCACTGCAGGATAACACACTGCCCACTGCAGACTACCACACTGCCCACTGCAGGATAACACACTGCCCACTGCTGGTTAACACACTTCCCACTGCAGGTTAACACTCTGCCCACTGCGGGATAACACACTGCCCACGGCAGCATAACACACTGCCCACTGCAGGTTATCACAATGCCCACTGCTGGATAACACAATGCCAACTGTAGGTTATCACACTGCCCACTGCAGGATAACACACTGCCCACTGCAGGTTATCACACTGCCCACTGCAGGAAAACACACTGCCCACTGCAGGTTAACACACTGCCCACAGCAGGATAACACTCTGCCCACTGCATGTTAACACACTGCCCACTGCAGCATAACACGCTGTCCACTGCTGGATTACGCACTGCCCACTTCTGGATAATACACTTCCCACTGCAGAAAACCACACTGCCCACTGCTGGATAACACACTGCGCACTGCAGGTTAACGCACTGCCCACTGCAGGTTTAAATATTCCTCACTGCAGGTTAATACACTGTCCACTGCAGGATAACACACTGCCCACTGCAGGATAACACACTGCCCAGTGAAGATTAACACACTGCCCACTGGAGGATAACACACTGCACACTGCAGGATAACACACTGCCCACTGCAGGATAACACACTAACCACTGAAGATTAACACACTGCCCACTGCTGGATAACACACTGCGCACTGCAGGTAAATGCACGGCCCACTGCAGGATAACACACTGGCCACTGCAGGATAAGACACTGCCCACTGGAGGTTAACACACTGCCCACTGCAGCATAACACACTGCCCACTGCAGCATAACACACTGCGCACTGCAGGTTATCACACTGCCCACTGCAGGATAACACACTGCCCACGGCAGCATAACACACTGCCCACTGCAGGTTGTCACACTGCCCACTGCAGGTTAAGACACTGCCCACTGCAGGATAACACAATGCCCACTGCAGGTTATCACACTGCCCACTGCAGGATAACACACTGCCCACTGCAGGTTAACACACTGCCCACTGCAGGATAACACACTGCCCTCTGCAGGATAACACACTGCCCACTGCAGGATAAGACACTGCCCACTGGAGTATAACACACTGCCCACTGCAGCATAACACACTGCCCACTGCAGCATAACACACTGCGCACTGCAGGTTATCACACTGCCCACTGCAGGAATACACACTGCCCACGGCAGCATAACACACTGCCCACTGCAGGTTATCACAATGCCCACTGCAGGTTAACGCACTGCCCCTTGTAGGATAACACAATACCCACTGCAGGTTATCACACAGCCCACTGCAGGATAACACACTGCCCACTACAGGTTAACACACTGCCCACTGCAGGATAACACATTGCCCACTGCAGGCTATCACACTGCCCACTGCAGGGTAACACACTGCACACTGCAGGTTAACACACTGCCCACTGCAGGATAACACACTGCCCACGGCAGCATAACACATCGCCCACTGCAGGTTATCACACTGCCCACTGCAGGTTAACACACTGCCCACTGCAGGTTAACACAATGCCGACTTCTGGATAACACACTGCCCATGGCAGCATAACACACTGCCCACTGCAGGTTATCACACTGCCCACTGCAGGATAACACACTGCTCACTGCAGGTTAATACACTGCCCACGGCAGGATAACACACTGCCCACTGCAGGTTAACACACTGCCCACAGCAGAATAACACACTGCCCACTGCAGTTTAACACACTGCCCACTGCAGCATAACACGATGTCCACTGCTGGATTACACACTGCCCACTGCTGGATAACACACTGCGCACTGCAGGTTAACGCACTGCCCACTGTAGTTTTAAATATTCCTCACTGCAGGTTAATACACAGCCCACTGCAGTATAACACACTGCCCACTGCAGGATAACACACTGTCCACTGAAGATTAACACACTTCCCACTGCAGGATAACACACTGCCCACGGCAGGATAACACACTGCCCACTGCAGGATAACACACTGCCCACTGAAGATTAACACACTGCCCACTGTTGGATAACACACTGCCCACTGCAGGTAAATGCACGGCCCACTGCAGGATAACGCAATGCCCACTGCAGGATAATACACTGCCCACTGCAGGATAACACACTGCCCACTGCAGGATAATACACTGCCCACTGCAGCTTAACACACTGCCCACTGCAGGATAACATACTGCCCGCTGCAGGATAACACACTGCCCACTGCAGGATAATACACTACCCACTGCAGGATAACACACTGCCCACTGCAGGATAACACACTGCCCACTGCAGGATAACACACTGCCCACTGCAGGATAATACACTGCCCAATGCAGCATAAGACACTGGCCTCTGCAGTATAACACACTGCCCACTGCGACATAACACACTGCCAACAGCAGGTTAAAACAATGCCCACTGCAGGTTAACAGACTGCCCACTGCAGGATAACACACTGCCCACTGCAGGAAAACACACTGCCCACTGCAGGTTAACACACTGCCCACTGCAGGATAACACACTGCCCACTGCAGGATAAGACACTGCCCACTGCAGGATAAGACACTGCCCACTGGAGGTTATCACACTGCCCGCTGCATCATAACACACTGCCCACTGCAGGTTAACACACTGCCCACTGCAGGATAACACAATGCCCACTGCTGGTTATCACACTGCCCACTGCAGGATAACACACTGCCCACTGCAGGTTAACACACTGCCCACTGCAGGATAACACACTGCCCACTGCAGGCTATCACATTGCCCACTGCAGGATAACACACTGCCCACTGCAGGTTAACACACTGCCCACAGAAGGTTAACACACTGCCCACTGCAGGTTAACACACTGCCCACTGCAGGATAACACACTGCCCACGGCAGCAGAACACTGCCCCCACTGCAGGTTATCACACTGCCCACTGCAGGATAACACACTGCCCACTGCAGGTTAACACACTGCCCACAGAAGGTTAACACACTGCCCACAGCAGGATTACACTCTGCCCACTGCAGGTTAACACACTGCCCACTGCAGCATAACACGCTGCCCACTGCTGGATTACACACTGCCCACTTCTGGATAACACAATGCCCACTTCAGGATAATACACTGCCCACTGCAGAAAACCACACTGCCCACTGCTGGATAACACACTGCGCACTGCAGGTAAATGCACAGCCCACTGCAGGATAACACACTGCCCACTGCAGGATAAGACACTGCCCACTGGAGGTTAACACACAGCCCACTGCAGCATAACACACTGCCCACTGCAGCATAACACACTGCGCACTGCAGGTTATCACACTGCCCAGTTCAGGATAACACACTGCCCACGGCAGCATAACACACTGCCCACTGCAGGTTATCACACTGCCCACTGCACGTTAACACACTGCCCACTGCAGGATAACACAATGCCCACTGCAGGTTATCACACTGCCCAATGCAGGATAACACACTGCCCAATGCAGGTTAACACACTGCCCACTGCAGGATAACACACTGCCCTCTACAGGATAACACACTGCCCACTGCAGGATAAGACACTGCCCACTGGAGGTTAACACGCTGCCCACTGCAGCTTAACACACTGCCCACTGCAGCATAACACACTGCCCACTGCAGGTTATCACACTGCCCACTGCAGGTTAACACACTGCCCATTGCAGGATAACACAATGCCCACTGCAGGTTATCACACAGCCCACTGCAGTATAACACACTGCCCACTGCAGGTTAACACACTGCCCACTGCCGGATAACACACTGCCCACTGCAGGCTATCACACTGCCCACTGCAGGATAACACACTGCCCACTGCAGGTTAACACACTGCCCACTGCAGGATTACACACTGCCCACGGCAGCATAACACAGCGCCCACTGCAGGTTATCACACTGCCCACTGCAGGATAACACACTGCCCACTGCAGGATAACACACTGCCCATGGCAGGATAACAGACTGCCCACTGCAGGTTTACACACTGCCCAAGCAGGATAACACACTGCCCACTGCAGGTTAACACATTGCCCACTGCAGCATAACACACTGTCCACTGCTGGATTACACACTGCCCACTTCTGGATAACACAATGCCCACTTCAGGATAATACACTGCCCACTGCAGAAAACCACACTGCCCACTGCTGGATAAAACACTGCCCACTGCAGGTTTAAATGTTCCTCACTGCAGGTTAATACACTGCCCACTGCAGAAAACCACACTGTCCACTGCTGGATTACACACTGCCCACTGCTGGATAACACACTGCGCACTGCAGGTTAACGCACTGCCCACTTCAGTTTTAAATATTCCTCACTGCAGGTTAATACACTGCCCACTGTAGGATAACACACTGCCCACTGCAGGATAACACACTGCCCAGTGAAGATTAACACACTGCCCACTGCTGGATAACACACTGCCCACTACAGGATAACACACTGCCCAATGCAGGTTAACACACTGCCCACTGCAGGATAACACACTGCCCACTGCAGCATAACACACTGCCCAATGCAGGATAACACACTGCCCACTTCAGGTTAACATACTGCCCACTGCAGGATAACAGGCTGCCCACTGCAGGTTTACACGTTGCCCAGTGCAGGATAGCACACTGCCCACTACAGGATAACACACTGCCAACTGCAGGTTAACACACTGCCCACTGCAGGTTTACACACTGCCCACTGAAGATTAACACACTGCCCACTGTTGGATAACACACTGCCCACTGCAGGTAAATGCACGGCCCACTGCAGGATAACACACTGCCCACTGCAGGATAACACACTGCCGACTGCAGGATAACACACTGCCCAATGCAGGATAATACACTTCCCAATGCAGGATAACACACTGCCCACTGCAGGTTAACACACTGCCCACAGCAGGTTAACACACTGCCCACTGCAGGTTAACACACTGCCCACTGCAGGATAACATACTGCTCGTTGCAGGATAACACACTGCCCACTGCAGGATAATACACTGCCCACTGCAGGATAACACACTGCCCACTGAAGATTAAGACACTGCCCACTGCAGGATAACACACTGCCCACTGCAGGATAACACACTGCCCACTGCAGGATAACACAATGCCCACTGCAGGCTATCACACTGCCCACTGCAGGATAAGACACTGCCCACTGGAGGTTAACACACTGCCCACTGCAGCATAACACACTGCCCACTGCAGCATAACACACTGCCCACTGCAGGATAACACACTGCCCACTTCAGGTTAACATACTGCCCACTGCAGGATAACAGACTGCCCACTACAGGATAACACACTGCCAACTGCAGGTTAACACACTGCCCACTGCAGGTTTACACACTGCCCACTGAAGATTAACACACTGCCCACTGTTGGATAACACACTGCCCACTGCAGGTAAATGCACGGCCCACTGCAGGATAACACACTGCCCACTGCAGGATAATACACTGCACACTGCAGGATTACACACTGCCCATTGCAGGATAATACACTGCCCACTGCAGGTTAACACACTGCCCACTGCAGGATAACATACTGCTCGTTGCAGGATAACACACTGCCCACTGCAGGATAATACACTGCCCACTGCAGGATAACACACTGCCCACTGAAGATTAAGACACTGCCCACTGCAGGATAACACACTGCCCACTGCAGGATAACACACTGCCCACTGCAGGATAACACAATGCCCACTGCAGGCTATCACACTGCCCACTGCAGGATAAGACACTGCCCACTGGAGGTTAACACACTGTCCACTGCAGCATAACACACTGCCCACTGCAGCATAACACATTGCCCACTGCATGATAACACACTGCCCACGGCAGCATAACACACTGCCCACTGCAGGTTATCACACTGCCCACTGCATCGTTACACACTGCCCACTGCAGGTTAACACACTGCCCACTGCAGGATAACACAATGCCCACTGCAGGTTAACACCCTGCCCACTGCAGGATAACACACTGCCCACGGCAGCATAACACACTGCCAACTGCAGGTTATCACACTGCCCACTGCAGGATAACACACTGCCCACTGCAGGTTACCACACTGCCCACTGCAGGATAACACACTGCCCACTGCAGGTTAACACACTGCCCACAGCAGGATAACACTCTGCCCACTGCATGTTAACACACTGCCCACTGCAGCATAACACGCTGTCCACTGCTGGATTTCACACTGCCCACTTCTGGATAATACACTGCCCACTGCAGAAAACCACACTGCCCACTGCTGGATAACACACTGCGCACTGCAGGTTAACGCACTGCCCACTGCAGGTTTAAATATTCCTCACTGCAGGTTAATACACTGTCCACTGCAGGATAACACACTGCCCACTGCAGGATAACACACTGCCCACTGAAGATTAACACACTGCCCACTGCAGGATAACACACTGCACACTGCAGGATAACACACTGCCCACTGCAGGATAACACACTAACCACTGAAGATTAACACACTGCCCATTGCTGGATGACACACTGCCCACTGCAGGTAAATGCACGGCCCACTGCAGGATAACACACTGGCCACTGCAGGATAAGACACTGCCCACTGGAGGTTAACACACTGCCCACTGCAGCATAACACACTGCCCACTGCAGCATAACACACTGCGCACTGCAGGTTATCACACTGCCCACTGCAGGATAACACACTGCCCACGGCAGCATAACACACTGCCCACTGCAGGTTATCACACTGCCCACTGCAGGATAACACACTGCCCACTGCAGGTTAACACACTGCCCACGGCAGGATAACACACTGCCCACTGCAGGTTAACACACTGCCCACAGCATGATAACACACTGCCCACTGCAGGTTAACACACTGCCCACTGCAGCATAACACGCTGTCCACTGCTGGATTACACACTGCCCACTGCTGGATAACACACTGCGCACTGCGCACTGCAGGTTAACGCACTGCCCACTGCAGTTTTAAATATTACTCACTGCAGGTTAATACACTTCCCACTGCAGGTTAACACACTGCCCACTGCAGGATAACACACGGCCCACTGCAGCATAACACACTGCCCACTGAGGGTCACACACTGCCCACTTCAGGTTAACATACTGCCCACTGCAGGATAACAGGCTGCCCACTGCAGGTTTACACGTTGCCCAGTGCAGGATAACACACTGCCCACTACAGGATAACACACTGCCAACGGCAGGTTAACACACTGCCCACTGCAGGTTTACACACTGCCCACTGAAGATTAACACACTGCCCACTGTTGGATAACACACTGCCCATTGCAGGTAAATGCACGGCCCACAGCAGGATAACACACTGCCCACTGCAGGATAATACACTGCCCACTGCAGGATAACACACTGCCCACTGCAGGATAATACACTGCCCACTGCAGGTTAACACAGTGCCCACTGCAGGATAACATACTGCTCGCTGCAGGATAACACACTGCCCACTGCAGGATAATACACTGCCCACTGCAGGATAACACACTGCCCACTGCAGGATAACACACTGCCAACTGCAGGATAACACACTTCCCACTTCGGGATGACGGACTGCCCACTGCAGGATAACACACTTCCCACTGCAGGTTAACACACTGCCCACTGCAGGATAACACACTGCCCACTGCAGTATAACACACTGCCCACTGCAGGTTATCACACTGCCCACTGCAGGTTAACACACTGCCCACAGCAGGTTAACACACTGCCCAGTGCCGGATAACACACTGCCCACGGCAGCATAACACACCGCCCACTGTAGGTTATCACACTGCCCACTGCAGGATAACACACTGCCCACTGCAGGTTAACACACTGCCCACAGCAGGATAACACTCTGCCCACTGCAGGTTAACACCCTGCCCACTGCAGCATAATACACTGCCCACTGCTGGATTACACACTGCCCTCTTCTGGATAACAGACTGCCCACCTCAGGATAATACACTGCCCACTGCAGAAAACCACACTGCCCACTGCTGGATTACACTCTGCGCACTGCAGCTTAACGCACTGCTCACTGCAGGTTTAAATATTCCTCACTGCAAGTTAATATACTGCACACTGCAGGATAATAAACTGCCCACTGCAGGATAACACACTGCCCACTGAAGATTAACACACTGCCCACTTCTGGATAACACACTCCCCAGTGAAGTTTAACACACTGCCCACTGCAGGATAAGACACTGCACACTGCAGGATAACACAGTGCCCACTGCAGGATAACACACTGCCCACTGAAGATTAACACACTGCCCACTGCATCATAACACACTGCCCACTGCAGGTAAATGCACGGCCCACTGTAGGATAACATACAGCCCACTGCAGGATAACACACTGCCCACTGCAGGATAACATACTGCCCGCTGCAGGATAACACACTGCCCACTGCAGGATAACACACTGCCCACTGCAGGATAACACACTGCCCACAGCAGGATAACACACTGCCCACTGCATCATAACACACTGCCCACTGCAGGGTAATACACTGCCCACTGCAGGAAAACACACTGTCCACTGCAGGATAACACACTGCCCACTGCAGTATAACACAGTGCCCACTGCAACATAATACACTGCCCACTGCAGGATAACACACTGCCCACTGCAGGATAACACACTGCCCACTGTATAATAAAACAGTGTCCACTGCACGATATCACACTGCCCACTGCAGAATAACACACTGCCCACTGGAGGATAACACACTGCCCACTGCAGCATAAGACACTGCCCTCTGCAGTATAACACACTGCCCACTGCAGGATAAAACACTGCCCACTGCAGGTTAACACTCTGCCCACTGCAGGTTAACACACTGCCCACTGCAGGTTAACACACTGCCCTCTGCAGTATAACACACTGCCCACTGCAGGATAAAACACTGCCCACTGCAGGTTAACACTCTGCCCACTGCAGGTTAACACTCTGCCCACTGCAGGTTAACACACTGCCCACTGCAGGATAACACACTGCCCACTGCAGGATAACACACTGCCAACTGCAGGATAACACACTGCCCACTGCAACATAACACTCTGCCCACAGCAAGATAATCCTCTGCCCACTGCAACATATCACACTGCCAACTCCAGGATAACACACTGCTCACTGCAGGAAAACACACTGCTCACTGCAGGATAACACACTGCCCACTGCAGGATAAGACACTGCCCACTGCAGAATAACCCTCTGCCCACTGCAACATAACACACTGCGCACTGCAGGTTAACACACTGCCCACTGCAGTTTAACACATTGCCCACTGCAGAATAACACACGGCTCACTGCAGGATAACACACTGCCCACTGAAGGTTAACACACTGCCCACTCCAGGTTATCACACTGCGCACTGCAGGTTATCACACTGCACACTGCAGTTTATCACACTGCCCACTGCAGGTTAACACACTGCCCACTGCAGGATAACACACTGCCCACTGCAGGTTAACACACTGCCCACTGCTGGATAACACACTGCCCACTGCAGGATGACACACTGCCCAATGCAGGATATCACACTGCCCACTGCAGGATAACACACTGCCCACTGCAGGAAAACACACTGCCCACTGCAGGTTAACACACTGACCACTGCTGGATAACACACTGCCCACTGCAGGATAACACACTGCCCACTGCAGGAAAACACACTGCCCACTGCAGGTTAACACACTGCCCACTGCTGGATAACACACTGCCCACTGCAGGATAACACACTGCCCACTGCAGGTTAACACACTGCCCACTGCAGGTTAACACACTGCCCACTGCAGGATAACACACTGCCCACTACAGGATAACACGCTGCCCACTGCAGGTTAACAAACTGCCCACTGCTGGATAACACACTGCCCACTGCAGGTTAACACACTGCCCACCGCAACATAATACACTGCCCACCGCAACATAATACACTGTCCACTGCAGGTTAACATACTGCCCACTGCAGGATAACACACTGCCCACTGCAGGTTAACACACTGCCCACTGCAGCTTTACACGTTGCCCAGTGCAGGATAACACACTGCCCACTACAGGATAACACACTGCCCAATGCAGGTTAACACACTGCCCACTGCAGGATCACACACTGCCCACTGCAGCATAACACACTGCCCACTGCAGGATAACACACTGCCCACTGCAGGTTAACATACTGCCCACTGCAGGATAACAGACTGCCCACTGCAGGTTTACACGTTGCCCAGTGAAGGATAACACACTGCCCACTACAGGACAACACACTGCCCACTGCAGGTTAACACACTGCCCACTGCAGGTTAACACACTGCCCACTGCAGGATAACACACTGCCCACTGTAGGATAATAGGACTGCCTACTGCAGGATTACACACTGCCCACTGCAGGATAACACACTGCCCACTGCAGGTTTACACACTGCCCACTAGAGGATAACACACTGCCCACTGCAGGTTGACACACTGTCCACTGCAGGTTAACACACTGCCCACTGCAGGATAACACACTGCCCACTGCAGGTTTTCACACTGCCCACTAGAGGATAACACACTGCCCACTGCAGGTTGACACACTGTCCACTGCAGGTTAACACACTGCCCACTTCAGGTTAACACACTGCCCACATCAGGTTAACACACTGCCCATTGCAGGATAACACTCTGCCCATGAAGGATAACACATTGCCCACTGCAGGTTTACACACTGCCCACTGCAGGTTTACACACTGCCCAGTGCAGGTTAACACACTGCCCACTGCAGGATAACACACTGCCCACTGCAGGATAACACACTGCCCACTGTACGACAACACACTGCCCACTACAGGATAACAAACTGCACATTGCAGGTTAACACACTGCCCACTGCAGGTTAACACACTGCCCACTGCAGGATAAGACACTGCCCATTGCACGACAACACACTGCCCAATGCAGGATAACAAACTGCCCACTGCAGGTTAACACACTGCCCACTGTAGTATAACAGACTGCCCACTGCAGGTTTACACACTGCCCACTGCAGGATAACACACTGCCCACTGCAGGATAACACACTGCACAGTGCAGGTAAACACACTGCCCATTGCAATATAACACACTGCCCATTGCAGGTTAACACACAGCCTACTGCAGGATAATACTCCGCCCACTGCAGGTTAAACACTGCCCACTGCAGTATAACACACTGCCCACTGCAGGTAAACACACTGCCCACTGCAACATAACACACTGCCCACTGCAGGTTAACACACTGCCCACTGCAGAGTAATACACTGCCCACTGGAACCTAACACACTGCGCACTGCAGTTTAACGCACTGCCCACTGCAGAATAACACACTGCCCACTGCAACCTAACACACTGCGCGATAACACACTGCCCACTTCAGGTTAACACACTGTCCACTGCAGGATAACACACTGGCCACTGCAGGGTAACACACTGCCCACTGCAGGTTAACATACTGCCCGCTGCAGGATAACACACCGCCCACTTCAGGTTAACACACTGACCAGTGCAGGATAACACACTGGCCACTGCAGGATAATACACTGCCCACTGCAGCATAACACACTGCCCACTGCAGCATAACGCACTGCCCACTGCAGGTTAACACACTGCCCACTGCAATATAACACACTGACCATTGCAGGATAACAGACTGCCCACTGCAGCATAACACACTGCCCACTGCAGGATAACACACTGCCCACTGCAGATTAACATACTGCCCACTGCAGGATAACAGACTGACCACTGCAGGTTTACACGTTGCCCAGTGCAGGATAACATACTGCCCACTACAGGATAACACGCTGCCCACTGCAGGTTAACACACTACTCACTGAAGGTTATCACACTGCCCACTGCAACATAACACACTGCCCACTGCACCATAACACACTGCCCACTACAGGTTAACAAACTGCCCACTGCAGGTTTACACGTTGCCCAGTGCAGGATAACACACTGCCCACTACAGGATAACACACTGCCCAATGCAGGTTAACACACTGCCCACTGCAGGATAACACACTGCCCACTGCAGCATAACACACTGCCCACTGCAGGATAACACACTGCCCACTGCAGGATAACACTCTGCCCACTGCAGGTTAACATACTGCCCACTGCAGGATAACAGACTGCCCACTGCAGGTTTACAAGTTGCCCAGTGAAGGATAACACACTGCCCACTACAGGATAACACACTGCCCACTGCAGGTTAACACACTACCCACTGCAGGTTAACACACTGCCCACTGCAGGATAACACACTGCCCACTGTAGGATAATAGGACTGCCTACTGCAGGATTACACACTGTCCACTGCAACATAACACACTGCCCACTGCAGGTTTACACACTGCCCACTAGAGGATAACACACTGCCCACTGCAGGTTGACACACTGTCCACTGCAGGTTAACACACTGCCCACTTCAGGTTAACACACTGCCCACTTCAGGTTAACACACTGCCCATTGCAGGATAACACTCTGCCCATGCAGGATAACACACTGCCCACTGCAGGTTTACACACTGTGCAGTGCAGGTTAACACACTGCCCACTTCAGGTTAACACACTACCCACTGCAGGATAACACACTGCCCACTGCAGGATAACACACTGCCCACTGCACGACAACACACTGCCCACTGCAGGATAACAAACTGCCCATTGCAGGTTAACACACTGCCCACTGCAGGTTAACACACTGCCCACTGCAGGATAACACAATGCCCACTGCAGGTTAACACACTGCCCACTGTAGTATAACAGACTGCCCACTGCAGGTTTACACACTGCCCACTGCAGGATAACACACTGCACAGTGCAGGTAAACACACTGCCCATTGCAATATAACACACTGCCCATTGCAGGTTAACACACAGCCTACTGCAGGATAATACTCCGCCCACTGCAGGTAAACACACTGCCCACTGCAACATAACACACGGCACACTGCAGGTTAACACAATGCCCACTGCAGAATAATACACTGCCCACTGGAACCTAACACACTGCGCACTGCAGTTTAACACACTGCCCACTGCAGAATAACACACTGCACAGTGCAGGTAAACACACTGCCCATTGCAATATAACACACTGCCCATTGCAGGTTAACACACAGCCTACTGCAGGATAATACTCCGCCCACTGCAGGTTAAACACTGCCCACTGCAGCATAACACACTGCCCACTGCAGGTAAACACACTGCCCACTGCAACATAACACACGGCAGACTGCAGGTTAACACAATGCCCACTGCAGAATAATACACTGCCCACTGGAACCTAACACACTGCGCACTGCAGTTTAACACACTGCCCACTGCAGAATAACACACTGCCCACTGCAGCATAACACACTGCCCACTGCAGCATAACGCACTGCCCACTGCAGGTTAACACACTGCCCACTGCAATATAACACACTGCCCACTGCAGGATAACAGACTGCCCACTGCAACATAACACACTGCCCACTGCGGGTTAAAACACAGCCCACTGCAGGATAACACACTGCCCACTGCAGGTTAACACACTGCCCACTGCAGGATAACACACTGCCCACTGCAGGTTAACACACTGCCCACTGCAGGTTAACACACTGCCCACTGCAGCATAACACACTGCCCACTGCAGGTTAACACGCTGCCCACTGCAGGTTAACACAATGCCCACTGCAAGTTAACACACAGCCCACTGCAGGTTAACACACTGCCCACTGCAGCATAACACACTGCCCACTGCAGGTTAACACACTGCCCACTGCAGGTTAACACACTGCCCACTTCTGGTAAAAACACTGCCCACTGCAGCATAACACACTGCCCACTGCAAGTTATCACACTCCCCATTGCAGGTTAACACACTGCCCACTGCAGGTTAACACACTGCCCACTGCAGGTTAACACACAGGCCACTGCATGATAACACACTACCCACTGCCGGTTAACACACTGCCCACTGCAGGATAACACACTGCCCACTGCAGGTTAACACACTGCCCACTGCAGGATAACACACTGCCCACTGCAGGTTAACACACTGCCCACTGCAGGTTAACACACTGCCCACTGCAAGTTAACACACTGCCCACTGCAGGTTAACACACTGCCCACTGCAGGTTAACACACTGCCCACTGCTGGATAACACACTGCCCACTGCAGGATAACACACGGCCCAATGCAGGATATCACACTGCCCACTGCCGGATAACACACTGCCCACTGCAGGATAACACACTGCCCACTGCAGGTTAACACACTGACCACTGCTGGATAACACACTGCCCACTGCAGGATAACACACTGCCCACTGCAGAATAACACACTGCCCACTGCAGGTTAAAACACTGCCCACTGCCGAATAACACACTGCCCACTGCAGGTTAACACACTGCCCACTGCAGCATTAAAAGCTGCCCACTGCAGGTTTACACAGTGCCCGCTGCAGAATAACACACTGCACACTGCAGGACAACACACTGCCCACTGCAGGTTTACACACTGCCCACTGCAGATAAACACACTACCCAATGCAGAATAACACACTGCCCACTGCAGCATAACACACTGCCCACTGCAAGATAACACACTGCCCACTGCAGGTGAACACACTGCCCACTGCAGCATAACACACTGCCTACTGCAGGTTAACACATTGCCCACTGCAGCATAACACACTGCCCACTGCAGGATAACACACTGCCCACTGAAGGTTATCACACTGCCCACTGCAGGTTAACACACTGCCCACTGCATCATAACACACTGCCCACTACAGGTTAACAAACTGCCCACTGCAGGATAACACACTGCCCACTGCAGGATAACAGACTGCCCACTGCAGGTTTACACATTGCCCAGTGCAGGATAACACACTGCCCACTACAGGATAACACACTGCCCAATGCAGGTTAACACACTGCCCACTGCAGGATAACACACTTCCCACTGCAGCATAACACACTGCCCACTGCAGGATAACACACTGCCCACTGCAGGTTAACATGCTGCCCACTGCAGGATAACAGACTGCCCACTGCAGGTTTACACGTTGCCCACTGCAGGATAACACACTGCCCACTACAGGATAACACGCTGCCCACTGCAGGTTAACAAACTGCCCACTGCTGGATAACACACTGCCCACTGCAGGTTAACAAACTGCCCACCGCAACATAATACACTGCCCACCGCAACATAATACACTGTCCACTGCAGGTTAACATACTGCCCACTGCAGGATAACACACTGCCCACTGCAGGATAACACACTGCTCACTGAAGGTTATCACATTGCCCACTGCAACATAACACACTGCCCACTGCAGGATAACACACTGCCCACTACAGGTTAACAAACTGCCCACTGCAGGATAACACACTGCCCACTGCAGGATAACAGACTGCCCACTGCAGGTTTACACGTTGCCCAGTGCAGGATAACACACTGCCCACTACAGGATAACACACTGCCCAATGCAGGTTAACACATTGCCCACTGCAGGATAACACACTGCCCACTGCAGCATAACACACTGCCCACTGCAGGATAACACACTGCCCACTTCAGGTTAACATACTGCCCACTGCAGGATAACAGACTGCCCACTGCAGGTTTACACGTTGCCCAGTGCAGGATAACACACTGCCCACTACAGGATAACACACTGCCAACTGCAGGTTAACACACTGCCCACTGCAGGATAACACACTGCCCTCTGTAGGATAATAAGACTGCCCACTGCAGGTTTACACACTGCCCACATCATGATAATACACTGCCTGCTGCAGGTTTACACACTGCCTACTGCAGGTTTACACACTGCCCACTGCAACATAACACACTGCCCACTGCAGGTTTACAAACTGCCCACTGGAGGAAAACACACTGCCCACTGTAGGTTGACACACTGTCCACTGCAGGTTAACACACTGCCCACTTCAGGTTAACACACTACCCACGTCAGGTTAACACACTGCCCATTGCAGGATAACACTCTGCCCATGCAGGATAACGCACTGCCCACTGCAGGTTTACACACTGCCCAGTGCAGGTTAACACACTGCCTACTTCAGGTTAACACACTGCCCACTGCAGGATAACACACTGCCCACTGCAGGATAACACACTGCCCACTGCAGGATAACAAACTGCCCACTGCAGGTTAACACACTGCCCACTGCAGGTTAATATACTGCCCACTGCAGGATAACACACTGCCCACTGCACGACAACACACTGCCCAATGCAGGATAACAAACTGCCCACTGCAGGTTAACACACTGCCCACTGTAGTATAACAGACTGCCCACTGCAGGTTTACACACTGCCCACTGCAGAATAACACACTGCCCACTGCAGGAGAACACAGGGCCCACATCAGGATAATACACTGCCCACTGCAGGATTACACACTGCCCACTGCAGGTTAACACATAGCCCACTGCAGGTTAACACACTGCTCACTGAAGGTTATCACACTGCCCACTGCAACATAACACACTGCCCACTGCACCATATCACACTGCCCACTACAGGTTAACAAACTGCCCACTGCAGGTTTACACGTTGCCCAGTGCAGGATAACACACTGCCCACTACAGGATAACACACTGCCCAACGCAGGTTAACACACTGCCCACTGCAGGATAACACACTGCCCACTGCAGCATAACACACTGCCCACTGCAGGATAACACTCTGCCCACTGCAGGTTAACATACTGCCCACTGCAGGATAACAGACTGCCCACTGCAGGTTTACACGTTGCCCAGTGAAGGATAACACACTGCCCACTACAGGATAACACACTGCCCACTGCAGGTTAACACACTGCCCACTGCAGGTTAACACACTGCCCACTGCAGGATAACACACTGCCCACTGCAGGATAACACACTGCCCACTTCAGGTTAACACACTGCCCATTGCAGGATAACACTCTGCCCATGCAGGATAACACACTGCCCACTGCAGGTTTACACACTGTGCAGTGCAGGTTAACACACTGCCCACTTCAGGTTAACACACTGCCCACTGCAGGATAACACACTGCCCACTGCAGGATAACACACTGCCCACTGCACGACAACACACTGCCCACTGCAGGATAACAAACTGCCCATTGCAGGTTAACACACTGCCCACTGCAGGTTAACACACTGCCCACTGCAGGATAAGACACTGCCCACTGCACGACAACACACTGCCAAATGTAGGATAACAAACTGCCCACTGCAGGTTAACACACTGCCCACTGTAGTATAACAGACTGCCCAATGCAGGTTTACACACTGCTCCCTGCAGGATAACACACTGCACAGTGCAGGTAAACACACTGCCCATTGCAATATAACACACTGCCCATTGCAGGTTAAGTCACAGCCTACTGCAGGATAATACTCCGCCCACTGCAGGTTAAACACTGCCCACTGCAGCATAACACACTGCCCACTGCAGGTAAACACACTGCCCACTGCAACATAACACACGGCCCACTGCAGGTTAACACAATGCCCACTGCAGAATAATACACTGCCCACTGGAACCTAACACACTGCGCACTGCAGTTTAACACGCTGCCCACTGCAGAATAACACACTGCCCACTGCAGCATAACACACTGCCCACTGCAGCATAACGCACTGCCCACTGCAGGTTAACACACTGCCCACTGCAATATAACACACTGCCCACTGCAGGATAACAGACTGCCCACTGCAACATAACACAATGCCCACTGCAGGTTAAAACACAGCCCACTGCAGGATAACACACTGCCCACAGCAGGTTAACACACTGCCCACTGCAGGATAACACACTGCCCACTGCAGGTTAACACACAGCCCACTGCAGGTTAACACACTGCCCACTGCAGCATAACACACTGCCCACTGCAGGTTAACACGCTGCCCACTGCAGGTTAACACAATGCCCACTGCAAGTTAACACACTGCCCACTGCAGGTTAACACACTGCCCACTGCAGCATAACACACTGCCCACTGCAGGTTAACACACTGCCCACTGCACGTTAACACACTGCCCACTGCTGGTAAAAACACTGCCCACTGCAGCATAACACACTGCCCACTGCAAGTTATCACATTGCCCATTGCAGGTTAACACACTACCCACTGCAGGTTAACACACTGCCCACTGCAGGTTAACAAACAGCCCACTGCATGATAACACACTACCCACTGCCGGTTAACACACTGCCCACTGCAGGATAACACACTGCCCACTGCAGGTTAACACACTGCCCACTGCAGGATAACACACTGCCCACTGCAGGTTAACACACTGCCCACTGCAGGTTAACACACTGCCCACTTCAGGTTAACACACTGCCCACTGCAGGATAACACACTGCCCACTGCAGGATAACACACTGCCCACTGCACGACAACACACTGCCCACTGCAGGATAACAAACTGCCTATTGCAGGTTAACACACTGCCCACTGCAGGTTAACACACTGCCCACTGCAGGATAAGACACTGCCCACTGCACGACAACACACTGCCAAATGTAGGATAACAAACTGCCCACTGCAGGTTAACACACTGCCCACTGTAGTATAACAGACTGCCCAATGCAGGTTTACACACTGCCCACTGCAGGATAACACACTGCACAGTGCAGGTAAACACACTGCCCATTGCAATATCACACACTGCCCATTGCAGGTTAACACACAGCCAACTGCAGGATAATACTCCGCCCACTGCAGGTTAAACACTGCCCACTGCAGCATAACACACTGCCCACTGCAGGTAAACACACTGCCCACTGCAACATAACACACGGCCCACTGCAGGTTAACGCAATGCCCACTGCAGAATAATACACTGCCCACTGGAACCTAACACACTGCGCACTGCAGTTTAACACACTGCCCACTGCAGAATAACACACTGCCCACTGCAGCATAACACACTGCCCACTGCAGCATAACGCACTGCCCACTGCAGGTTAACACACTGCCCACTGCAATATAACACACTGCCCACTGCAGGATAACAGACTGCCCACTGCAACATAACACACTGCCCACTGCAGGTTAAAACACAGCCCACTGCAGGATAACACACTGCCCACTGCAGGTTAACACACTGCCCACTGCAGGATAACACACTGCCCACTGCAGGTTAACACACAGCACACTGCAGGTTAACACACTGCCCACCGCAACATAATACACTGTCCACTGCAGGTTAACATACTGCCCACTGCAGGATAACACACTGCCCACTGCAGGATAACACACTGCCCACTGAAGGTTATGACACTGCCCACTGCAACATAACACACTGCCCACTGCACCATAACAGACTGCCCACTGCACCATAACACACTGCGCACTACAGGTTAACAAACTGCACACTGCAGGATAACACACTGCCCACTGCAGGATAACAGACTGCCCACTGCAGGTTTACACGTTGCCCAGTGCAGGATAAGACACTGCCCACTACAGGATAACACACTGCCCAGTGCAGGATAAGACACTGCCCACTACAGGATAACACACTGCCCAATGCAGCATAACACACTGCCCACTGCAGGATAACACACTGCCCACTGCAGGTTAACATACTGCCCACTGCAGGATAACACACTACCATTGCCGAATAACACACTGCCCACTGCAGGTTAACACACTGCCCACTGCAGCATTACAAGCTGCCCACTGCAGGATAACACACTGCCCACTTGCAGGTTTACACACTGCCCACTGCAGAATAACACACTGCACACTGCAGGATAACACACTGCCCACTGCAGGTTCACACACTGCCCACTGCAGATAAACACACTACGCAATGCAGAATAACACACTGCCCACTGCAGGATAACACACTGCACACTGCAGGATAACACACCGCCCACTGCAGGTTAACACACTGCCCACTGCAGCCTAACACACTGCCCACGGCAAGATGAGACACTGCTCACTGCTGGATAAGACAGTGCCCACTGCAGGTGAACACACTGCCCACTGCAGCATAACACACTGCCCACTGCAGGGTAAGACACTGTCCACTCCAACATAACACACTGCCTACTGCAGGATAACACATTGCCCACTGCAGCATAACACACTGCCCACTGCAGGATAACACACGTCCCACTGCAACATAACACACTGCCCACTGCAGGTTATCACACTGCCCACTGCATCATAACACACTGCCCACTGCACCATAACACACTGCCCACTACAGGTTAACACACTGCCCACTGCAGCATAACACACTGCCCACTGCAGGATAACACACTGCCCACTGCAGGTTCACACACTGCCCACTGCAGGATAATACACTTCCCACTGCAGGATAACACACTGCCCACTGCAGCATAACAAACTGCCCACAGCAGGTTATCACACTGCCCACTGCAACATAACACACTGACCACTGCATCATAACACACTGCCCACTACAGGTTAACACACTGCCCACTGCAACATAACACACTGCCCACTGCAGGTTAACACGCTGCCCACTGCAGGTTTACACACTGCCCACTGCCGAATAACACACTGCCCACTGCAGGTTAACACACTGCCCACTGCAGAATAACACACTGCCCACTGCAGATTAACACACTGCCCACTGCACGTTAACACACTGCCCACTGCAGAATAACACATTGCCCACTGCAGGTTAACACACTGCCCACTGCAGGATAACACACTGCCCACTGCAGGTTAACACACTGCCCACTGCAGGATAACACACTGCCCACTGCAGAATAACACACTGCCCACTGCAGGATAACACATTGCCCACTGCAGGTTAACACACAGCCCACTGCAGGATAACACAACGCCCACTGCAGGATAACACACTCCCCACTGCAGCATAACACACTGCCCACTGCAGGTTAACACATTGCCCACTGCAGCATAACACACTGCGCACTGCAGGATAACACACTGCCCACTGCAGGTTCACACACTGCCCACTGCAGATAAACACACTACCCAATGCAGAATAACACACTGACAACTGCAGGATAACACACTGCCCACTGCAGGATAACACACTGCCCACTGCAGGTTTTCACACTGCACACTACAGCCTAACACACTGCCCACGGCAAGATAAGACACTGCTCACTGCTGGATAAGACAGTGCCCACTGCAGGTGAACACACTGCCCACTGCAGCATAACGCACTGCCCACTGCAGGGTAAGACACTGCCAACTCCAACATAACACACTGCCTACTGCAGGTTAACACATTGCCCACTGCAGCATAACACACTGCCCACTGCAGGATAACACACGTCCCACTGCAACATAACACACTGCCCACTGCAGGTTATCACACTGCCCACTGCATCATAACACACTGCCCACTGCACCATAACACACTGCCCACTACAGGTTAACACACTGCCCACTGCAACATAACACACTGCCCACTGCAGGATAACACTCTGCCCACTGCAGGACAATCCTCTGCCCAGGGCAACATAACACACTGCCTACTGCAGGTTAACAGACTGCACACTGCAGGTTAACACGCTGCCCACTGCAGGTTAACACACTGCCCACTGCAGAATATCACACTGCCCACTGCAGGATAACACATTGCCCACTGCAGGTTAACAGACTGCCCACTGCAGAATTACACGCTGCCGACTGCAGGATAACAAACTGCCCACTGCAGGTTAACACACTGCCCACTGCAGGTTAACAAACTGCCCACTGCAGAATAACACACTGCCCAATGCAGGGTAACACACTGCACACTGCAGGATAACACACTGCCCACTGCAGGTTAACACACTGCGCAATGCAGGATAACACACTGCCCACTGCAGGATAACACAATGCCCACTGCAACATAACACACTGCCCACTGCAGGTTAACACACTGCCCACTGCAGGATAACACATGGCCCACTGCAGGATAACACAATCCCCACTGCAGCATAACACACTGCCCACTGCAGGTTAACACACTGCCCACTGCAGCATAACACACTGCCCACTGCAGGATAACACACTGCCCACTGCAGGTTCACACACTGCCCACTGCAGGATAATACACTTCCCACTGCAGGATAACACACTGCCCACTGCAGCATAACAAACTGCCCACTGCAGGTTATCACACTGCCCACTGCAACATAACACACTGACCACTGCATCATAACACACTGCCCACTACAGTTTAACACACTGCCCACTGCAACATAACACACTGCCCACTGCTGGATAACACACTACCAACTGCAGGATAATCCTCTGCCCACTGCAGCATAACAAACTGCCCACTGGAGGATAACACTCTGCCCACTGCAGGATAATCCTCTGCCCACTGCAAAATAACACACTGCCTTCTGCAGGATAACAGACTGCCCACTGCAGGTTAACACACTGCCCACTGCAGTTTAACATGCTGCCCACTGCATGTTAACACACTGCCCACTGCAGGATAACACACTGCCCACTGCAGAATAACACACTGCCCACTGCAGGATAACACATTGCCCACTGCAGGTTAACACACTGCCCACTGGAGAATAACACACTGCCCACTGCAGGTTAACACGCTGCCCACTGCAGGTTTACACACTGCCCACTGCCGAATAACACACTGCCCACTGCAGGTTAACACACTGCCCACTGCCGAATAACACACTGCCCACTGCAGATTAACACACTGCCCACTGCAGGTTAATACACTGCCCACTGCAGAATAACACATTGCCCACTGCAGGTTAACACACTGCCCACTGCAGGATAACACACTGCCCACTGCAGAATAACACACTGTCCACTGCAGAATAACACACTGCCCACTGCAGGATAACACACTGCCGACTGCAGGATAACACACTGCCCACTGCAGGTTAACACACTGCCCACTGCAGGATAACACACTGCCCACTGCAGGTTAACACACTGCCCACTGCAGGATAACACACTGCCCACTGCAGGATAACACAATGCCCACTGCAACATAACACACTGCCCACTGCAGGTTAACACACTGCCCACTGCAGGATAACACACGGCCCACTGCAGGATAACACACTCCCCACTGCAGCATAACACACTGCCCACTGCAGGTTAACACACTGCCCACTGCAGCATAACACACTGCCCACTGCAGGATAACACACTGCCCACTGCAGGTTCACACACTGCCCACTGCAGATAAACACACTACCCAATGCAGAATAACACACTGCCCACTGCAGGATAACACACTGCCCACTGCAGGATAACACACTGCCCACTGCAGGTTTTCACACTGCACACTGCAGCCTAACACACTGCCCACGGCAAGATAAGACACTGCTCACTGTGGATAAGACAGTGCCCACTGCAGGTGAACACACTGCACACTGCAGCATAACGCACTGCCCACTGCAGGGTAAGACACTGCCAACTCCAACATAACACACTGCCTACTGCAGGTTAACACATTGCCCACTGCAGCATAACACACTGCCCACTGCAGGATAACACACGTCCCACTGCAACATAACACACTGCCCACTGCAGGTTATCACACTGCCCACTGCATCATAACACACTGCCCACTGCACCATAACACACTGCCCACTACAGGTTAACACACTGCCCACTGCAACATAACACACTGCCCACTGCAGGATAACACTCTGCCCACTGCAGGACAATCCTCTGCCCAGGGCAACATAACACACTGCCTACTGCAGGTTAACAGACTGCCCACTGCAGGTTAACACGCTGCCCACTGCAGGTTAACACACTGCCCACTGCAGAATATCACACTGCCCACTGCAGGATAACACATTGCCCACTGCAGGTTAACAGACTGCACACTGCAGAATAACACACTGCCCACTGCCGGTTAACACACTGCCCACTGCAGCATTACACGCTGCCCACTGCAGGATAACACACTGCCCACTGCAGATTAACACACTGCCCACTGCAGGTTAACACACTGCCCACTGCAGGATAACACACCTCCCACTGCAGAATAACACACTCCAACTGCAGAATAACACACTGCCCACTGCAGGATAACACACTGCCCACTGCAGGATAACACACTGCCCACTGCAACATAACACACTGCCCACTGCAGGTTAACACACTGCCCACTGCAGCATAACACACTGCCCACTGCTGGTTAACACGCTGCCCACTGCAGGTTAACAAACTGCCCACTGCTGGATAACACACTGCCCACTGCAGGTTAACACACTGCCCAGCGCACATCATACACTGTCCACCGCAACATAATACACTGCCCACTGCAGGTTAACATACTGCCCACTGCAGGATAACACAGTGCCCACTGCAGGTTAACAGACTGCCCACTGCAGCTTAACACACTGCCCACTGCAGGTTAACACACTGCCCACTGCAGGATAACAAACTGTCCACTGCAGAATAACACACTGCCCACTGCAGGATAACACACTGCCCACTGCAGAATATCACACTGCCCAATGCAGGTTAACACACTGCCCACTGCAGGTTAACACACTGCCCACTGCCGAATAACACACTGCCCACTGCAGGTAAACACACTGCCCACTGCAGCATTACAAGCTGCCCACTGCCGAATAATACACTGCCCACTGCAGGTGAACACACTGCCCACTGCAGCATAACACACTGCCCACTGCAGGGTAAGACACTGCCCACTCCAACATAACACACTGCCTACTGCAGGTTAACACATTGCCCACTGCAGCATTACACAATGCCCACTGCAGGTTTTCACACTGCGCACTGCAGAATAACACACTGCACACTGCAGGATAACACAATGCCCACTGCAGAATAGCACACTGCCCACTGCAGATTAACACACTGCCCACTGCAGGTTAACACAGTGCCCACTGCAGAATAACACACTTCCCACTGCAGGTTAACACACTGCCCACTGCAGAATAACACACTGCCCAATGCAGATTAACACACTGCCCACTGCAGAATTACACACTGCCCACTGCTGGTTTACACACTGCCCGCTGCAGGATAACACACTGCCCACTGCAGGATAACACACTGCCCACTGCAGGTTAACACACTGCCCTTTGCAGAATAACACACTGCCCAATGCAGGTTAACACACTGCCCACTGCAGCATAACACACTGCCGACTGCAACATAACACACTGCCCACTGCAGGATAATACACTGCCCACTGAAGGATAACACACTGCCCACTGCAGCATAACACACTGCCCACTGCAGGTTATCACACTGCCCACTGCAACATAACACACTGCCCACTGAACCATAACACACTGCACCCTGCAGGTTAACAAACTGCCCACTGCAACATAACACACTGCCCTCTGCCGCATTACACACTTCCCGCTGCTGGATAACAAACTGGCCACTGCAGGATAATCCTCTGCCCACTGCAACATAACACACTGCCCACTGCAGGATAACACACTCCCCACTGCAACATAACACACTACCAACTGCAGAATAACACACTGCCCACTATAGCATAACACACTGCCCACTGCAGGTTTAAATATTCCCCACTGCAGCATAACACACAGCCCACTGCTGAATACACACTGTCAACTGCAGAATAACACACTGTCAACTGGAGAATAACACACTGTCAACTGCAGAATAACACACTGTCAACTGCAGGATAACACACTGCCCACGGCAGGATAACACACTGCCCACTGTAGAATAACACACTGTCAACTGCAGAATAAAACACTGTCAACTGCAGATTAACACACTGCCCACTGCAGGTTAACACACTGCCCACTGCAGGATAACACACTGCCCACTGCAGGATAACACATTACCCACTGCAGGATAACACACTGCCCACTGCAGGATAACACACTGCCCACTGCAACATAACACACTGCCCACTGCAGGTTAACAGACTGCCCACTGCTGGATAACACACTGCCCACTGCAGGATAAGACACTGCCCACTGCAGGATAACACAACGCCCACTGCAGGATAACACACTGCCCACTGTAGGATAACACACTGCCCACTGCAACATAACACACTGCCCACAGCAACATAACACACTGCCCACTGCAACAGAACACCCTACCCATCGCAACATAATACACTGCCCACGGCAGGATAACACAACGCCCACTGCAGGATAACACACTGCCCACTGTAGGATAACACACTACCCACTGCAACATAACACACTGCCCACTGCAACAGAACACTCTACCAATCGCAAAATAATACACTGCCCACTGCAGGTTAACACACTGCACACTGCAGGTTAACACACTGCCCACTGCAGAATGACACACTGTCAACTGCAGGGTAACACACTGCCCACTGTAGAATAACACACTGTCAACAGCAGAATAACACACTGTCAACTGCAGAATAACACACTGCCCACTGCAGGTTAACATACTGCCCACTGCAGCTTAACACACTGCCCACTGCAGGTTAACACGCTGCCCACTGCAGGTTAACACGCTGCCCACTGCACGTTAACGCACTGCCCACTGCAGGTTAACACGCTGCCCACTGCAGGATAACACACTGCCCACTGCAGGGTAACACGCTGCCCACTGCAGGTTAACACACTGCCCACTGCAGGTTAACACACTGCCCCCTGCAGGTTAACACACAGCCCACTGCAGGATAACACACTGCCCACTGCAGAATAACACACTGCCCACTGCAGGTTAACACACTGCACACTGCAGGTTAACACACTGCACACTGCAGGTTAACATACAGCCCACTGCAGGATAACACACTGCCCACTGCAGGTTAACACACTGCCCACTGCAGGATAACACACTGCCCACTGAAGGTTAACACACTGCCCACTGCAGGTTAACACACTGCCCACTGCAAGTTAACACACTGCCGACTGCAGGTTAACACACTGCCCACTGCAGCATAACACACTGCCCACTGCACCATAACACACTGCCCACTACAGGTTAACACACTGCCCACTGCAGGTTAACACACTGTCCAATGCCGCATAACACACTGCCCACTGCAGGATAACACTCTGCCCACTGCAGGATAATCCACTGCCCACTGCAACATAACACACTGCCTACTGCAGGTTAACTGACTGCCCACTGCAGGTTAACCCACTGCCCACTGCAGGTTAACACACTGCCCAATGCAGTTTAACATGCTTCCCACTGCATGTTAACACACTGCCCACTGCAGGATAACACACTGCCCACTGCAGAATAACACACTGCCGACTGCAGGATAACACATTGCCCACTGCAGGTTAACACACTGCTCACTGCAGAATAACACACTGCCCGCTTCAGGTTAACACACTGCCCACTGCCGAATAACACACTGCCCACTGCAGGTTAACACACTGCCCACTGCAGCATTACACGATGCCCACTGCAGGATAACACACTGCCCACTGTAGGTTTACACACTGCCCACTGCAGAATAACACACTGCACACTGCAGGTTAACACACTGCCCACTGCAGAATAACTCACTGCCCGCTTCAGGTTAACACACTGCCCACTGCAGAATAGCACACTGCCCACTGCAGGTTAACACACTGCCCACTGCAGGATAACACACTGCCCACTGCAGGTTAACACACTGCCCACTGCAGAATAACACACTGCCCACAGCAGGTTAACACACTGCCCACTGCAGAATAACACACTGCCCACTGCAGAATAACACACTGCCCACTGCAGAATAACACACTGCCCACTGCAGGATAACACACAGCCCACTGCAGCTTAAAACACTGCCTACTGCAGGATAACACATTGCCCCCTGCAGGATAACACACTGCTCACTGCAACATAACACACTGCCACTGCAGGTTAACACACTGCCCACTGCAGGATAACACACTGCCCACTGCAGGTTTACACACTGCCCACTGCAACATAACACACTGCCCAATGCAGGTTAACACACTGCCCACTGCAGCATAACACACTGCCGACTGCAACATAACACACTGCCCACTGCAGGATAATACACTGCCCACTGAAGGATAACACACTGCCCACTGCAGCATAACACACTGCCCACTGCAGGTTATCACACCGCCCACTGCAACATAACACACTGCCCACTGAACCATAACACACTGCACCCTGCAGGTTAACAAACTGCCCACTGCAACATAACACACTGCCCTCTGCCGCATAACACACTTCCCGCTGCTGGATAACACACTGGCCACTGCAGGATAACACACTCCCCACTGCAACATAACACACTACCAACTGCAGAATAACACACTGCCCACTATAGCATAACACACTGCCCACTGCAGGTTTAAATATTCCCCACTGCAGCATAACACACAGCCCACTGCTGAATACACACTGTCAACTGCAGAATAACACACTGTCAACTGCAGAATAACACACTGTCAACTGCAGGATAACACACTGCCCACGGCAGGACAACACACTGCCCACTGTAGAATAACACACTGTCAACTGCAGAATAAAACACTGTCAACTGCAGATTAACACACTGCCCACTGCAGGTTAACACACTGCCCACTGCAGGATAACACACTGCCCACTGCAGGATAACACATTACCCACTGCAGGATAACACACTGCCCACTACAGGATAACACACTGCCCACTGCAACATAACACACTGCCCACTGCAGGTTAACAGACTGCCCACTGCTGGATAACACACTGCCCACTGCAGGATAAGACACTGCCCACTGCAGGATAACACAACGCCCACTGCAGGATAACACACTGCCCACTGCAACATAACACACTGCCCACAGCAACATAACACACTGTCCACTGCAACAGAACACTCTACCCATCGCAACATAATACACAGCCCACGGCAGGATAACACAACGCCCACTGCAGGATAACACACTGCCCACTGTAGGATAACACACTACCCACTGCAACATAACACACTGCCCACTGCAACAGAACACTCTACCCATCGCAAAATAATACACTGCCCACTGCAGGTTAACACACTGCACACTGCAGGTTAACACACTGCCCACTGCAGAATGACACACTGTCAACTGCAGGGTAACACACTGCCCACTGTAGAAAAACACACTGTCAACAGCAGAATAACAAAATGTCAACTGCAGAATAACACACAGCCCACTGCAGGTTAACACACTGCCCACTGAAGCATAACACACTGCCCACTGCAGGATAACACACTGCCCACTGCAGGTTAACACACTGCCCACTGCAGCATAACACACTGCCCACTGCAGGATAACACACTGCCCACTGCAGGATAACACACTGCCCACTGCAGGATAACACACTGCCCAGTGCAGGTTAACAGACTGTCCACTGCTGGATAACACACTGCCCACTGCAGGATAACACACTGCCCACTGCAGGATAACACACTGCCCACTGCAGGATAACACATTACCCACTGCAGGATAACACACTGCCCACTGCAGGATAAGACACTGCCAACTGCAGGATAACACATCACCCATTGCAGGATAACACACTGCCCACTGTAGGATAACACACTGCCCACTGCAACATAACACACTGCCCACAGTCACATAACACACTGCCCACTGCAACATAACACACTGCCCACTGCAGGATAACACACTGCCCACTGCAGGATAACACATTACCCACTGCAGGATAACACACTGCCCACTGCAGGATAAGACACTGCCCAATGCAGGATAAGACATCGCCCATTGCAGGATAACACACTGCCCACTGCAGGATAACACACTGCCCACTGCAACATAACACACTGCCCACAGCAACATAACACACTGCCCACTGCAGGTTAACACACTGCACACTGCAGGTTAACACACTGCCCACTGCAACATAACACACTGCCCACTGCAACATAACACACTGCCCACTGCAACATAACACACTGCCCACTGCAGGTTAACATACTGCTCACTGCAGGATAACACACTGCCCACTGCAGGTTAACACACTGCCCACTGCAGGTTAACATGCTGCCCACTGCAGGTTAACACACTGCCCACTGCAGGGTAACACACTGCCCACTGCAGGGTAACACACTGCCCATTGCATGTTAACACACTGCCCAATGCAGGTTTACACGCTACCCACTGCAGAATAACAGACTGCCCACTGCAGGCTAACAAACTGCCCATTGCAGTTTAACACACTGCCCACTGCAGAATAACACACTGCCCACTGCAGGGTAACACACTGCACACTGCAGGATAACACACTGCCCTCTGCAGGTTAACACATTGCCCACTGTAGGTTAACACACTGTCCACTGCATAATAACACACTGCCCACTGCCGGTTAAAACACTGCCCACTGCAGCATTACATGCTGCACACTGCAGGATAACAGATTGCCCACTGTAGTTTTACACACTGCCCACTGCAGAATAACACACTGCCCACTGCAGGTTAACACACTGCCCACTGCAGAATAACACACTGCCCACTGCAGGTTAACACACTGCCCACTGCAGGATAACACACTGCCTGCTGCAGGATAACACACTGCGCACTGCAGAATAACACACTGCCCAATGCAGGTTAACACGCTGCCCACTGCAGGTTAACACACTACCATTGCCGAATAACACACTGCCCACTGCAGGTTAACACACTGCCCACTGCAGCATTACAAGCTGCCCACTGCAGGATAACACACTGCCCACTTGCAGGTTTACACACTGCCCACTGCAGAATAACACACTGCACACTGCAGGATAACACACTGCCCACTGCAGGTTCACACACTGCCCACTGCAGATAAACACACTATGCAATGCAGAATAACACACTGCCCACTGCAGGATAACACACTGCACACTGCAGGACAACACACCGCCCACTGCAGGTTAACACACTGCCCACTGCAGCCTAAGACACTGCCCACGGCAAGATAAGACACTGCTCACTGCTGGATAAGACAGTGCCCACTGCAGGTGAACACACTGCCCACTGCAGCATAACACACTGCCCACTGCAGGGTAAGACACTGTCCACTCCAACATAACACACTGCCTACTGCAGGATAACACATTGCCCACTGCAGCATAACACACTGCCCACTGCAGGATAACACACGTCCCACTGCAACATAACACACTGCCCACTGCAGGATATCACACTGCCCACTGCATCATAACACACTGCCCACTGCACCATAACACACTGCCCACTACAGGTTAACACACTGCCCACTGCAGCATAACACACTGCCCACTGCAGGATAACACACTGCCCACTGCAGGTTCACACACTGCCCACTGCAGGATAATACACTTCCCACTGCAGGATAACACACTGCCCACTGCAGCATAACAAACTGCCCACTGCAGGTTATCACACTGCCCACTGCAACATAACACACTGACCACTGCATCATAACACACTGCCCACTACAGGTTAACACACTGCCTACTGCAACATAACACACTGCCCACTGCTGGATAACACACTACCAACTGCAGGATAATCCTCTGCCCACTGCAGCATAACAAACTGCCCAATGGAGGATAACACTCTGCCCACTGCAGGATAATCCTCTGCCCACTGCAAAATAACACACTGCCTACTGCAGGATAACAGATTGCCCACTGCAGGTTAACACACTGCCCACTGCAGCATAACACACTGCCCACTGCAGTTTAACATGCTGCCCACTGCATGTTAACACACTGCCCACTGCAGGATAACACACTGCCCACTGCAGAATAACACACTGCCCACTGCAGGATAACACATTGCCCACTGCAGGTTAACACACTGCCCACTGGAGAATAACACACTGCCCACTGCAGGTTAACACGCTGCCCACTGCAGGTTTACACACTGCCCACTGCCGAATAACACACTGCCCACTGCAGATTAACACACTGCCCACTGCAGGTTAACACACTGCCCACTGCAGAATAACACATTGCCCACTGCAGGTTAACACACTGCCCACTGCAGGATAACACACTGCCCACTGCAGAATAACACACTGTCCACTGCAGAATAACACACTGCCCACTGCAGGATAACTCACTGCCGACTGCAGGATAACACACTGCCCACTGCAGGTTAACACACTGCCCACTGCAGGATAACACACTGCCCACTGCAGGTTAACACACTGCCCACTGCAGAATAACACACTGCCCACTGCAGATTAACACACTGCCCACTGCAGGTTAACACACTGCCCACTGCAGAATAACACATTGCCCACTGCAGGTTAACACACTGCCCACTGCAGGATAACACACTGCCCACTGCAGAATAACACACTGTCCACTGCAGAATAACACACTGCCCACTGCAGGATAACACACTGCCGACTGCAGGTTAACACACTGCCCACTGCAACATAACACACGGCCCACTGCAGGATAACACACTCCCCACTGCAGCATAACACACTGCCCACTGCAGGTTAACACACTGCCCACTGCAGGATAACACACTGCCCACTGCAGGCTATCACAATGCCCACTGCAGGATAACACACTGCCCACTGCAGGTTAACACACTGCCCACTGCAGCATAACACACTGCCCACTGCAGGATAACACACTGCCCACTGCAGGTTCACACACTGCCCACTGCAGATAAACACACTACCCAATGCAGAATAACACACTGACAACTGCAGGATAACACACTGCCCACTGCAGGATAACACACTGCCCACTGCAGGTTTTCACACTGCACACTACAGCCTAACACACTGCCCACGGCAAGATAAGACACTGCTCACTGCTGGATAAGACAGTGCCCACTGCAGGTGAACACACTGCCCACTGCAGCATAACGCACTGCCCACTGCAGGGTAAGACACTGCCAACTCCAACATAACACACTGCCTACTGCAGGTTAACACATTGCCCACTGCAGCATAACACACTGCCCACTGCAGGATAACACACGTCCCACTGCAACATAACACACTGCCCACTGCAGGTTATCACACTGCCCACTGCATCATAACACACTGCCCACTGCACCATAACACACTGCCCACTACAGGTTAACACACTGCCCACTGCAACATAACACACTGCCCACTGCAGGATAACACTCTGCCCACTGCAGGACAATCCTCTGCCCAGGGCAACATAACACACTGCCTACTGCAGGTTAACAGACTGCCCACTGCAGGTTAACACGCTGCCCACTGCAGGTTAACACACTGCCCACTGCAGAATATCACACTGCCCACTGCAGGATAACACATTGCCCACTGCAGGTTAACAGACTGCCCACTGCAGAATTACACGCTGCCGACTGCAGGATAACAAACTGCCCACTGCAGGTTAACACACTGCCCACTGCAGGTTAACAAACTGCCCACTGCAGAATAACACACTGCCCAATGCAGGGTAACACACTGCACACTGCAGGATAACACACTGCCCACTGCAGGTTAACACACTGCGCAATGCAGGATAACACAATGCCCACTGCAGGATAACACAATCCCCACTGCAACATAACACACTGCCCACTGCAGGTTAACACACTGCCCACTGCAGGATAACACACGGCCCACTGCAGGATAACACAATCCCCACTGCAGCATAACACACTGCCCACTGCAGGTTAACACACTGCCCACTGCAGCATAACACACTGCCCACTGCAGGATAACACACTGCCCACTGCAACATAACACACTGCCCACTGCAGGATAATACACTTCCCACTGCAGGATAACACACTGCCCACTGCAGCATAACAAACTGCCCACTGCAGGTTATCACACTGCCCACTGCAACATAACACACTGACCACTGCATCATAACACACTGCCCACTACAGTTTAACACACTGCCCACTGCAACATAACACACTGCCCACTGCTGGATAACACACTACCAACTGCAGGATAATCCTCTGCCCACTGCAGCATAACAAACTGCCCACTGGAGGATAACACTCTGCCCACTGCAGGATAATCCTCTGCCCACTGCAAAATAACACACTGCCTTCTGCAGGATAACAGACTGCCCACTGCAGGTTAACACACTGCCCACTGCAGCATAACACACTGCCCACTGCAGTTTAACATGCTGCCCACTGCATGTTAACACACTGCCCACTGCAGGATAACACACTGCCCACTGCAGAATAACACACTGCCCACTGCAGGATAACACATTGCCCACTGCAGGTTAACACACTGCCCACTGGAGAATAACACACTGCCCACTGCAGGTTAACACGCTGCCCACTGCAGGTTTACACACTGCCCACTGCCGAATAACACACTGCCCACTGCAGGTTAACACACTGCCCACTGCAGAATAACACACTGCCCACTGCAGATTAACACACTGCCCACTGCAGGTTAATACACTGCCCACAGCAGAATAACACATTGCCCACTGCAGGTTAACACACTGCCCACTGCAGGATAACACACTGCCCACTGCAGGTTAACACACTGCCCACTGCAGGATAACACACTGCCCACTGCAGGATAACACAATGCCCACTGCAACATAACACACTGCCCACTGCAGGTTAACACACTGCCCACTGCAGGATAACACACGGCCCACTGCAGGATAACACACTCCCCACTGCAGCATAACACACTGCCCACTGCAGGTTAACACACTGCCCACTGCAGCATAACACACTGCCCACTGCAGGATAACACACTGCCCACTGCAGGTTCACACACTGCCCACTGCAGATAAACACACTACCCAATGCAGAATAACACACTGCCCACTGCAGGATAACACACTGCCCACTGCAGGATAACACACTGCCCACTGCAGGTTTTCACACTGCACACTGCAGCCTAACACACTGCCCACGGCAAGATAAGACACTGCTCACTGCTGGATAAGACAGTGCCCACTGCAGGTGAACACACTGCCCACTGCAGCATAACGCACTGCCCACTGCAGGGTAAGACACTGCCAACTCCAACATAACACACTGCCTACTGCAGGTTAACACATTGCCCACTGCAGCATAACACACTGCCCACTGCAGGATAACACACGTCCCACTGCAACATAACACACTGCCCACTGCAGGTTATCACACTGCCCACTGCATCATAACACACTGCCCACTGCACCATAACACACTGCCCACTACAGGTTAACACACTGCCCACTGCAACATAACACACTGCCCACTGCAGGAAAACACTCTGCCCACTGCAGGACAATCCTCTGCCCAGGGCAACATAACACACTGCCTACTGCAGGTTAACAGACTGCCCACTGCAGGTTAACACGCTGCCCACTGCAGGTTAACACACTGCCCACTGCAGAATATCACACTGCCCACTGCAGGTTAACAGACTGCCCACTGCAGGTAAACACACTGCCCACTGCAGGTTAACACACTGCCCACTGCAGGATAACAAACTGTCCACTGCAGAATAACACACTGCCCACTGCAGGATAACACACTGCCCACTCCAGAATATCACACTGCCCAATGCAGGTTAACACACTGCCCACCGCAGGTTAACACACTGCCCACTGCCGAATAACACACTGCCCACTGCAGGTAAACACACTGCCCACTGCAGCATTACAAGCTGCCAACTGCCGAATAATACACTGCCCACTGCAGGTGAACATACTGCCCACTGCAGCATAACACACTGCCCACTGCAGGGTAAGACACTGCCCACTCCAACATAACACACTGCCTACTGCAGGTTAACACATTGCCCACTGCAGCATTACACAATGCCCACTGCAGGTTTTCACACTGCGCACTGCAGAATAACACACTGCACACTGCAGGATAACACAATGCCCACTGCAGAATAGCACACTGCCCACTGCAGATTAACACACTGCCCACTGCAGGATAACACACTGCCCACTGCAGCATAACACACTGCCCACTGCAGGATAACACACTGCCCACTGCAGGATAACACACTGCCCACTGCACCATAACACACTGCCCACTGCAGGTTAACACACTGCCCACTGCAACATAACACACTGCCCACTGCAGGATAACACTCTGCCCACTGCAGGACAATCCTCTGCCCAGGGCAACATAACACACTGCCTACTTCAGGTTAACAGACTGCCCACTGCAGGTTAACACGCTGCCCACTGCAGGTTAACACACTGCCCACTGCAGAATATCACACTGCCCACTGCAGGATAACACATTGCCCACTGCAGGTTAACAGACTGCCCACTGCAGAATTACACGCTGCCGACTGCAGGATAACAAACTGCCCACTGCAGGTTAACACACTGCCCACTGCAGGTTAACAAACTGCCCACTGCAGAATAACACACTGCCCAATGCAGGGTAACACACTGCACATGGCAGGATAACACACTGCCCACTGCAGGTTAACACACTGCGCACTGCAGGATAACACACTGCCCACTGCAGGTTAACACACTGCCCACTGCAGGTTAACACACTGCCCACTGCAGAATAACACACTGCCCACTGCCGGTTAACACACTGCCCACTGCAGCATTACACGCTGCCCACTGCAGGATAACACACTGCCCAATGCAGATTAACACACTGCCCACTGCAGGTTAACACACTGCCCACTGCAGGATAACACACCTCCCACTGCAGAATAACACACTCCAACTGCAGAATAACACACTGCCCACTGCAGGATAACACACTGTCCACTGCAGGATAACACACTGCCCACTGCAACATAACACACTGCCCACTGCAGGTTAACACACTGCCCACTGCAGCATAACACACTGCCCACTGCTGGTTAACACGCTGCCCACTGCAGGTTAACAAACTGCCCACTGCAGAATAACACACTGCCCACTGCAGGATAACACATTGCCCACTGCAGGTTAACACACTGCCCACTGGAGAATAACACACTGCCCACTGCAGGTTAACACGCTGCCCACTGCAGGTTTACACACTGCCCACTGCCGAATAACACACTGCCCACTGCAGGTTAACACACTGCCCACTGCAGAATAACACACTGCCCACTGCAGATTAACACACTGCCCACTGCAGGTTAACAAACTGCCCACTGCAGAATAACACATTGCCCACGGCAGGTTAACACACTGCCCATTGCAGGATAACACACTGCCCACTGCAGAATAACACACTGTCCACTGCAGAATAACACACTGCCCACTGCAGGATAACACACTGCCCACTGCAGGATAACACACTGCCCACTGCAGGATAACACACTGCCCACTGCTGGATAACACACTGCCCACTGCAGGTTAACACACTGCCCACTGCAGGATAACAATCTGCCCACTGCAGGATAACACAATGCCCACTGCAACATAACACACTGCCCACTGCAGGTTAACACACTGCCCACTGCCGCATAACACACGGCCCACTGCAGGATAACACACTGCCCACTGCAGGATAACACACTGCCCACTGCAGGTTAACACACTGCCCACTGCAGCATAACACACTGCCCACTGCAGGATAACACACTGCCCACTGCAGCATAACAAACTGCCCACTGCAGGTTATCACACTGACCACTGCAGCATAACACACTGCCCACTGCAGGTTAACACACTGCCACTGCAGGTTAACAAACTGCCCACTGCAACATAACACACTGCCCACTGCCACATAACACACTTCCCACTGCAGGATAACACACTGGCCACTGCAGGTTAATCCTATGCCCACTGCAACATAACACACTGCATACTGCAGGTTAACAGATTGCCCACTGCAGGTGAACACACTGCCCACTGCACGTTAACACACTGCCCACTGCCGTTTAACATGCTGCCCACTGCATGTTAACACACTGCCCACTGCAGGATAGCACACTGCCCACTGCAGGATAGCACACTGCCCACTGCAGGATAACACACTGCCCACTGCAGATTAACACGCTGCCCAATGCGGGTTAACACACTGCCCACTGCAGAATTACACGGTGCCCACTGCAGAATAATACACTGCCCACTGCCGGATAACACACTGCCCACTGCAGGATAACAAACTGCCCACTGCAGGTTAAAACACTGCCCACTGCAGGTTAACACACTGTCCACTGCAGAATAACACACTGCACACTGCAGGTTAACACACTGCGCACTGCAGGATAACACACTGCCCATTGCAGGTTTACACACTGCCCACTGCAGAATAACACACTGCTCACTGCAGATTAACACACTGCCCACTGCAGGTTAACACACTGCCCACTGCAGAATAACACACTGCCCACTGCAGGTTAACACACTGCCCACTGCAGGATAACACACTGCCCGCTGCAGGATAACACACTGCCCACTGCATAATAACACACTGCCCAATGAAGGTTAACACACTGCCCACTGCAGGATAACACACGGCCCACTGCAGGATATCACACTCCCCACTGCAGCATAACACACTGCCCACTGCAGGTTAACACACTGCCCACTGCAGCATAACACACTGCCCACTGCAGGATAACACACTGCCCACTGCAACATAACACACTGCCCACTGCAGGATAATACACTTCCCACTGCAGGATAACACACTGCCCACTGCAGCATAACAAACTGCCCACTGCCACATAACACACTTCCCACTGCAGGATAACACACTGGCCACTGCAGGTTAATCCTATGCCCACTGCAACATAACACACTGCATACTGCAGGTTAACAGATTGCCCACTGCAGGTGAACACACTGCCCACTGCACGTTAACACACTGCCCACTGCCGTTTAACATGCTGCCCACTGCATGTTAACACACTGCCCACTGCAGGATAGCACACTGCCCACTGCAGAATAGCACACTGCCCACTGCAGGATAACACACTGCCCACTGCAGATTAACACGCTGCCCAATGCGGGTTAACACACTGCCCACTGCAGAATTACACGGTGCCCACTGCAGAATAACACACTGCCCACTGCCGGATAACACACTGCCCACTGCAGGATAACAAACTGCCCACTGCAGGTTAAAACACTGCCCACTGCAGGTTAACACACTGTCCACTGCAGAATAACACACTGCACACTGCAGGTTAACACACTGCGCACTGCAGGATAACACACTGCCCATTGCAGGTTTACACACTGCCCACTGCAGAATAACACACTGCTCACTGCAGATTAACACACTGCCCACTGCAGGTTAACACACTGCCCACTGCAGAATAACACACTGCCCACTGCAGGTTAACACACTGCCAACTGCAGGATAACACACTGCCCGCTGCAGGATAACACACTGCCCACTGCAGAATAACACACTGCCCAATGAAGGTTAACACACTGCCCACTGCAGGATAACACACGGCCCACTGCAGGATATCACACTCCCCACTGCAGCATAACACACTGCCCACTGCAGGTTAACACACTGCCCACTGCAGCATAACACACTGCCCACTGCAGGATAACACACTGCCCACTGCAACATAACACACTGCCCACTGCAGGATAATACACTTCCCACTGCAGGATAACACACTGCCCACTGCAGCATAACAAACTGCCCACTGCAGGTTATCACACTGCTCACTGCAGCATAACACACTGCCCACTGCAGGTTAACACACTGCCACTGCAGGTTAACACACTGCCCACTGCAACATAACACACTGCCCACTGCCGCATAACACACATCCCAATGCAGGATAACACACTGGCCACTGCAGGATAATACTCTGCCCACTGCAACATAACACACTGCCAACTGCAGGTTAACAGACTGCCCACTGCAGGTTAACACACTGCTCACTGCACGTTAACACACTGCCCACTGCTGTTTAACATGCAGCCCACTGCAGGTTAACACACTGCCCACTGCACGTTAACACACTGCCCACTGCTGTTTAACATGCTGACCACTGCATGTTGACACACTGCCCACTGCCACATAACACACTTCCCACTGCCGGATAACACACTGGCCACTGCAGGTTAATCCTATGCCCACTGCAACATAACACACTTCCCACTGCAGGATAACACACTGCCCACTGCACGTTAACACACTGCCCACTGCCGTTTAACATGCTGCCCACTGCATGTTAACACACTGCCCACTGCAGGATAACACACTGCCCACTGCAGAATAACACACTGCCCACTGCAGGATAACACATTGCCCACTGCAGGTTAACACACTGCCCACGGGAGAATAACACACTGCCCACTGCAGGTTAACACGCTGCCCACTGCAGGTTTACACACTGCCCACTGCCGAATAACACACTGCCCACTGCAGGTTAACACACTGCCCACTGCAGAATAACACACTGCCCACTGCAGATTAACACACTGCCCACTGCAGGTTAACAAACTGCCCACTGCAGAATAACACATTGCCCACGGCAGGTTAACACACTGCCCATTGCAGGATAACACACTGCCCACTGCAGAATAACACACTGTCCACTGCAGAATAACACACTGCCCACTGCAGGATAACACACTGCCCACTGCAGGATAACACACTGCCCACTGCAGGATAACACACTGCCCACTGCTGGATAACACACTGCCCACTGCAGGTTAACACACTGCCCACTGCAGGATAACAATCTGCCCACTGCAGGATAACACAATGCCCACTGCAACATAACACACTGCCCACTGCAGGTTAACACACTGCCCACTGCCGCATAACACACGGCCCACTGCAGGATAACACACTGCCCACTGCAGGATAACACACTGCCCACTGCAGGTTAACACACTGCCCACTGCAGCATAACACACTGCCCACTGCAGGATAACACACTGCCCACTGCAGCATAACAAACTGCCCACTGCAGGTTATCACATTGACCACTGCAGCATAACACACTGCCCACTGCAGGTTAACACACTGCCACTGCAGGTTAACAAACTGCCCACTGCAACATAACACACTGCCCACTGCCACATAACACACTTCCCACTGCAGGATAACACACTGGCCACTGCAGGTTAATCCTATGCCCACTGCAACATAACACACTGCATACTGCAGGTTAACAGATTGCCCACTGCAGGTGAACACACTGCCCACTGCACGTTAACACACTGCCCACTGCCGTTTAACATGCTGCCCACTGCATGTTAACACACTGCCCACTGCAGGATAGCACACTGCCCACTGCAGGATAGCACACTGCCCACTGCAGGATAACACACTGCCCACTGCCGATTAACACGCTGCCCAATGCGGGTTAACACACTGCCCACTGCAGAATTACACGGTGCCCACTGCAGAATAATACACTGCCCACTGCCGGATAACACACTGCCCACTGCAGGATAACAAACTGCCCACTGCAGGTTAAAACACTGCCCACTGCAGGTTAACACACTGTCCACTGCAGAATAACACACTGCACACTGCAGGTTAACACACTGCGCACTGCAGGATAACACACTGCCCATTGCAGGTTTACACACTGCCCACTGCAGAATAACACACTGCTCACTGCAGATTAACACACTGCCCACTGCAGGTTAACACACTGCCCACTGCAGAATAACACACTGCCCACTGCAGGTTAACACACTGCCCACTGCAGGATAACACACTGCCCGCTGCAGGATAACACACTGCCCACTGCAGAATAACACACTGCCCAATGAAGGTTAACACACTGCCCACTGCAGGATAACACACGGCCCACTGCAGGATATCACACTCCCCACTGCAGCATAACACACTGCCCACTGCAGGTTAACACACTGCCCACTGCAGCATAACACACTGCCCACTGCAGGATAACACACTGCCCACTGCAACATAACACACTGCCCACTGCAGGATAATACACTTCCCACTGCAGGATAACACACTGCCCACTGCAGCATAACAAACTGCCCACTGCAGGTTATCACACTGCTCACTGCAGCATAACACACTGCCCACTGCAGGTTAACACACTGCCACTGCAGGTTAACACACTGCCCACTGCAACATAACACACTGCCCACTGCCGCATAACACACATCCCACTGCAGGATAACACACTGGCCACTGCAGGGTAATACTCTGCCCACTGCAACATAACACACTGCCAACTGCAGGTTAACAGACTGCCCACTGCAGGTTAACACACTGCTCACTGCACGTTAACACACTGCCCACTGCTGTTTAACATGCAGCCCACTGCATGTTAACACACTGCCCACTGCAGGATAACACACTGCCCACTGCAGGATAACACAATGCCCACTGCTGAATAACACGCTGCCCAATGCAGGTTAACACACTGCCCACTGCAGAATAACACACTGCCCACAGCCGGTTAACACACTGCCCACTGCAGCATTGCACGGTGCACACTGCAGGATAACACACTGCCCACTGTAGGTTTACACACTGCCCACTGCAGAATAACACACTGCTCACTGCAGATTAACACACTGCCCACTGCAGGTTAACACACTGCCCACTGCAGAATAACACACTGCCACTGCAGGTTAACACAATGCCCACTGCAGGATAACACACTGCCCGCTGCAGGATAACACACTGCCCACTGCAGAATAACACACTGCCCAATGAAGGTTAACACACTGCCCACTGCAGGTTAACACACTACCCACTGCAGAATAACACACTGCCCACTGCAGGTTCACACACTGCCCACTGCAGATAAACACACTACCCAATGCACAATAACACACTGCCCACTGCAGGATAACACACTGCCCAATGCAGGATAACACACTGCCCACCGCAGGTTAACACACTGCCCACTGCAGCATAACACACTGCCCACTGCAAGATAACACGCTGCTCACTGCAGGATAAGACACTGCCCACTGCAGGTGGACACACTACCCACTGCAGCATAACACACTGCCCACTGCAGGGTAAGACACTGCCCACTCCAACATAACACACTGGCTACTGCAGGTTAACACATTGCCCACTGCAGCATAACACACTGCCCACTGCAGCATAACACACTTCCCACTGCAACATAACACACTGCACACTGCAGGTTATCACACTGCCCACTGCAACATAACACACTGACCACTGCACCATAACACACTGCCCACTACAGGTTAACACACTGCCCACTGCAACATGACACACTGCCCACTGCAGCATAACACACTGCCCACTGCAGATTAACACACTGCCCACTGCAGGTTAACAAACTGCCCACTGCAGAATAACACATTGCCCACGGCAGGTTAACACACTGCCCATTGCAGGATAACACACTGCCCACTGCAGAATAACACACTGCCCACTGCAGAATAACACACTGCCCACTGCAGGATAACACACTGCCCACTGCAGGATAACACACTGCCCACTGCAGGATAACAAACTGCCCACTGCTGGATAACACACTGCCCACTGCAGGTTAACACACTGCCCACTGCAGGATAACACACTGCCCACTGCAGGATAACACAATGCCCACTGCAACATAACACACTGCCCACTGCAGGTTAACACACTGCCCACTGCCGCATAACACACGGCCCACTGCAGGATAACACACTGCCCACTGCAGGATAACACACTGCCCACTGCAGGTTAACACACTGCCCACTGCAGCATAACACACTGCCCACTGCAGGATAACACACTGCCCACTGCAGCATAACAAACTGCCCACTGCAGGTTATCACACTGACCACTGCAGCATAACACACTGCCCACTGCAGGTTAACACACTGCCACTGCAGGTTAACAAACTGCCCACTGCAACATAACACACTGCCCACTGCCACATAACACACTTCCCACTGCAGGATAACACACTGGCCACTGCAGGTTAATCCTATGCCCACTGCAACATAACACACTGCATACTGCAGGTTAACAGATTGCCCACTGCAGGTGAACACACTGCCCACTGCACGTTAACACACTGCCCACTGCCGTTTAACATGCTGCCCACTGCATGTTAACACACTGCCCACTGCAGGATAGCACACTGCCCACTGCAGGATAGCACACTGCCCACTGCAGGATAACACACTGCCCACTGCAGATTAACACGCTGCCCAATGCGGGTTAACACACTGCCCACTGCAGAATTACACGGTGCCCACTGCAGAATAATACACTGCCCACTGCCGGATAACACACTGCCCACTGCAGGATAACAAACTGCCCACTGCAGGTTAAAACACTGCCCACTGCAGGTTAACACACTGTCCACTGCAGAATAACACACTGCACACTGCAGGTTAACACACTGCGCACTGCAGGATAACACACTGCCCATTGCAGGTTTACACACTGCCCACTGCAGAATAACACACTGCTCACTGCAGATTAACACACTGCCCACTGCAGGTTAACACACTGCCCACTGCAGAATAACACACTGCCCACTGCAGGTTAACACACTGCCCACTGCAGGATAACACACTGCCCGCTGCAGGATAACACACTGCCCACTGCATAATAACACACTGCCCAATGAAGGTTAACACACTGCCCACTGCAGGATAACACACGGCCCACTGCAGGATATCACACTCCCCACTGCAGCATAACACACTGCCCACTGCAGGTTAACACACTGCCCACTGCAGCATAACACACTGCCCACTGCAGGATAACACACTGCCCACTGCAACATAACACACTGCCCACTGCAGGATAATACACTTCCCACTGCAGGATAACACACTGCCCACTGCAGCATAACAAACTGCCCACTGCAGGTTATCACACTGCTCACTGCAGCATAACACACTGCCCACTGCAGGTTAACACACTGCCACTGCAGGTTAACACACTGCCCACTGCAACATAACACACTGCCCACTGCCGCATAACACACATCCCACTGCAGGATAACACACTGGCCACTGCAGGGTAATACTCTGCCCACTGCAACATAACACTGCTCACTGCACGTTAACACACTGCCCACTGCTGTTTAACATGCAGCCCACTGCATGTTAACACACTGCCCACTGCAGGATAACACACTGCCCACTGCAGGATAACACAATGCCCACTGCTGAATAACACGCTGCCCAATGCAGGTTAACACACTGACCACTGCAGAATAACACACTGCCCACAGCCGGTTAACACACTGCCCACTGCAGCATTGCACGGTGCACACTGCAGGATAACACACTGCCCACTGTAGGTTTACACACTGCCCACTGCAGAATAACACACTGCTCACTGCAGATTAACACACTGCCCACTGCAGGTTAACACACTGCCCACTGCAGAATAACACACTGCCCACTGCAGGTTAACACACTGCCCACTGCAGGATAACACACTGCCCGCTGCAGGATAACACACTGCCCACTGCAGAATAACACACTGCCCAATGAAGGTTAACACACTGCCCACTGCAGAATAACACACTGCCCACTGCAGGTTCACACACTGCCCACTGCAGATAAACACACTACCCAATGCACAATAACACACTGCCCACTGCAGGATAACACACTGCCCAATGCAGGATAACACACTGCCCACCGCAGGTTAACACACTGCCCACTGCAGCATAACACACTGCCCACTGCAAGATAACACGCTGCTCACTGCAGGATAAGACACTGCCCACTGCAGGTGGACACACTACCCACTGCAGCATAACACACTGCCCACTGCAGGGTAAGACACTGCCCACTCCAACATAACACACTGGCTACTGCAGGTTAACACATTGCCCACTGCAGCATAACACATTGCCCACTGCAGCATAACACACTGCACACTGCAGGTTATCACACTGCCCACTGCAACATAACACACTGACCACTGCACCATAACACACTGCCCACTACAGGTTAACACACTGCCCACTGCAACATGACACACTGCCCACTGCTGGATAACACACTACCAACTGCAGGATAATCCTCTGCCCACTGCAGCATAGCACACTGCCCACTGGAGGATAACACTCTACCCACTGGAGGATAACCCTCTGCCCACTGCAACATAACACACTGCCTACTGCAGGTTAACAGACTGCCCACTGCAGGATAACACACTGCCCACTGCAGGTTAACACACTGCCCACTGCAGGTGAACACACTGCCCACTGCAGTTTAACATGCTGCCCACTGCATGTTAACACACTGCCCACTGCAAAATAACACACTGCCCACTGCAGTTAAACACGCTGCCCACTGCAGGTTTACACACTGCCCACTGCCGAATAACACACTGCCCACTGCCAGTTAACACACTGCCCACTGCAGCATTACACGCTGCCCACTGCAGGATAACACACTGCACACTGCAGGATAACACAATGCCCACTGCAGAATAGCACACTGCCCACTGCAGATTAACACACTGCCAACTGCAGGTTAACACACTGCCCACTGCAGAATAACACAATGCCCACTGCAGCTTAACACACTGCCCACTGCAGAACAACACACTGCCCACTGCAGATTAACACACTGCCCACTGCAGGTTAACACACTGCCCACTGCAGAATAACACACTGCCCACTGCCGGTTAACACACTGCCCATTGCAGGATAACACACTGCCCACTGCAAAATAACACACTGCCCACTGCAGAATAACACACTGCCCACTGCAGGGTAAGACACTGCCCACTGCAGGTTAACACACTGCCTACTGCAGGTTAACACATTGCCCACTGCAGCATAACACACTGCCCACTGCAAGATAACACACTTCCCACTGCAACATAACACAGTGACCACTGCATCATAACACACTGCCCACTACAGGTTAACACACTGCCCACTGCAACATAACACACTGCCCACTGCAGGATAATCCTCTGCCCAGTGCAGCATAACACACTGCCCACTGGAGGAAAACACTCTGCCCACTGCAGGATAATCCTCTGCCCTCTGCAACATAACACACTGCCTACTGCAGGATAACAGACTGCCCACTGCAGGTTAACACACTGCCCACTGCAGCATAACACACTGCCCACTGCAGTTTAACATGCTGCCCACTGCATGTTAACACACTGCCCACTGTAGGATAGCACACTGCCCACTGCAGAATAACATACTGCCCACTGCAGGATAACACATTGCCCACTGCAGGTTAACACACTGCCCACTGGAGAATAACACACTGCCCACTGCAGGTTAACACGCTGCCCACTGCAGGTTTACACACTTCCCACTGCAACATAACACACTGCCCACTGCAGGTTAACACACTGCCCACTGCAGAATAACACACTGCCCACTGCAGATTAACACACTGCCCACTGCAGGTTAACACACTGCCCACTGCAGAATAACACACTGCCCACTGCAGGTTAACACACTGCCCACTGCAGGATAACACACTGCCCACTGCAGAATAACACACTGTCCAATGCAGAATAACACACTGCCCACTGCAGGATAACACACTGCCGACTGCAGGATAAAACACTGCCCACTGCAGGATAACACACTGCCCACTGCCAGTTAACACACTGCCCACTGCAGGTTAACACGCTGCCCACTGCAGGATAACACACTGCCCACTGCAGGATAACACACTGCCCACTGCAACATAACACATTGCCCACTGCAGGTTAACACACTGCCCACTGCAGGATAACACACGGCCCACTGCAGGATAACACACTCCCCACTGCAACATAACACACTGCCCACTGCAGTTTAACACACTGCCCACTGCAGCATAACACACTGCCCACTGCAGGATAACACACTGCCCACTGCAACATAACACACTGCCCACTGCAGGATAACAAACTGCCCACTGAAGGTTATCACACTGCCCACTGCAGCATAACACACTGCCCACTGCAGGTTAACACACTACCAACTGCAGGATAATCCTCTGCCCACTGCAGTATAGCACACTGCCCACTGGAGGATAACACTCTACCCACTGGAGGATATTCCTCTGACCACTGCAACATAACACACTGCCTACTGCAGGTTAACAGACTGCCCACTGCAGGATAACACACTGCCCACTGCAGGTAAACAAACTGCCCACTGCAGGTTAACACACTACCCACTGCAGTTTAACATGCTGCCCACTGCATGATAACACACTGTCCACTGCAAGATAACACACTGCCCACTGCAGAATAACACAGTGCCCACTGCAGCAGAACAGTCTACCCATCGCAACATAATACACTGCCCACTGCAGGTTAACACACTGCCCACTGCAGGTTAACACACTGCCCACTGCAGGATAACACACTGTCAACTGCAGAATAACACACTGTCAACTGCAGAATAACACACTGCCCATTGCAGGATAACACACTGCCCACTGCAGAATAACAAACTGTCACCTGCAACATAACACAACGCCCACTGCAGGATAACACACTGCCCACTGTAGGATAACACACTGCCCACTGCAACATAACACACTGCCCACTGCAGCAGAACAGTCTACCCATCGCAACATAACACACTGCCCACTGCAGGTTAACGCACTGCCCACTGCGGGATAGCACACTGCCAACTGCAGGATAACACATTACCCACTGCAGGATAACACACTGCCCACTGCTGGATAACACACTGCCCACTGCAGGATAACACACTGCCCACTGCAGGATAAGACACTGCCCACTGCAGGATAAGACACTGCCCACAGTCGGTTAACACACTGCCCACTGCAGCATTACACGGTGCACACTGCAGGTTAACACACTGCCCACTGTAGGTTTACACAGTGCCCACTGCAGAATAACACACTGCTCACTGCAGATTAACACACTGCCCAATGCAGGTTAACACACTGCCCACTGCAGAATAACACACTGCCCACTGCAGGTTAACACACTGCCCACTGCAGGTTAACACACTGCCCACTGCAGAAGAACACACTGCCCAATGCTGGTTAACACACTGCCCACTGCAGGTTAACACACTGCCCACTGTTAATAACACACTGCCCACTGCAGGTTCACACACTGCCCACTGCAGATAAACACACTGCCCAATGCAGAATAACACACAGCCCACTGCAGGTTAACACACTGCCCACTGCAGAAGAACACACTGCACACTGCAGGTTAACACACTGCCCACTGCAGCATAACACACTGCCCACTGCAAGATAACACGCTGCTCAATGCAGGATAAGACACTGCCCACAGCAGGATAACACACTGCCGACTGCAGGATGACATACTGCCTCCTGCAGGATAACACACTGCCCACTGCAGGATAACATACTGCCCACTGCAGGTTAACACACTGCCCACTGCAGGATAACACACTGCCCACTGCAGGATAACACACTGCCCACTGCAGGATAACACACTGCCCACTGCAGGTTAACACACTGCCCACTGGAGAATAACACACTGCCCACTGCAGGTTAACACACTTCCCACTGCAACATAACACACTGCACACTGCAGGTTATCACACTGCCCACTGCAACATAACACACTGACCACTGCACCATAACACACTGCCCACTACAGGTTAACACACTGCCCACTGCAACATGACACACTGCCCACTGCTGGATAACAAACTACCAACTGCAGGATAATCCTCTGCCCACTGCAGCATAGCACACTGCCCACTGGAGGATAACACTCTACCCACTGGAGGATAACCCTCTGCCCACTGCAACATAACACACTGCCTACTGCAGGTTAACAGACTGCCCACTGCAGGATAACACACTGCCCACTGCAGGTTAACACACTGCCCACTGCAGGTGAACACACTGCCCACTGCAGTTTAACATGCTGCCCACTGCATGTTAACACACTGCCCACTGCCGGATAACACACTGCCCACTGCAGAATAACACACTGCCCACTGCAGGACAACACATTGCCCGATTCAGGTTAACACACTACCCACTGCAAAATAACACACTGCCCACTGCAGTTAAACACGCTGCCCACTGCAGGTTTACACACTGCCCACTGCCGAATAACACACTGCCCACTGCCAGTTAACACACTGCCCACTGCAGCATTACACGCTGCCCACTGCAGGATAACACACTGCACACTGCAGGATAACACAATGCCCACTGCAGAATAGCACACTGCCCACTGCAGATTAACACACTGCCAACTGCAGGTTAACACACTGCCCACTGCAGAATAACACAATGCCCACTGCAGCTTAACACACTGCCCACTGCAGAACAACACACTGCCCACTGCAGATTAACACACTGCCCACTGCAGGTTAACACACTGCCCACTGCAGAATAACACACTGCCGGTTAACACACTGCCCATTGCAGGATAACACACTGCCCACTGCAGAATAACACACTGCCCACTGCAGAATAACACACTGCCCACTGCAGGGTAAGACACTGCCCACTGCAGGTTAACACACTGCCTACTGCAGGTTAACACATTGCCCACTGCAGCATAACACACTGCCCACTGCAGGATAACACACTTCCCACTGCAACATAACACAGTGACCACTGCATCATAACACACTGCCCACTACAGGTTAACACACTGCCCACTGCAACATAACACACTGCCCACTGCTGGATAACACACTACCAACAGCAGGATAATCCTCTGCCCAGTGCAGCATAACACACTGCCCACTGGAGGAAAACACTCTGCCCACTGCAGGATAATCCTCTGCCCTCTGCAACATAACACACTGCCTACTGCAGGATAACAGACTGCCCACTGCAGGTTAACACACTGCCCACTGCAGCATAACACACTGCCCACTGCAGTTTAACATGCTGCCCACTGCATGTTAACACACTGCCCACTGTAGGATAGCACACTGCCCACTGCAGAATAACACACTGCCCACTGCAGGATAACACATTGCCCACTGCAGGTTAACACACTGCCCACTGGAGAATAACACACTGCCCACTGCAGGTTAACACGCTGCCCACTGCAGGTTTACACACTGCCCACTGCAACATAACACACTGCCCACTGCAGGTTAACACACTGCCCACTGCAGAATAACACACTGCCCACTGCAGATTAACACACTGCCCACTGCAGGTTAACACACTGCCCACTGCAGAATAACACACTGCCCACTGAAGGTTAACACACTGCCCACTGCAGGATAACACACTGCCCACTGCAGAATAACACACTGTCCACTGCAGAATAACACACTGCCCACTGCAGGATAACACACTGCCGACTGCAGGATAAAACACTGCCCACTGCAGGATAACACACTGCCCACTGCCAGTTAACACACTGCCCACTGCAGGTTAACACGCTGCCCACTGCAGGATAACACACTGCCCACTGTAGGATAACACACTGCCCACTGCAACATAACACATTGCAGACTGCAGGTTAACACACTGCCCACTGCAGGATAACACACGGCCCACTGCAGGATAACACACTCCCCACTGCAACATAACACACTGCCCACTGCAGTTTAACACACTGCCCACTGCAGCATAACACACTGCCCACTGCAGGATAACACACTGCCCACTGCAACATAACACACTGCCCACTGCAGGATAACAAACTGCCCACTGAAGGATATCACACTGCCCACTGCAGCATAACACACTGCCCACTGCAGGTTAACACACTACCAACTGCAGGATAATCCTCTGCCCACTGCAGTATAGCACACTGCCCACTGGAGGATAACACTCTACCCACTGGAGGATATTCCGCTGCCCTCTGCAACATAACACACTGCCTACTGCAGGTTAACAGACTGCCCACTGCAGGATAACACACTGCCCACTGCAGGTTAACAAACTGCCCACTGCAGGTTAACACACTACCCACTGCAGTTTAACATGCTGCCCACTGCATGATAACACACTGTCCACTGCAAGATAACACACTGCCCACTGCAGAATAACACAGTGCCCACTGCAGCAGAACAGTCTACCCATCGCAACATAATACACTGCCCACTGCAGGTTAACACACTGCCCACTGCAGGTTAACACACTGCCCACTGCAGGATAACACACTGACAACTGCAGAATAACACACTGTCAACTGCAGAATAACACACTGCCCATTGCAGGATAACACACTGCCCACTGCAGAATAACAAACTGTCACCTGCAACATAACACAACGCCCACTGCAGGATAACACACTGCCCACTGTAGGATAACACACTGCCCACTGCAACATAACACACTGCCCACTGCAGCAGAACAGTCTACCCATCGCAACATAACACACTGCCCACTGCAGGTTAACGCACTGCCCACTGCGGGATAGCACACTGCCAACTGCAGGATAACACATTACCCACTGCAGGATAACACACTGCCCACTGCTGGATAACACACTGCCCACTGCAGGATAACACACTGCCCACTGCAGGATAACACACTCCCCACTTCATGATAACACATTACCCACTGCAGGATAACACACTGCCCACTGCAGGATAAGACACTGCCCACTGCAGGATAAGACACTGCCCACAGTCGGTTAACACACTGCCCACTGCAGCATTACACGGTGCACACTGCAGGTTAACACACTGCCCACTGTAGGTTTACACAGTGCCCACTGCAGAATAACACACTGCTCACTGCAGATTAACACACTGCCCAATGCAGGTTAACACACTGCCCACTGCAGAATAACACACTGCCCACTGCAGGTTAACACACTGCCCACTGCAGGTTAACACACTGCCCACTGCAGGATAACACACTGCCCACTGCAGGATAACACAGTGCCCACTGCAGAAGAACACACTGCCCAATGCTGGTTAACACACTGCCCACTGCAGGTTAACACACTGCCCACTGTTAATAACACACTGCCCACTGCAGGTTCACACACTGCCCACTGCAGATAAACACACTGCCCAATGCAGAATAACACACTGCCCACTGCAGGTTAACACACTGCCCACTGCAGAAGAACACACTGCACACTGCAGGTTAACACACTGCCCACTGCAGCATAACACACTGCCCACTGCAAGATAAAACGCTGCTCAATGCAGGATAACACATTGCCGACTGCAGGATGACATACTGCCTCCTGCAGGATAACACACTGCCCACTGCAGGATAACACACTGCCCACTGCAGGTTAACACACTGCCCACTGCAGGATAACACACTGCCCACTGCAGGATAACACACTGCCCACTGCAGGATAACACACTGCCCACTGCAGGATAACACACTGCCCACTGCCAGTTAACACACTGCCCACTGCAGGTTAACACACTGCCCACTGCAGGATAACACACTTCCCACTGCAGGATAACACACTGCCCACTGCAACATAACACATTGCCCACTGCAGGTTAACACACTGCCCACTGCAGGATAACACACGGCCCACTGCAGGATAACACACTCCCCACTGCAACATAACACACTGCCCACTGCAGGTTAACACACAGCCCACTGCAGCATAACACACTGCCCACTGCAGGATAACACACTGCCCACTGCAACATAACACACTGCCCACTGCAGGATAATACACTCCCCACTGCAACATAACACACTGCCCACTGCAGCATAACAAACTGCCCACTGAAGGTTATCACACTGCCCACTGCAGCATAACACACTGCCCACTGCAGGTTAACACACTACCAACTGCAGGATAATCCTCTGCCCACTGCAGTATAGCACACTGCCCACTGGAGGATAACACTCTACCCACTGGAGGATAATCCTCTGCCCACTGCAACATAACACACTGCCTACTGCAGGTTAACAGACTTCCCACTGCAGGATAACACACTGCCCACTGCTGGTTAACAAACTGCCCACTGCAGGTTAACACACTACCCACTGCAGTTTAACATGCTGCCCACTGCATGATAACACACTGCCCACTGCAAGATAACACACTGCCCACTGCAGAATAACACAGTGCCCACTGCGGCAGAACAGTCTACCCATCGCAACATAATACACTGCCCACTGCAGGTTAACACACTGCCCACTGCAGGTTAACACACTGCCCACTGCAGGATAACACACTGTCAACTGCAGAATAACACACTGTCAACTGCAGAATAACACACTGCCCATTGCAGGATAACACACTGCCCACTGCAGAATAACAAACTGTCACCTGCAACATAACACAACGCCCACTGCAGGATAACACACTGCCCACTGTAGGATAACACACTGCCCACTGCAACATAACACACTGCCCACTGCAGCAGAACAGTCTACCCATCGCAACATAATACACTGCCCACTGCAGGTTAACGCACTGCCCACTGCGGGATAGCACACTGCCAACTGCAGGATAACACATTACCCACTGCAGGATAACACACTGCCCACTGCTGGATAACACACTGCCCACTGCAGGATAACACACTTCCCACTGCACGTTAACACACTGCCCACTGCAGAATAACAGACTGCCAACTGCAGGTTAACACACTGTCCACTGCAGGTTAACACAATGACCAGTGCCGAATAACACACTGCCCATTGCAAGTTAACACACTGCCCACTGCAGAATTACATGCTGCCGACTGCAGGATAACACACGGCCCACTGCAGGTTTAAACGCTGCCCACTGCAGGATAACAAACTGCCCACTGCAGGTTAACACACTGCCCACAGCAGGTTTACACGCTGCCCACTGCAGGATAACAAACTGCCCACTGCAGGTTAACACACTGCCTACTGCACGTTAACACACTGTCCACTGCAGAATAATACACTGCCCACTGCAGGTTAACACACTGCCCACTTCAGGTTAACACACTGCCCACTGCAGAATAACACACTGCCCACTGCCGGTTAACACACTGCCCACTGCAGCATTACATGCTGCCTACTGCAGGATAACACACTGCCCACTGTAGGTTTACACACTGCCCACTGCAGAATAAAACACTGCCCACTGCAGATTAACACAATGCCCACTGCAGGTTAACATACTGCCCAATGAAGAATAACACATTGCCCACGGCAGGTTAACACACTGCCCACTGCAGGATAACACACTGCCCACTGCAGATTAACACACTGCCCACTGCAGAATAACACACTGGCCAGTGCAGGATAACACACTGCCCACAGCCGGTTAACACACTTCCCACTGCAGCATTACACGGTGCACACTGCAGGATAACACACTGCCCACTGTAGGTTTACACACTGCCCACTGCAGAATAACACACTGCTCACTGCAGATTAACACACTGCCCACTGCAGGTTAACACACTGCCCACTGCAGAATAACACACTGCCCACTGCAGGTTAACACGCTGCCCACTGCAGGATAACACACTGCCCGCTGCAGGATAACACACTGCCCACTGCAGAATAACACACTGCCCAATGAAGGTTAACACACTGCCCACTGCAGGATAACACACGGCCCACTGCAGGATAACACACTCCCCACTGCAGCATAACACACTGCCCACTGCAGGTTAGCACACTGCCCACTGCAGAATAACACACTTCCCACTGCTGGATAACACACTGCCCACTGCAACATAACACACTGCCCACTGCAGGATAATACACGTCCCACTGCAGCATAACAAACTGCCCACTGCAGGTTATCACACTGCCCACTGCAGCATAACACACTGCCCACTGCAGGTTAACACACTGCCACTGCAGGTTAACAGACTGCCCACTGCAACATAACACACTGCCCACTGCCGCATAACACACTTCCCACTGCAGGATAACAAACTGGCCACTGCAGGATAATACTCTGCCCACTGCAACATAACACACTGCCAACCGCAGGTTAACAGACTGCCCACTGCAGGTTAACGCACTGCCCACTGCGGGATAGCACACTGCCAACTGCAGGATAACACATTACCCACTGCAGGATAACACACTGCCCACTGCTGAATAACACACTGCCCACTGCAGGATAACACACTGCCCACTGCAGGATAACACACTCCCCACTTCATGATAACACATTACCCACTGCAGGGTAACACACTGCCCACTGCAGGATAAGACACTGCCCACTGCAGGATAAGACACTGCCCACAGTCGGTTAACACACTGCCCACTGCAGCATTACACGGTGCACACTGCAGGTTAACACACTGCCCACTGTAGGTTTACACAGTGCCCACTGCAGAATAACACACTGCTCACTGCAGATTAACACACTGCCCAATGCAGGTTAACACACTGCCCACTGCAGAATAACACACTGCCCACTGCAGGTTAACACACTGCCCACTGCAGGTTAACACACTGCCCACTGCAGGATAACACACTGCCCGCTGCAGGATAACACAGTGCCCACTGCAGAAGAACACACTGCCCAATGCTGGTTAACACACTGCCCACTGCAGGTTAACACACTGCCCACTGTTAATAACACACTGCCCACTGCAGGTTCACACACTGCCCACTGCAGATAAACACACTGCCCAATGCAGAATAACACACTGCCCACTGCAGGTTAACACACTGCCCACTGCAGAAGAACACACTGCACACTGCAGGTTAACACACTGCCCACTGCAGCATAACACACTGCCCACTGCAAGATAACACGCTGCTCAATGCAGGATAAGACACTGCCCACAGCAGGATAACACACTGCCGACTGCAGGATGACATACTGCCTCCTGCAGGATAACACACTGCCCACTGCAGGATAACACACTGCCCACTGCAGGTTAACACACTGCCCACTGCAGGATAACACAATGCCCACTGCAGGAAAACACACTGCCCACTGCAGGATAACACACTGCCCACTGCAGGATAACACACTGCCCACTGCCAGTTAACACACTGCCCACTGCAGGTTAACACGCTGCCCACTGCAGGATAACACACTGCCCACTGCAGGATAACACACTGCCCACTGCAACATAACACATTGCCCACTGCAGGTTAACACACTGCCCACTGCAGGATAACACACGGCCCACTGCAGGATAACACACTCCCCACTGCAACATAACACACTGCCCACTGCAGGTTAACACACTGCCCACTGCAGCATAACACACTGCCCACTGCAGGATAACACACTGCCCACTGCAACATAACACACTGCCCACTGCAGGATAATACACTCCCCACTGCAACATAACACACTGCCCACTGCAGCATAACAAACTGCCCACTGAAGGTTATCACACTGCCCACTGCAGCATAACACACTGCCCACTGCAGGTTAACACACTACCAACTGCAGGATAATCCTCTGCCCACTGCAGTATAGCACACTGCCCACTGGAGGATAACACTCTACCCACTGGAGGATAATCCTCTGCCCACTGCAACATAACACACTGCCTACTGCAGGTTAAAAGACTGCCCACTGCAGGATAACACACTGCCCACTGCAGGTTAACAAACTGCCCACTGCAGGTTAACACACTACCCACTGCAGTTTAACATGCTGCCCACTGCATGATAACACACTGCCCACTGCAAGATAACACACTGCCCACTGCAGGTTAACACACTGCCCACTGCAGAATAACACACTGCCCACAGCCGGTTAACACACTGCCCACTGCAGCATTACACGGTGCACACTGCAGGATAACACACTGCCCACTGTAGGTTTACACACTGCCCACTGCAGAATAACACACTGCTCACTGCAGATTAACACACTGCCCACTGCAGGTTAACACACTGCCCACTGCAGAATAACACACTGCCCACTGCAGGTTAACACAATGCCCACTGCAGCATAACACACTGCCCACTGCAGCATAACACACTGCCCACTGCAAGATAACACGCTGCTCACTGCAGGATAAGACACTGCCCACTGCAGGTGGACACACTGCCCACTCCAACATAACACGCTGCCTACTGCAGGTTAACACATTGCCCACTGCAGCATAACACACTTCCCACTGCAACATAACACACTGCACACTGCAGGTTATCACACTGCCCACTGCAACATAACACACTGACCACTGCAGCATAACACACTGCCCACTACAGGTTAACACACTGCCCACTGCAACATGACACACTGCCCACTGCTGGATAACACACTACCAACTGCAGGATAATCCTCTGCCCACTGCAGCATAGCACACTGCCCACTGGAGGATAACACTCTACCCACTGGAGGATAACCCTCTGCCCACTGCAACATAACACACTGCCTACTGCAGGTTAACAGACTGCCCACTGCAGGATAACACACTGCCCACTGCAGTTTAACACACTGCCCACTGCAGGTGAACACACTGCCCACTGCAGTTTAACATGCTGCCCACTGCATGTTAACACACTGCCCACTGCCGGATAACACACTGCCCACTGCAGAATAACACACTGCCCACTGCTGGACAACCCATTGCCCACTGCAGGTTAACACACTACCCACTGCAAAATAACACACTGCCCACTGCAGTTAAACACGCTGCCCACTGCAGGTTTACACACTGCCCACTGCCGAATAACACACTGCCCACTGCCAGTTAACACACTGCCCACTACAGCATTACACGCTGCCCACTGCAGGATAACACACTGCACACTGCAGGTTAACACAATGCCCACTGCAGAATAGCACACTGCCCACTGCAGATTAACACACTGCCAAATGCAGGTTAACACACTGCCCACTGCAGAATAACACAATGCCCACTGCAGCTTAACACACTGCCCACTGCAGAACAACACACTGCCCACTGCAGATTAACACACTGCCCACTGCAGGTTAACACACTGCCCACTGCAGAATAACACACTGCCGGTTAACACACTGCCCATTGCAGGATAACACACTGCCCACTGCAGAATAACACACTGCCCACTGCAAAATAACACACTGCCCACTGCAGGGTAAGACACTGCCCACTGCAGGTTAACACACTGCCTACTGCAGGTTAACACATTGCCCACTGCAGCATAACACACTGCCCACTGCAGGATAACACACTTCCCACTGCAACATAACACAGTGACCACTGCATCATAACACACTGCCCACTACAGGTTAACACACTGCCCACTGCAACATAACACACTGCCCACTGCTGGATAACACACTACCAACAGCAGGATAATCCTCTGCCCAGTGCAGCATAACACACTGCCCACTGGAGGAAAACACTCTGCCCACTGCAGGATAATCCTCTGCCCTCCGCAACATAACACACTGCCTACTGCAGGATAACAGACTGCCCACTGCAGGTTAACACACTGCCCACTGCAGCATAACACACTGTCCACTGCAGTTTAACATGCTGCCCACTGCATGTTAACACACTGCCCACTGTAGGATAACACACTGCCCACTGCAGAATAACACACTGCCCACTGCAGGATAACACATTGCCCACTGCAGGTTAACACACTGCCCACTGGAGAATAACACACTGCCCACAGCAGGTTAACACGCTGCCCACTGCAGGTTTACACACTGCCCACTGCCGAATAACACACTGCCCACTGCAGGTTAACACACTGCCCACTGCAGAATAACACACTGCCCACTGCAGATTAACACACTGCCCACTGCAGGATAACACACTGCCCACTGCAACATAACACATTGCCCACTGCAGGTTAACACACTGCCCACTGCAACATAACACACTGCCCACTGCAGGTTAACACACTGCCCACTGCAGCATAACACACTGCCCACTGCAGGATAACACACTGCCCACTGCAACATAACACACTGCCCACTGCAGGATAATACACTCCCCACTGCAACATAACACACTGCCCACTGCAGCATAACAAACTGCCAACTGAAGGTTATCACACTGCCCACTGCAGCATAACACACTGCCCACTGCAGGTTAACACACTACCAACTGCAGGATAATCCTCTGCCCACTGCAGTATAGCACACTGCCCACTGGAGGATAACACTCTACCCACTGGAGGATAATCCTCTGCCCACTGCAACATAACACACTGCCTACTGCAGGTTAACAGACTGCCCACTGCAGGATAACACACTGCCCACTGCAGGTAAACAAACTGCCCACTGCAGGTTAACACACTACCCACTGCAGTTTAACATGCTGCCCACTGCATGATAACACACTGCCCACTGCAAGATAACACACTGCCCACTGCAGAATAACACAGTGCCCACTGCAGCAGAACAGTCTACCCATCGCAACATAATACACTGCCCACTGCAGGTTAACTCACTGCCCACTGCAGGTTAACACACTGCCCACTGCAGGATAACACACTGTCAACTGCAGAATAACACACTGTCAACTTCAGAATAACACACTGCCCATTGCAGGATAACACACTGCCCACTGCAGAATAACAAACTGTCACCTGCAACATAACACAACGCCCACTGCAGGATAACACACTGCCCACTGCAGGATAACACACTGCCCACTGCAACATAACACACTGCCCACTGCAGCAGAACAGTCTACCCATCGCAACATAATACACTGCCCACTGCAGGTTAACGCACTTCCCACTGCAGGATAACACACTGCCCACTGCAGGATAACACATTACCCACTGCAGGATAACACACTGCCAACTGCAGGATAACACATTACCCACTGCAGGATAACACACTGCCCACTGCTGGATAACACACTGCCCACTGCAGGATAACACACTGCCCACTGCAGGATAACACACTGCCCACTGCAGGATAACACATTACCCACTGCAGGATAACACACTGCCCACTGCAGGATAAGACACTGCCCACTGCAGGATAACACACTGCCCACAGCCGGTTAACACACTGCCCACTGCAGGTTAACACACTGCTCACTGCAGAATAACACACTGCCCATTGCAACATAACACACTGCCCACTGCTACATAAAACACTGCCCACTGCAACATAACACACTGCCCACCGCAACATAATACACTGCCCACTCCTGGTTAACATACTGCCCACTGCAGGATAACACACTTCGCACTGCAGAATAACACACTGCACACTGCAGGATAACACACTTCCCACTGCAGGATAACACACTGCCCACTACAGAATAACACACTGCCCACTGCAGGTTAACACACTGCCCACTGCAGGTTAACACACTGCCCACTGCAGAATAACACACTGCCCATTGCAGGTTAACACACTGCCAACTGCAGAATTACACGCTGCCGACTGCAGGATAACACACTGCTCACTGCAGGGTAACACACTGCCCACTGCAGGATAACACACTGCCCACTGCATCATAACACACTGCCCACTGCACGTTAACACACTGCCCACTGCATCGTAACACACTGCCCACTGCAGGATAACACAACGCCCACTGCAACATAACACACTGCCCACAGCAACATAACACACTGCACACTGCAACAGAACACTCTACACATCGCAACATAATACACTGCCCACTGCAGGTTAACACACTGCACACAGCAGGTTAACACACTGCCCACTGCAACACAACACACTGCCACTGCAACATAACACACTGCCCACTGCAACAAAACACACTGCCCACCGCAACATAATACACTGCCCACTGCAGGTTAACATACTGCTCACTGCAGGATAACACACTGCCCAATGCAGGTTAACACACTATGCACTGCAGGTTAACATGCTGCCCACTGCAGGTTAATACACTGCCCTCTGCAGGATAACACACTGCCCACTGCAGAATAACACACTGCCCACTGCAGGATAACACACTTCCCACTGCACGTTAACACACTGCCCACTGCAGAATAACACACTGCCAACTGCAGGTTAACACACTGTCCACTGCAGGTTAACACAATTCCCACTGCCGAATAACACACTGCCCATTGCAGGTTAACACACTGCCCACTGCAGAATTACACGCTGCCGACTGCAGGATAACACACTGCCCACTGCAGGTTTACACGCTGCCCACTGCAGGATAACAAACTGCCCACTGCAGGTTAACACACTGCCCACTGCAGGTTTACACGCTGCCCACTGCAGGATAACAAACTGCCCACTGCAGGTTAACACACTGTCCACTGCAGAATAACACACTGCCCACTGCAGGTTAACACACTGCCCACTTCAGGTTAACACACTGCCCACTGCAGAATAACACACTGCCCACTGCCGGTTAACACACTGCCCACTGCAGCATTACATGCTGCCCACTGCAGGATAACACACTGCCCACTGTAGGTTTACACACTGCCCACGGCAGAATAAAACACTGCCCACTGCAGATTAACACAATGCCCACTGCAGGTTAACACACTGCCCACTGCAGAATAACACACTGCCCACTGCAGGTTAACACACTGACCACTGCAGGATAACACACTGCCCACTGCAGAATAACACACTGCCCACTGCAGAATAACACACTGGCCAGTGCAGGATAACACACTGCCCACTGCAGGGTAACACACTGCCCACTGCAGGATAACACACAGCCCACTGCAGGTTTACACGCTGCCCACTGCAGGATAACAAACTGCCCACTGCAGGTTAACACACTGCCCACTGCACGTTAACACACTGTCCACTGCAGAATAACACACTGCCCACTGCAGGTTAACACACTGCCCACATCAGGTTAACACACTGCCCACTGCAGAATAACACACTGCCCACTGCCGGTTAACACACTGCCCACTGCAGCATTACATGCTGCCCACTGCAGGATAACACACTGCCCACTGTAGGTTTAAACACTGCCCACGGCAGAATAAAACACTGCCCACTGCAGATTAACACAATGCCCACTGCAGGTTAACACACTGCCCACTGCAGAATAACACACTGCCCACTGCAGGTTAACACACTGCCCACTGCAGGATAACACACTGCCCACTGCAGAATAACACACTGCCCACTGCAGAATAACACACTGGCCAGTGCAGGATAACACACTGCCCACTGCAGGGTAACACACTGCCCACTGCAGGATAACACACAGCCCACTGCAGGTTAACACACTGCCCACTGCAGGTTAACATACTGCTCACTGCAGGATAACACACTGCCCAATGCAGGTTAACACACTATGCACTGCAGGTTAACATGCTGCCCACTGCAGGTTAATACACTGCCCTCTGCAGGATAACACACTGCCCACTGCAGAATAACACACTGCCCACTGCAGGATAACACACTTCCCACTGCACGTTAACACACTGCCCACTGCAGAATAACACACTGCCAACTGCAGGTTAACACACTGTCCACTGCAGGTTAACACAATTCCCACTGCCGAATAACACACTGCCCATTGCAGGTTAACACACTGCCCACTGCAGAATTACACGCTGCCGACTGCAGGATAACACACTGCCCACTGCAGGTTTACACGCTGCCCACTGCAGGATAACAAACTGCCCACTGCAGGTTAACACACTGCCCACTGCAGGTTTACACGCTGCCCACTGCAGGATAACAAACTGCCCACTGCAGGTTAACACACTGTCCACTGCAGAATAACACACTGCCCACTGCAGGTTAACAGACTGCCCACTTCAGGTTAACACACTGCCCACTGCAGAATAACACACTGCCCACTGCCGGTTAACACACTGCCCACTGCAGCATTACATGCTGCCCACTGCAGGATAACACACTGCCCACTGTAGGTTTACACACTGCCCACGGCAGAATAAAACACTGCCCACTGCAGATTAACACAATGCCAACTGCAGGTTAACACACTGCCCACTGCAGAATAACACACTGCCCACTGCAGGTTAACACACTGACCACTGCAGGATAACACACTGCCCACTGCAGAATAACACACTGCCCACTGCAGAATAACACACTGGCCAGTGCAGGATAACACACTGCCCACTGCAGGGTAACACACTGCCCACTGCAGGATAACACACAGCCCACTGCAGGTTTACACGCTGCCCACTGCAGGATAACAAACTGCCCACTGCAGGTTAACACACTGCCCACTGCACGTTAACACACTGTCCACTGCAGAATAACACACTGCCCACTGCAGGTTAACACACTGCCCACATCAGGTTAACACACTGCCCACTGCAGAATAACACACTGCCCACTGCCGGTTAACACACTGCCCACTGCAGCATTACATGCTGCCCACTGCAGGATAACACACTGCCCACTGTAGGTTTACACACTGCCCACGGCAGAATAAAACACTGCCCACTGCAGATTAACACAATGCCCACTGCAGGTTAACACACTGCCCACTGCAGAATAACACACTGCCCACTGCAGGTTAACACACTGCCCACTGCAGGATAACACACTGCCCACTGCAGAATAACACACTGCCCACTGCAGAATAACACACTGGCCAGTGCAGGATAACACACTGCCCACTGCAGGGTAACACACTGCCCACTGCAGGATAACACACAGCCCACTGCAGGTTAACACACTGCCAACTGCAGGATAACAAACTGCCCACTGCAGGTTAACACACTGCCCACTGCAACATAACACACTGCCCACAGCAACATAACACACTGCCCACTGCAACAACACACTCTAACCATCGCAACATAATACACTTCCCACTGCAGGTTAACACACTGCACACTGTAGGTTAACACACTGCCCACTGTAACATAACACACTGCCCACTGCAACATAACACACTGCCCACTGCTACATAAAACACTGCCCACTGCAACATAACACACTGCCCCCCGCAACATAATACACTGCCCACTCCTGGTTAACATACTGCTCACTGCAGGATAACACACTGCCCACTGCAGGATAACACACTGCCCACTGCAGAATAACACACTGCACACTGCAGGATAACACACTTCCCACTGCAGGATAACACACAGCCCACTACAGAATAACACACTGCCCACTGCAGGTTAACACACTGCCCACTGCAGGTTAACACACTGCCCACGGCAGAATAACACACTGCCCATTGCAGGTTAACACACTGCCAACTGCAGAATTACACGCTGCCGACTGCAGGATAACACACTGCTCACTGCAGGGTAACACACTGCCCACTGCAGGATAACCCACTGCCCACTGCATCATAACACACTGCCCACTGCACGTTAACACACTGCCCACTGCAGGATAACACACTGCCCACTGCAGGTTAACACACTGCCCACTGCAGGTTAACATGATGCCCACTGCAGGTAAACACACTGCCCACTGCAGGATAACACACTGCCCACTGCAGAATAACACACTGCCCACTGCAGGATAACACACTTCCCACTGCACATTAACACATTGCCCACTGCAGAATAACACACTGCCCACTGCAGGTTTACACACTGCCCACTGCAGGTTAACACACTGCTCACTGCCGAATAACACACTGCCCATTGCAGGTTAACACAATGCCCACTGCAGAATTAAACGCTGCCGACTACAGGATAACACACTGCCCACTGCAGGATAACACACTCCCCACTGCGGAATAACACACTGCCCACTGCAGGTTAACACACTGCACACTGCTGGATAACACACTGCCCACTGCAGGTTAACACACTGCCCACTGCAGGATAACACACTGCCCACTGCAGGTTAACACACTGCCCACTGCAGGATAACATACTGCCCACAGCAGGATAACACACTGCCCACTGCAGGGTAACACACTGCACACTGCAGGATAACACGCTGCCCACTGCAGGTTAACACACTGCCCACTGCAGGATAACACACTGCCCACTGCAGGTTAACACACTGCCCACTGCAGGTTAACACACTGCCCACTGCAGAATAACACACTGCCCACTGTCGGTTAACACACTGCCCACTGCAGCATTACACGCTGCCCACTGCAGGATAACACACTGCCCACTGGAGTTTTACACACTGCCCACTTGCAGAATAACACACTGCCCACTGCAGATTAACACACTGCCCACTGCAGGTTAACACACAGCCCACTGCAGAATAACACACTGCCCACTGCAGGTTTACACACGGCCCACTGCAGGATAACACACTGCCCACTGCAGAATAACACACTGCCCACTGCTGAATAACACACTGCGCACTGCAGGATAACACACTGCCCACTGCAGGATAACACACTGCCCACTGCAGGATAACACACTGCCCACTGCAGGATAACACACTGCCCACTGCAGGTTAACACACTGCCCACTGCAACATAACACACTGCCCACTGAACCATTACACACTGTCCACAACAGGTTAACACAATGCCAACTGCAACATAACACACTGCCCACTGCCGCATAACACACTTCCCACTGCAGGATAACACACTGGCCACTGCAGGATAATCCTCTGCCCACTGCAACATAACACACTGCCCACTACAGGATAACACACTCCCCACTGCAATATAATGCACTGCCCACTGCTGGATAACACACTGCCCACTGCAGGATAACACACTCCCCACTGCAACATAACACACTACCAACTGCAGAATAACACACTGCCCACTACAGCATAACACACTGCCCACTGCAGGTTTAAATATTCCCCACTGCAGGATAACACACAGCCCACTGCAGAATAACACACTGTCAACTGCAGAATAACCCACTTTCACCTGCAACATAACACACTGCCCACTGCAGGTTAACACACTGCCCACTGCAGGATAACACACTGCCCACTGCAGGATAACACATTAACCACTGCAGGATAACACACTGCCCACTGCAGGATAACACACTGCCCACTGCAGGTTAACAGACTGCCCACTGCTGGATAACACACTGCCCACTGCAGGATAACACACTGCCCACTGCAGGATAACACACTGCCCACTGCAGGATAACACACTGCCCACTGCAGGATAAGACACTGCCCACTGTAGGATAACACACTGCCCACTGCAACATAACACACTGCCCACAGCAACATAACACACTGCCCACTGCAACAGAACACTCTACCCAATCACAACATAATACACTGCCCACTGCAGGTTAACACACTGCACACTGCAGGTTAACACACTGCCCACTGCAACATAACACACTGCCCACTGCAACATAGGACACTGCCCACTGCAGGTTAACATAATGCTCACTGCAGGATAACACACTTCCCACTGCAGGTTAACACACTGCCCACTGCAGGTTAACATGCTGCCCACTGCAGGTTAACACACTGCCCATTGCAGGATAACACACTGCCCACTGCAGAATAACACACTGCCCACTTCAGGATAACACACTTCCCACTGCACATTAACACAGTGCCCACTGCAGAATAACACAATGCCCACTGCAGGTTAACACACAGCCCACTGCAGGTTAACACACTGCTCACTGCCGAATAACACACTGCTCATTGCAGGTTAACACAATGCCCACTGAAGAATTAAACGCTGCCGACTACAGGATAACACACTGCCCGCTGCAGGATAACACACTGCCCACTGCAGGTTTACACACCTCCCACTGCAGGTTAACACACTGCCCACTGCAGAATAACACACTGCCCACTGCAGGGTAACACACTGCACACTGCTGGATAACACACTGCCCACTGCAGGTTAACACACTGCCCACTGCAGGATAACACACTGCCCACTGCAGGTTAACACACTGCCCACTGCAGAATAACACAATGCCCACTGCAGGGTAACACACTGCACACTGCAGGATAACACGCTGCCCACTGCAGGTTAACACACTGCCCACTGCAGGATAACACACTGCCCACTGCAGGTTAACACACTGCCCACTGCAGGTTAACACACTGCCCACTGCAGAATAACACACTGCCCACTGTCGGTTAACACACTGCCCCCTGCAGCATTACACGCTGCCCACTGCAGGATAACACACTGCCCACTGTTATTTTACACACTGCCCACTTGCAGAATAACACACTGCCCACTGCAGATTAACACACTGCCCACTGCAGGTTAACACACTGCCCACTGCAGAATAACACACTGCCCACTGCAGGTTTACACACGGCTCACTGCAGGATAACACACTGCCCACTGCAGAATAACACACTGCCCACTGCAGGTGAACACACTGCACACTGCAGGATAACACACTGCCCACTGCAGGTTAACACACTGCCCACTGCAGCATAACACACTGCCCACTGCAGGTTAACACACTGCCCACTGCAATATAACACACTGCCCACTGCAGGATAATACACTGCCCACTGCAGGATAACACACTGCACACTGCAGAATAACACACTGCCCACTGCAGGTTATCACACTCCCACTGCCACATAACACACTGCCCACTGAACCATAACACACTGCCCACTGCAGGTTAACACACTGCCCACTTCAACATAACACACTGCCCACTGCCGCATAACACACTTCCCACTGCAGGATAACACACTGGCCACTGCAGGATAACACACTCCCCACTGCAACATAACACACTGCCCACTGCTGGATAACATACTACCAACTGCAGAATAACACACTGCCCACTACAGCTTAACACACTGCCCACTGCAGGTTTAAATATTCCCCACTGCAGGATAACACACAGCCCACTGCTGAATAACACACTGTCAACTGCAGAATAACACACTGTCAACTGCAGAATAACACACTGTCAACTGCAGGATAACACACTTCCAACTGCAGGATAACACACTGCCCACTGTAGAATAACACACTGTCAACTGCAGAATAAAACACTGTCAACTGCATAATAACACACTGCCCACTGCAGGTTAACACACTGCCCACTGCAGGATAACACACTGCCCACTGCAGGATAACACATTACCCACTGCAGGATAACACACTGCCCACTGCAGGATAACACACTGCCCACTGCAGGATAACACACTGCCCACTGCAGGTTAACAGACTGCCACTGCTGGATAACACATTACCCACTGCAGGATAACACACTGCCCACTGCAGGATAAGACACTGCCCACTGCAGGATAACACAACGCCCACTGCAGGATAACACACTGCCCTCTGTAACATAAAACACTGCCCACTGCAGGTTAACACACTGCCCACTGCAGGATGATACACTGCCCACTGCAGGATAACATACTGCCCACTGCAACATAACACACTGCCCACTGCAGGTTAACACACTGCCCACTGCAGGATAACACACTGCCCACTGCAGGATAACACACTGCCCACTGCAACATAACACACTGCCCACTGCAGGATAACACACTGGCCACTGCAGGATAATCCTCTGCCCACTGCAACATAACACACTGCCCACTGCAGGATAACACACTCCCCACTGCAACATAACACACTGCCCACTGCTGGATAACACACTGCCCACTGCAGGATAACACACTCCCCACTGCAACATAACACACTACCAACTGCAGAATAACACACTGCCCACTGTCGGTTAACACACTGCCCACTGCAGCATTACACACTGCCCACTGCAGGATAACACACTGCCCACTGGAGTTTTACACACTGCCCACTTGCAGAATAACACACTGCCCACTGCAGATTAACACACTGCCCACTGCAGGTTAACACACAGCCCACTGCAGAATAACACACTGCCCACTGCAGGTTTACACACGGCCCACTGCAGGATAACACACTGCCCACTGCAGAATAACACACTGCCCACTGCTGAATAACACACTGCGCACTGCAGGATAACACACTGCCCACTGCAGGATAACACACTGCCCACTGCAGGATAACACACTGCCCACTGCAGGATAACACACTGCCCACTGCAGGTTAACACACTGCCCACTGCAACATAACACACTGCCCACTGAACCATTACACACTGTCCACAACAGGTTAACACAATGCCAACTGCAACATAACACACTGCCCACTGCCGCATAACACACTTCCCACTGCAGGATAACACACTGGCCACTGCAGGATAATCCTCTGCCCACTGCAACATAACACACTGCCCACTGCAGGATAACACACTCCCCACTGCAATATAATGCACTGCCCACTGCTGGATAACACACTGCCCACTGCAGGATAACACACTCCCCACTGCAACATAACACACTACCAACTGCAGAATAACACACTGCCCACTACAGCATAACACACTGCCCACTGCAGGTTTAAATATTCCCCACTGCAGGATAACACACAGCCCACTGCAGAATAACACACTGTCAACTGCAGAATAACCCACTGTCACCTGCAACATAACACACTGCCCACTGCAGGTTAACACACTGCCCACTGCAGGATAACACACTGCCCACTGCAGGATAACATATTAACCACTGCAGGATAACACACTGCCCACTGCAGGATAACACACTGCCCACTGCAGGTTAACAGACTGCCCACTGCTGGATAACACACTGCCCACTGCAGGATAACACACTGCCCACTGCAGGATAACACACTGCCCACTGCAGGATAACACACTGCCCACTGCAGGATAAGACACTGCCCACTGTAGGATAACACACTGCCCACTGCAACATAACACACTGCCCACAGCAACATAACACACTGCCCACTGCAACAGAACACTCTACCCAATCACAACATAATACACTGCCCACTGCAGGTTAACACACTGCACACTGCAGGTTAACACACTGCCCACTGCAACATAACACACTGCCCACTGCAACATAGGACACTGCCCACTGCAGGTTAACATAATGCTCACTGCAGGATAACACACTTCCCACTGCAGGTTAACACACTGCCCACTGCAGGTTAACATGCTGCCCACTGCAGGTTAACACACTGCCCATTGCAGGATAACACACTGCCCACTGCAGAATAACACACTGCCCACTTCAGGATAACACACTTCCCACTGCACATTAACACAGTGCCCACTGCAGAATAACACAATGCCCACTGCAGGTTAACACACAGCCCACTGCAGGTTAACACACTGCTCACTGCCGAATAACACACTGCTCATTGCAGGTTAACACAATGCCCACTGAAGAATTAAACGCTGCCGACTACAGGATAACACACTGCCCGCTGCAGGATAACACACTGCCCACTGCAGGTTTACACACCTCCCACTGCAGGTTAACACACTGCCCACTGCAGAATAACACACTGCCCACTGCAGGGTAACACACAGCACACTGCTGGATAACACGCTGCCCACTGCAGGTTAACACACTGCCCACTGCAGGATAACACACTGCCCACTGCAGGTTAACACACTGCCCACTGCAGGATAACACACTGCCCACTGCAGGATAACACATTACCCACTGCAGGATAACACACTGCCCACTGCAGGATAACACACTGCCCACTGCAGGATAACACACTGCCCACTGCAGGTTAACAGACTGCCCACTGCTGGATAACACATTACCCACTGCAGGATAACACACTGCCCACTGCAGGTTAACACACTGCCCACTGCAGAATAACACACTGCCCACTGTCGGTTAACACACTGCCCACTGCAGCATTACACGCTGCCCACTGCAGGATAACACACTGCCCACTGTAGTTTTACACACTGCCCACTTGCAGAATAACACACTGCCCACTGCAGATTAACACACTGCCCACTGCAGGTTAACACACTGCCCACTGCAGAATAACACACTGCCCACTGCAGGTTTACACACGGCCCACTGCAGGATAACACACTGCCCACTGCAGAATAACACACTGCCCACTGCAGGTGAACACACTGCACACTGCAGGATAACACACTGCCCACTGCAGGTTAACACACTGCCCACTGCAGCATAACACACTGCCCACTGCAGGTTAACACACTGCCCACTGCAATATAACACACTGCCCACTGCAGGATAATACACTGCCCACTGCAGGATAACACACTGCACACTGCAGAATAACACACTGCCCACTGCAGGTTATCACACTCCCACTGCCACATAACACACTGCCCACTGAACCATAACACACTGCCCACTGCAGGTTAACACACTGCCCACTTCAACATAACACACTGCCCACTGCCGCATAACACACTTCCCACTGCAGGATAACACACTGGCCACTGCAGGATAACACACTCCCCACTGCAACATAACACACTGCCCACTGCTGGATAACATACTACCAACTGCAGAATAACACACTGCCCACTACAGCTTAACACACTGCCCACTGCAGGTTTAAATATTCCCCACTGCAGGATAACACACAGCCCACTGCTGAATAACACACTGTCAACTGCAGAATAACACACTGTCAACTGCAGAATAACACACTGTCAACTGCAGGATAACACACTTCCAACTGCAGGATAACACACTGCCCACTGTAGAATAACACACTGTCAACTGCAGAATAAAACACTGTCAACTGCATAATAACACACTGCCCACTGCAGGTTAACACACTGCCCACTGCAGGATAACACACTGCCCACTGCAGGATAACACATTACCCACTGCAGGATAACACACTGCCCACTGCAGGATAACACACTGCCCACTGCAGGATAACACACTGCCCACTGCAGGTTAACAGACTGCCACTGCTGGATAACACATTACCCACTGCAGGATAACACACTGCCCACTGCAGGATAAGACACTGCCCACTGCAGGATAACACAACGCCCACTGCAGGATAACACACTGCCCTCTGTAACATAAAACACTGCCCACTGCAGGTTAACACACTGCCCACTGCAGGATGATACACTGCCCACTGCAGGATAACATACTGCCCACTGCAACATAACACACTGCCCACTGCAGGTTAACACACTGCCCACTGCAGGATATCACACTGCCCACTGCAGGATAACACACTGCCCACTGCAACATAACACACTGCCCACTGCAGGATAACACACTGGCCACTGCAGGATAATCCTCTGCCCACTGCAACATAACACACTGCCCACTGCAGGATAACACACTCCCCACTGCAACATAACACACTGCCCACTGCTGGATAACACACTGCCCACTGCAGGATAACACACTCCCCACTGCAACATAACACACTACCAACTGCAGAATAACACACTGCCCACTGTCGGTTAACACACTGCCCACTGCAGCATTACACACTGCCCACTGCAGGATAACACACTGCCCACTGGAGTTTTACACACTGCCCACTTGCAGAATAACACACTGCCCACTGCAGATTAACACACTGCCCACTGCAGGTTAACACACAGCCCACTGCAGAATAACACACTGCCCACTGCAGGTTTACACACGGCCCACTGCAGGATAACACACTGCCCACTGCAGAATAACACACTGCCCACTGCTGAATAACACACTGCGCACTGCAGGATAACACACTGCCCACTGCAGGATAACACACTGCCCACTGCAGGATAACACACTGCCCACTGCAGGTTAACACACTGCCCACTGCAACATAACACACTGCCCACTGAACCATTACACACTGTCCACAACAGGTTAACACAATGCCAACTGCAACATAACACACTGCCCACTGCCGCATAACACACTGCCCACTGCAGGATAACACACTGGCCACTGCAGGATAATCCTCTGCCCACTGCAACATAACACACTGCCCACTGCAGGATAACACACTCCCCACTGCAATATAATGCACTGCCCACTGCTGGATAACACACTGCCCACTGCAGGATAACACACTCCCCACTGCAACATAACACACTACCAACTGCAGAATAACACACTGCCCACTACAGCATAACACACTGCCCACTGCAGGTTTAAATATTCCCCACTGCAGGATAACACACAGCCCACTGCAGAATAACACACTGTCAACTGCAGAATAACCCACTGTCACCTGCAACATAACACACTGCCCACTGCAGGTTAACACACTGCCCACTGCAGGATAACACACTGCCCACTGCAGGATAACATATTAACCACTGCAGGATAACACACTGCCCACTGCAGGATAACACACTGCCCACTGCAGGTTAACAGACTGCCCACTGCTGGATAACACACTGCCCACTGCAGGATAACACACTGCCCACTGCAGGATAACACACTGCCCACTGCAGGATAACACACTGCCCACTGCAGGATAAGACACTGCCCACTGTAGGATAACACACTGCCCACTGCAACATAACACACTGCCCACAGCAACATAACACACTGCCCACTGCAACAGAACACTCTACCCAATCACAACATAATACACTGCCCACTGCAGGTTAACACACTGCACACTGCAGGTTAACACACTGCCCACTGCAACATAACACACTGCCCACTGCAACATAGGACACTGCCCACTGCAGGTTAACATAATGCTCACTGCAGGATAACACACTTCCCACTGCAGGTTAACACACTGCCCACTGCAGGTTAACATGCTGCCCACTGCAGGTTAACACACTGCCCATTGCAGGATAACACACTGCCCACTGCAGAATAACACACTGCCCACTTCAGGATAACACACTTCCCACTGCACATTAACACAGTGCCCACTGCAGAATAACACAATGCCCACTGCAGGTTAACACACAGCCCACTGCAGGTTAACACACTGCTCACTGCCGAATAACACACTGCTCATTGCAGGTTAACACAATGCCCACTGAAGAATTAAACGCTGCCGACTACAGGATAACACACTGCCCGCTGCAGGATAACACACTGCCCACTGCAGGTTTACACACCTCCCACTGCAGGTTAACACACTGCCCACTGCAGAATAACACACTGCCCACTGCAGGGTAACACACTGCACACTGCTGGATAACACGCTGCCCACTGCAGGTTAACACACTGCCCACTGCAGGATAACACACTGCCCACTGCAGGTTAACACACTGCCCACTGCAGGTTAACACACTGCCCACTGCAGAATAACACAATGCCCACTGCAGGGTAACACACTGCACACTGCAGGATAACACGCTGCCCACTGCAGGTTAACACACTGCCCACTTCAGGTTAACACACTGCCCACTGCAGGCTAACACACTGCCCACTGCAGAATAACACACTGCCCACTGTCGGTTAACACACTGCCCACTGCAGCATTACACGCTGCCCACTGCAGGATAACACACTGCCCACTGTTATTTTACACACTGCCCACTTGCAGAATAACACACTGCCCACTGCAGATTAACACACTGCCCACTGCAGGTTAACACACTGCCCACTGCAGAATAACACACTGCCCACTGCAGGTTTACACACGGCCCACTGCAGGATAACACACTGCCCACTGCAGAATAACACACTGCCCACTGCAGGTGAACACACTGCACACTGCAGGATAACACACTGCCCACTGCAGGTTAACACACTGCCCACTGCAGCATAACACACTGCCCACTGCAGGTTAACACACTGCCCACTGCAATATAACACACTGCCCACTGCAGGATAATACACTGCCCACTGCAGGATAACACACTGCACACTGCAGCATAACACACTGCCCACTGCAGGTTATCACACTCCCACTGCAACATAACACACTGCCCACTGAACCATAACACACTGCCCACTGCAGGTTAACACACTGCCCACTTCAACATAACACACTGCCCACTGCCGCATAACACACTTCCCACTGCAGGATAACACACTGGCCACTGCAGGATAACACACTCCCCACTGCAACATAACACACTGCCCACTGCTGGATAACATACTACCAACTGCAGAATAACACACTGCCCACTACAGCATAACACACTGCCCACTGCAGGTTTAAATATTCCCCACTGCAGGATAACACACAGCCCACTGCTGAATAACACACTGTCAACTGCAGAATAACACACTGTCAACTGCAGAATAACACACTGTCAACTGCAGGATAACACACTTCCAACTGCAGGATAACACACTGCCCACTGTAGAATAACACACTGTCAACTGCAGAATAAAACACTGACAACTGCATAATAACACACTGCCCACTGCAGGTTAACACACTGCCCACTGCAGGATAACACACTGCCCACTGCAGGATAACACATTACCCACTGCAGGATAACACACTGCCCACTGCAGGATAACACACTGCCCACTGCAGGATAACACACTGCCCGCTGCAGGTTAACAGACTGCCCACTGCTGGATAACACATTACCCACTGCAGGATAACACACTGCCCACTGCAGGATAAGACACTGCCCACTGCAGGATAACACAACGCCCACTGCAGGATAACACACTGCCCTCTGTAACATAAAACACTGCCCACTGCAGGTTAACACACTGCCCACTGCAGGATGATACACTGCCCACTGAAGGATAACATACTGCCTACTGCAACATAACACACTGCCCACTGCAGGTTAACAAACTGCCCACTGCAGGATAACACACTGCCCACTGCAGGATAACACACTGCCCACTGCAACATAACACACTGCCCACTGCAGGATAACACACTGCCCACTGCAGGATAATCCTCTGCCCACTGCAACATAACACACTGCCCACTGCAGGAAAACACACTCCCCACTGCAACATAACACACTGCCCACTGCTGGATAACACACTGCCAACTGCAGAATAACATACTGCCCACTGCAACATAACACACTGCCCACTGCAGGTTAACAAACTGCCCACAACAGGTTAACACAATGCCAACTGCAACATAACACACTGCCCACTGCCGCATAACACACTTCCCACTGCAGGATAACACACTGGCCACTGCAGGATAATCCTCTGCCCACTGCAACATAACACACTGCCCACTGCAGGATAACACACTCCCCACTGCAATATAATGCACTGCCCACTGCTGGATAACACACTGCCCACTGCAGGATAACACACTCCCCACTGCAACATAACACACTACCAACTGCAGAATAACACACTGCCCACTACAGCATAACACACTGCCCACTGCAGGTTTAAATATTCCCCACTGCAGGATAACACACAGCCCACTGCAGAATAACACACTGTCAACTGCAGAATAACCCACTGTCACCTGCAACATAACACACTGCCCACTGCAGGTTAACACACTGCCCACTGCAGGATAACACACTGCCCACTGCAGGATAACACATTAACCACTGCAGGATAACACACTGCCCACTGCAGGATAACACACTGCCCACTGCAGGTTAACAGACTGCCCACTGCTGGATAACACACTGCCCACTGCAGGATAACACACTGCCCACTGCAGGATAACACACTGCCCACTGCAGGATAACACACTGCCCACTGCAGGATAAGACACTGCCCACTGTAGGATAACACACTGCCCACTGCAACATAACACACTGCCCACAGCAACATAACACACTGCCCACTGCAACAGAACACTCTACCCAATCACAACATAATACACTGCCCACTGCAGGTTAACACACTGCACACTGCAGGTTAACACACTGCCCACTGCAACATAACACACTGCCCACTGCAACATAGGACACTGCCCACTGCAGGTTAACATAATGCTCACTGCAGGATAACACACTTCCCACTGCAGGTTAACACACTGCCCACTGCAGGTTAACATGCTGCCCACTGCAGGTTAACACACTGCCCATTGCAGGATAACACACTGCCCACTGCAGAATAACACACTGCCCACTTCAGGATAACACACTTCCCACTGCACATTAACACAGTGCCCACTGCAGAATAACACAATGCCCACTGCAGGTTAACACACAGCCCACTGCAGGTTAACACACTGCTCACTGCCGAATAACACACTGCTCATTGCAGGTTAACACAATGCCCACTGAAGAATTAAACGCTGCCGACTACAGGATAACACACTGCCCGCTGCAGGATAACACACTGCCCACTGCAGGTTTACACACCTCCCACTGCAGGTTAACACACTGCCCACTGCAGAATAACACACTGCCGACTGCAGGGTAACACACTGCACACTGCTGGATAACACGCTGCCCACTGCAGGTTAACACACTGCCCACTGCAGGATAACACACTGCCCACTGCAGGTTAACACACTGCCCACTGCAGGTTAACACACTGCCCACTGCAGAATAACACAATGCCCACTGCAGGGTAACACACTGCACACTGCAGGATAACACGCTGCCCACTGCAGGTTAACACACTGCCCACTGCAGGATAACACATTGCCCACTGCAGGTTAACACACTGCCCACTGCAGGTTAACACACTGCCCACTGCAGAATAACACACTGCCCACTGTCGGTTAACACACTGCCCCCTGCAGCATTACACGCTGCCCACTGCAGGATAACACACTGCCCACTGTTATTTTACACACTGCCCACTTGCAGAATAACACACTGCCCACTGCAGATTAACACACTGCCCACTGCAGGTTAACACACTGCCCACTGCAGAATAACACACTGCCCACTGCAGGTTTACACACGGCCCACTGCAGGATAACACACTGCCCACTGCAGAATAACACACTGCCCACTGCAGGTGAACACACTGCACACTGCAGGATAACACACTGCCCACTGCAGGTTAACACACTGCCCACTGCAGCATAACACACTGCCCACTGCAGGTTAACACACTGCCCACTGCAATATAACACACTGCCCACTGCAGGATAATACACTGCCCACTGCAGGATAACACACTGCACACTGCAGCATAACACACTGCCCACTGCAGGTTATCACACTCCCACTGCAACATAACACACTGCCCACTGAACCATAACACACTGCCCACTGCAGGTTAACACACTGCCCACTTCAACATAACACACTGCCCACTGCCGCATAACACACTTCCCACTGCAGGATAACACACTGGCCACTGCAGGATAACACACTCCCCACTGCAACATAACACACTGCCCACTGCTGGATAACATACTACCAACTGCAGAATAACACACTGCCCACTACAGCATAACACACTGCCCACTGCAGGTTTAAATATTCCCCACTGCAGGATAACACACAGCCCACTGCTGAATAACACACTGCCCACTGCAGGATAACACACTGCCCACTGCAGGTTAACAGACTGCCCACTGCTGGATAGCACATTACCCACTGCAGGATAACACACTGCCCACTGCAGGATAAGACACTTCCCACTGCAGGATAACACAACGCCCACTGCAGGATAACACACTGCCCTCTGTAACATAAAACACTGCCCACTGCAGGTTAACACACTGCCCACTGCAGGATGATACACTGCCCACTGCAGGATAACATACTGCCCACTGCAACATAACACACTGCCCACTGCAGGTTAACAAACTGCCCACTGCAGGATAACACACTGCCCACTGCAGGATAACACACTGCCCACTGCAACATAACACACTGCCCACTGCAGGATAACACACTGCCCACTGCAGGATAATCCTCTGCCCACTGCAACATAACACACTGCCCACTGCAGGATAACACACTCCCCACTGCAACATAACACACTGCCCACTGCTGGATAACACACTGCCAACTGCAGAATAACACACTGCCCACTGCAGCATAACACACTGCCCACTGCAGGTTTAAATATTCCCCACTGCAGGATAACACACAGCCCACTGCAGAATAACAAACTGTCAACTGCAGAATAACACACTGTCAACTGCAGAATAACACACTGCCCACTGCAGGATAACACACTGCCCACTGCAGAATAACAAACTGCCCAATGCAGGTGAACACACTGCCCACTGCAACAAAACACACTGCCCACCGCAACATAATACACTGCCCACTGCAGGTTAACATACTGCTCACTGCAGGATAACACACTGCCCACTGCAGGTTAACACACTATGCACTGCAGGTTAACATGCTGCCCACTGCAGGTTAATACACTGCCCTCTGCAGGATAACACACTGCCCACTGCAGAATAACACACTGCCCACTGCAGGATAACACACTTCCCACTGCACGTTAACACACTGCCCACTGCAGAATAACACACTGCCAACTGCAGGTAAACACACTGTCAACTGCAGGTTAACACAATTCCCACTGCCGAATAACACACTGCCCATTGCAGGTTAACAGACTGCCCACTGCAGAATTACACGCTGAAAACTGCAGGATAACACACTGCCCACTGCAGGTTTACACGCTGCCCACTGCAGAATAACAAACTGCCCACTGCAGGTTAACACACTGCCCACTGCAGGTTTACACGCTGCCCACTGCAGGATAACAAACTGCCCACTGCAGGATAACACACTGCCCGCTGCAGGTTAACAGACTGCCCACTGCTGGATAACACATTACCCACTGCAGGATAACACACTGCCCACTGCAGGATAAGACACTGCCCACTGCAGGATAACACAACGCCCACTGCAGGATAACACACTGCCCTCTGTAACATAAAACACTGCCCACTGCAGGTTAACACACTGCCCACTGCAGGATGATACACTGCCCACTGAAGGATAACATACTGCCTACTGCAACATAACACACTGCCCACTGCAGGTTAACAAACTGCCCACTGCAGGATAACACACTGCCCACTGCAGGATAACACACTGCCCACTGCAACATAACACACTGCCCACTGCAGGATAACACACTGCCCACTGCAGGATAATCCTCTGCCCACTGCAACATAACACACTGCCCACTGCAGGAAAACACACTCCCCACTGCAACATAACACACTGCCCACTGCTGGATAACACACTGCCAACTGCAGAATAACATACTGCCCACTGCAACATAACACACTGCCCACTGCAGGTTAACAAACTGCCCACAACAGGTTAACACAATGCCAACTGCAACATAACACACTGCCCACTGCCGCATAACACACTTCCCACTGCAGGATAACACACTGGCCACTGCAGGATAATCCTCTGCCCACTGCAACATAACACACTGCCCACTGCAGGATAACACACTCCCCACTGCAATATAATGCACTGCCCACTGCTGGATAACACACTGCCCACTGCAGGATAACACACTCCCCACTGCAACATAACACACTACCAACTGCAGAATAACACACTGCCCACTACAGCATAACACACTGCCCACTGCAGGTTTAAATATTCCCCACTGCAGGATAACACACAGCCCACTGCAGAATAACACACTGTCAACTGCAGAATAACCCACTGTCACCTGCAACATAACACACTGCCCACTGCAGGTTAACACACTGCCCACTGCAGGATAACACACTGCCCACTGCAGGATAACACATTAACCACTGCAGGATAACACACTGCCCACTGCAGGATAACACACTGCCCACTGCAGGTTAACAGACTGCCCACTGCTGGATAACACACTGCCCACTGCAGGATAACACACTGCCCACTGCAGGATAACACACTGCCCACTGCAGGATAACACACTGCCCACTGCAGGATAAGACACTGCCCACTGTAGGATAACACACTGCCCACTGCAACATAACACACTGCCCACAGCAACATAACACACTGCCCACTGCAACAGAACACTCTACCCAATCACAACATAATACACTGCCCACTGCAGGTTAACACACTGCACACTGCAGGTTAACACACTGCCCACTGCAACATAACACACTGCCCACTGCAACATAGGACACTGCCCACTGCAGGTTAACATAATGCTCACTGCAGGATAACACACTTCCCACTGCAGGTTAACACACTGCCCACTGCAGGTTAACATGCTGCCCACTGCAGGTTAACACACTGCCCATTGCAGGATAACACACTGCCCACTGCAGAATAACACACTGCCCACTTCAGGATAACACACTTCCCACTGCACATTAACACAGTGCCCACTGCAGAATAACACAATGCCCACTGCAGGTTAACACACAGCCCACTGCAGGTTAACACACTGCTCACTGCCGAATAACACACTGCTCATTGCAGGTTAACACAATGCCCACTGAAGAATTAAACGCTGCCGACTACAGGATAACACACTGCCCGCTGCAGGATAACACACTGCCCACTGCAGGTTTACACACATCCCACTGCAGGTTAACACACTGCCCACTGCAGAATAACACACTGCCGACTGCAGGGTAACACACTGCACACTGCTGGATAACACGCTGCCCACTGCAGGTTAACACACTGCCCACTGCAGGATAACACACTGCCCACTGCAGGTTAACACACTGCCCACTGCAGGTTAACACACTGCCCACTGCAGAATAACACAATGCCCACTGCAGGGTAACACACTGCACACTGCAGGATAACACGCTGCCCACTGCAGGTTAACACACTGCCCACTGCAGGATAACACATTGCCCACTGCAGGTTAACACACTGCCCACTGCAGGTTAACACACTGCCCACTGCAGAATAACACACTGCCCACTGTCGGTTAACACACTGCCCCCTGCAGCATTACACGCTGCCCACTGCAGGATAACACACTGCCCACTGTTATTTTACACACTGCCCACTTGCAGAATAACACACTGCCCACTGCAGATTAACACACTGCCCACTGCAGGTTAACACACTGCCCACTGCAGAATAACACACTGCCCACTGCAGGTTTACACACGGCCCACTGCAGGATAACACACTGCCCACTGCAGAATAACACACTGCCCACTGCAGGTGAACACACTGCACACTGCAGGATAACACACTGCCCACTGCAGGTTAACACACTGCCCACTGCAGCATAACACACTGCCCACTGCAGGTTAACACACTGCCCACTGCAATATAACACACTGCCCACTGCAGGATAATACACTGCCCACTGCAGGATAACACACTGCACACTGCAGCATAACACACTGCCCACTGCAGGTTATCACACTCCCACTGCAACATAACACACTGCCCACTGAACCATAACACACTGCCCACTGCAGGTTAACACACTGCCCACTTCAACATAACACACTGCCCACTGCCGCATAACACACTTCCCACTGCAGGATAACACACTGGCCACTGCAGGATAACACACTCCCCACTGCAACATAACACACTGCCCACTGCTGGATAACATACTACCAACTGCAGAATAACACACTGCCCACTACAGCATAACACACTGCCCACTGCAGGTTTAAATATTCCCCACTGCAGGATAACACACAGCCCACTGCTGAATAACACACTGCCCACTGCAGGATAACACACTGCCCACTGCAGGTTAACAGACTGCCCACTGCTGGATAGCACATTACCCACTGCAGGATAACACACTGCCCACTGCAGGATAAGACACTTCCCACTGCAGGATAACACAACGCCCACTGCAGGATAACACACTGCCCTCTGTAACATAAAACACTGCCCACTGCAGGTTAACACACTGCCCACTGCAGGATGATACACTGCCCACTGCAGGATAACATACTGCCCACTGCAACATAACACACTGCCCACTGCAGGTTAACAAACTGCCCACTGCAGGATAACACACTGCCCACTGCAGGATAACACACTGCCCACTGCAACATAACACACTGCCCACTGCAGGATAACACACTGCCCACTGCAGGATAATCCTCTGCCCACTGCAACATAACACACTGCCCACTGCAGGATAACACACTCCCCACTGCAACATAACACACTGCCCACTGCTGGATAACACACTGCCAACTGCAGAATAACACACTGCCCACTGCAGCATAACACACTGCCCACTGCAGGTTTAAATATTCCCCACTGCAGGATAACACACAGCCCACTGCAGAATAACAAACTGTCAACTGCAGAATAACACACTGTCAACTGCAGAATAACACACTGCCCACTGCAGGATAACACACTGCCCACTGCAGAATAACAAACTGCCCAATGCAGGTGAACACACTGCCCACTGCAACAAAACACACTGCCCACCGCAACATAATACACTGCCCACTGCAGGTTAACATACTGCTCACTGCAGGATAACACACTGCCCACTGCAGGTTAACACACTATGCACTGCAGGTTAACATGCTGCCCACTGCAGGTTAATACACTGCCCTCTGCAGGATAACACACTGCCCACTGCAGAATAACACACTGCCCACTGCAGGATAACACACTTCCCACTGCACGTTAACACACTGCCCACTGCAGAATAACACACTGCCAACTGCAGGTAAACACACTGTCAACTGCAGGTTAACACAATTCCCACTGCCGAATAACACACTGCCCATTGCAGGTTAACAGACTGCCCACTGCAGAATTACACGCTGAAAACTGCAGGATAACACACTGCCCACTGCAGGTTTACACGCTGCCCACTGCAGAATAACAAACTGCCCACTGCAGGTTAACACACTGCCCACTGCAGGTTTACACGCTGCCCACTGCAGGATAACAAACTGCCCACTGCAGGTTAACACACTGCCCACTGCACGTTAACACACTGTCCACTGCAGAATAACACACTGCCCACTGCAGGTTAACACACTGCCCACTTCAGGTTAACACACTGCCCACTGCAGAATAACACACTGCCCACTGCCGGTTAACACACTGCCCACTGCAGCATTACATGCTGCCCACTGCAGGATAACACACTGCCCACTGTAGGTTTACACACTGCCCACTGCAGAATAAAACACTGCCCACTGCAGATTAACACAATGCCCACTGCAGGTTAACACACTGCCCACTGCAGAATAACACACTGGCCAGTGCAGAATAAGACACTGCCCACTGCAGGGTAACACACTGCCAACTGCAGGATAACACACAGCCCACTGCAGGTTAACACACTGCCAACTGCAGGATAACAAACTGCCCACTGCAGGATAACACACTGCCCACTGTAACATAAAACACTGCCCACTGCAGGTTAACACACTGCCCACTGCAGGATGACACACTGCCCACTGCAGGATAACATACTGCCCACTGCAACATAACACACTGCCCACTGCAGGATAATACACGGCCCACTGCAGGATAACACACTGCCCACTGCAGGTTAACACACTGCCCACTGCAGGATAACACACTGCCCACTGCAGGATAACACACTGCCCACTGTAACATAACACAATGCCCACTGCAGGATAATACACGGCCCAAAGCAGGATAACACACTGCCCACTGCAGCATAACACACTGCCCACTGCATGTTATCACACTGCCCACTGCAACATAACACACTGCCCACTGAACCAATACACACTGCCCACAACAGGTTAACACACTGCCCACTGCAGAATAACACACTGCCCACTGCAGGTTAACAAACTGCCCACTGCTGGATAACACATTACCCACTGCAGGATAACACACTGCCCACTGCAGGATAACACAACGCCCACTGCAGGATAACACACTGCCCACTGTAACATAAAACACTGCCCACTGCAGGTTAACAGACTGCCCACTGCAGGATGATACACTGCCCACTGCAGGATAACATACTGCCCACTGCAACATAACACACTGCCCACTGCAGGTTAACACACTGCCCACTGCAGGATAACACACTGCCCACTGCAGGATAACACACTGGCCACTGCAACATAACACACTGCCCACTGCAGGATAACACACTGGCCACTGCAGGATAATCCTCTGCCCACTGCAACATAACACACTGCCCACTGCAGGATAACACACTCCCCACTGCAACATAACGCACTGCCCACTGCTGGATAACACACTACCAACTGCAGAATAACACACTGCCCACTGCAGCATAACACACTGCCCACTGCTGGATAACACACTGCCCACTGCAGGATAACACACTGCCCAATGCAGGATAACACACTGCCCACTGCAGGATAACACACTGCCCACTGCAGGTTAACAGACTGCCCACTGCTGGATAACACACTGCCCACTGCAGGATAACACAGTGCCCACTGCAGGATAACACACTGCCCACTGCAGGATAAAACATTACCCACTGCAGGATAACACACAGCCCACTGCAGGATAACACACTGCCCACTGCAGGATAACACAACGCCCACTGCAACATAACACACTGCCCACAGCAACATAACACACTACACACTGCAACAGAACACTCTACCCATCGCAACATAATACACTGCCCACTGCAGGTTAACACACTGCACACAGCAGGTTAACACACTGCCCACTGCAACACAACACACTGCCACTGCAACATAACACACTGCCCACTGCAGTATAACACACTGCCCACCGCAACATAATACACTGCCCACTGCAGGTTAACATACTGCTCACTGCAGGATAACACACTGCCCACTGCAGGTTAACACACTATGCACTGCAGGTTAACATGCTGCCCACTGCAGGTTAATACACTGCCCACTGCAGGATAACACACTGCCCACTGCAGAATAACACACTGCCCACTGCAGGATAACACACTTCCCACTGCACGTTAACACACTGCCCACTGCAGAATAACACACTGCCAACTGCAGGTTAACACACTGTCCACTGCAGGTTAACACAATGCCCACTGCCGAATAACACACTGCCCATTGCAGGTTAACACTCTGCCCACTGCAGAATTACACGCTGCCGACTGCAGGATAACACACTGCCCACTGCAGGTTTACACGCTGCCCACTGCAGGATAACAAACTGCCCACTGCAGGTTAACACACTGCCCACTGCAGGTTTACACGCTGCCCACTGCAGGATAACAAACTGCCCACTGCAGGTTAACACACTGCCCACTGCAGAATAACACACTGCCCACTGCAGAATAACACACTGGCCAGTGCAGGATAACACACTGCCCACTGCAGGGTAACACACTGCCCACTGCAGGATAACACACAGCCCACTGCAGGTTAACACACTGCCAACTGCAGGATAACAAACTGCCCACTGCAGGATAACACACTGCCCACTGTACCATAAAACACTGCCCACTGCAGGTGAACACACTGCCCACTGCAGGATGACACACTGCCCACTGCAGGATAACATACTGCCCACTGCAACATAACACACTGCCCACTGCAGGTTAACACACTACCCACTGCAGGATAACACACTGCCCACTGCAGGATAACACACTGCCCACTGCAACATAACACACTGCCCACTGCAGGATAATACACGGCCCAAAGCAGGATAACACACTGCCCACTGCAGCATAACAGACTGCCCACTGCATGTTATCACACGGCCCACTGCAACATAACACACTGCCCACTGAACCATTACACACTGCCCACAACAGCTTAACACACTGCCCACTGCAGAATAACACACTGCCCACTGCAGGGTAACACACTGCACACTGCAGGACAACACGCTGCCCACTGCAGGTTAACACACTGCCCACTGCAGGATAACACACTGCCCACTGCAGGTTAACACACTGCCCACTGCAGGTTAACACACTGCCCACTGCAGAATAACACACTGCCCACTGTCGGTTAACACACTGCCCACTGCAGCATTACACGCTGCCCACTGCAGGATAACACACTGCCCACTGTAGTTTTACACACTGCCCACTTGCAGAATAACACACTGCCCACTGCAGATTAACACACTGCCCACTGCAGGTTAACACACTGCCCACTGCAGAATAACACACTGCCCACTGCAGGTTTACACACGGCCCACTGCAGGATAACACACTGCCCACTGCAGAATAACACACTGCCCACTGCTGAATAACACACTGCGCACTGCAGGATAACACACTGCCCACTGCAGGATAACACACTGCCCACTGCAGGATAACACACTGCCCATTGCAGGATAACACACTGCCCACTGCAGGTTAACACACTGCCCACTGCAACATAACACACTGCCCACTGAACCATTACACACTGCCCACAACAGGTTAACACAATGCCCACTGCAACATAGCACACTGCCCACTGCCGCATAACACACTTCCCACTGCAGGATAACACACTGGCCACTGCAGGATAATCCTCTTCCCACTGCAACATAACACACTGCCCACTGCAGGATAAAACACTCCCCACTGCAACATAACGCACTGCCCACTTCTGGATAACACACTACCAACTGCAGAATAACACACTGCCCACTGCAGAATAACACACTGTCAACTGCAGGATAACACACTGTCAACTGCAGGATAACACACTGCCCACTGTAGAATAACACACTGTGAACTGCAGAATAACACACTGCCCACTGTAGAATAACCCACTGTCAACTGCAGAATAACACACTGCCCACTACAGCATAACACACTGCCCACTGCAGGTTTAAATATTCCCCACTGCAGGATAACACACAGCCCACTGCAGAATAACACACTGCCCACTGTAGAATAACACACTGTCAACTGCAGAATAACCCACTGTCACCTGCAACATAACACACTGCCCACTGCAGGTTAACACACTGCCCACTGCAGGATAACAGACTGCCCACTGCAGGATAACACATTACCGGCTGCAGGATAACGCACTGCCCACTGCAGGATAACACACTGCCCACTGCAGGTTAACAGACTGCCCACTGCTGGATAACACACTGCCCACTGCAGGATAACACACTGCCCACTGCAGGATAACACACTGCCCACTGCAGGATAACACATTACCCACTGCAGGATAACACACTGCCCACTGCAGGATAAGACACTGCCCACTGCAGGATAACACATCGCCCACTGCAGGATAACACACTGCCCACTGTAGGATAACACACTGCCCACTGCAACATAACACACAGCCCACAGCAACATAACACACTGCCCACTGCAACAGAACACTCTACCCACCACAACATAATACACGGCCCACTGCAGGTTAACACACTGCACACTGCAGGTTAACACACTGCCCACTGCAACATAACACACTGCCCACTGCAACATAACACACTGCCCACTGCAACATAACACACTGCCCACTGCAGGTTAACATAATGCTCACTGCAGGAGAACACACTGCCCACTGCAGGTTAACACACTGCCCACTGCAGGTTAACATGCTGCGCACTGCAGGTTAACACACTGCCCACTGCAGGATAACACACTGCCCACTGCAGAATAACACACTGCCCACTGCAGGATAACACACTGCCCACTTCAGGTTTACACACTGCCCACTGCAGGTTAACACACTGCCCACTGCAGAATTAAACGCTGCCGACTACAGGATAACACACTGCCCACTGCAGGATAACACACTGCCCACTGCAGGTTAACACAATGCCCACTGCAGAATTAAACGCTGCCGACTACAGGATAACACACTGCCCACTGCAGGATAACACAGTGCCCACTGCAGGTTTACACACCTCCCACTGCAGGTTAACACACTGCCCACTGTGGAATAACACACTGCCCACTGCAGGGTAACACACTGCACACTGCTGGATAACACACTGGCCACTGCAGGATAATCCTCTGCCCACTGCAACATAACACACTGCCCACTGCAGGATAACACACTCCCCACTGCAACTGCAGGTTTAAATATTCCCTACTGCAGGATAACACACAGCCCACTGCAGAATAACACACTGCCCACTGCAGGATAACACACTGCCCACTGCAGAATAACAAACTGCCCAATGCAGGTGAACACACTGCCCACTGCAGGTTAACACACTGCCCACTGCCGAATAACACACTGCCCACTGCAGGTTAACACACTGCCCACTGCAGCATTATAAGTTGCCCACTGCAGGATAACACACTGCCCACTGCAGGTTTACACACTGCCCACTGCAGAATAACACACTGCACACTGCAGGATAACACAATGCCCACTGCAGGTTCACAAACTGCCCACTGCAGATAAACACACTACCCAATGCAGAATAACACACTGCCCACTGCAGGATAACACACTGCCCACTGCTGGATCACACACTGCCCACTGCAGGATAACACACTGCCCACTGCAGGTTAACAGACTGCCCACTGCTGGATAACACACTGCCCACTGCAGGATAACACAGTGCCCACTGCAGGATAACACACTGCCCACTGCAGGATAACACATTACCCACTGCAGGATAACACACAGCCCACTGCAGGATAACACACTGCCCACTGCAGGATAACACAATGCCCACTGCAACATAACACACTGCCCACAGCAACATAACACACTGCACACTGCCAGAGAACACTCTACCCATCGCAACATAATACACTGCCCACTGCAGGTTAACACACTGCACACAGCAGGTTAACACACTGCCCACTGCAACACAACACACTGCCACTGCAACATAACACACTGCCCACTGCAACAAAACACACTGCCCACCGCAACATAATACACTGCCCACTGCAGGTTAACATACTGCTCACTGCAGGATAACACACTGCCCACTGCAGGTTAACACACTATGCACTGCAGGTTAACATGCTGCCCACTGCAGGTTAATACACTGCCCACTGCAGGATAACACACTGCCCACCGCAGAATAACACACTGCCCACTGCAGGATAACACACTTCCCAATGCACGTTAACACACTGCCCACTGCAGAATAACCCACTGCCAACTGCAGGTTAACAAACTGTCCACTGCAGGTTAACACAATGCACACTGCCGAATAACACACTGCCCATTGCAGGTTAACACACTGCCCACTGCAGAATTACACGCTGCCGACTGCAGGATAACACACTGCCCACTGCAGGTTTACACGCTGCCCACTGCAGGATAACAAACTGCCCACTGCAGGTTAACACACTGCCCACTGCAGGTTTACACGCTGCCCAATGCAGGATAACACACTGCCCACTGCAGGTTAACACACTGCCCACTGCACGTTAACACACTGTCCACTGCAGAATAACACACTGCCCACTGCAGGTTAACACACTGCCCACTTCAGGTTAACACACTGCCCACTGCAGAATAACACACTGCCCACTGCCGGTTAACACACTGCCAACTGCAGCATTACATGCTGCCCACTGCAGGTTAACACACTGCCCACTGCAGGTTTACACACTGCCCACGGCAGAATAAAACACTGCCCACTGCAGATTAACACAATGCCCACTGCAGGTTAACACACTGCCCACTGCAGAATAACACACTGCCCACTGCAGGTTAACACACTGCCCACTGCAGGATAACACACTGCCCACTGCAGAATAACACACTGCCCACTGCAGAATAACACAATGGCCAGTGCAGGATAACACACTGCCCACTGCAGGGTAATACACTGCCCACTGCAGGATAACACACAGCCCACTGCAGGTTAACACACTGCCAACTGCAGGATAACAAACAGCCCACTGCAGGATAACACACTGCCCACTGTAACATAAAACACTGCCCACTGCAGGTTAACACACTGCCCACTGCAGGATGACACACTGCCCACTGCAGGATAACATACTGCCCACTGCAACATAACACACTGCCCACTGCAGGTTAACACACTGCCCACTGCAGGATAACACACTGCCCACTGCAACACAACACACTGCCACTGCAACATAACACACTGCCCACTGCAACAAAACACACTCCCCACCGCAACATAATACACTGCCCACTGCAGGTTAACATGCTGCTCACTGCAGGATAACACACTGCCCACTGCAGGTTAACACACTATGCACTGCAGGTTAACATGCTGCCCACTGCAGGTTAATACACTGCAAACTGCAGGATAACACACTGCCCACTGCAGAATAACACACTGCCCACTGCAGGATAACACACTTCCCACTGCACGTTAACACACTGCCCACTGCAGAATAACACACTGCCAACTGCAGGTTAACACAATGCCCACTGCCGAATAACACACTGCCCATTGCAGGTTAACACACTGCCCACTGCAGAATTACACGCTGCCGACTGCAGGATAACACACTGCCCACTGCAGGTTTACACGCTGCCCACTGCAGGATAACAAACTGCCCACTGCAGGTTTACACACTGCCCACTGCAGGTTTACACGCTGCCCACTGCAGGATAACACACTGCCCACTGCAGGTTAACACACTGCCCACTGCACGTTAACACACTGTCCACTGCAGAATAACACACTGCCCACTGCAGGTTAACACACTGCCCACTTCAGGTTAACACACTGCCCACTGCAGAATAACACACTGCCCACTGCCGGTTAACACACTGCCAACTGCAGCATTACATGCTGCCCACTGCAGGTTAACACACTGCCCACTGCAGGTTTACACACTGCCCACGGCAGAATAAAACACTGCCCACTGCAGATTAACACAATGCCCACTGCAGGTTAACACACTTCCCACTGCAGAATAACACACTGCCCACTGCAGGCTAACACACTGCCCACCGCAGGATAACACACTGCCCACTGCAGAATAAGACACTGCCCACTGCAGAATAACACACTGGCCATTGCAGGATAACACACTGCCCACTGCAGGGTAACACACTGCCCACTGCAGGATAACACACAGCCCACTGCAGGTTAACACACTGCCAACTGCAGGATAACAAACTGCCCACTGCAGGATAACACACTGCCCACTGTAACATAAAACACTGCCCACTGCAGGTTAACACACTGCCCACTGCAGGATGACACACTGCCCACTGCAGGATAACATACTGCCCACTGCAACATAACACACTGCCCACTGCAGGTTAACACACTGCCCACTGCAGGATAACACACTGCCCACTGAACCATTACACACTGCCCACAACAGCTTAACACACTGCCCACTGCAGAATAACACGCTGCCCACGGCAGGTTAACACACTGCGCACTGCAGGATAACACACTGCCCACTGCAGGTTAACACACTGCCCACTGCAGGTTAACACACTGCCCACTGCAGAATAACACACTGCCCACTGTCGGTTAACACAGTGTCCACTGCAGCATTACACGCTGCCCACTGCAGGATAACACACTGCCCACTGTAGTTTTACACACTGCCCACTTGCAGAATAACACACTGCCCACTGCAGATTAACACACTGCCCACTGCAGGTTAACACACTGCCCACTGCAGAATAACACACTGCCCACTGCAGGTTTACACACGGCCCACTGCAGGATAACACACTGCCCACTGCAGAATAACACACTGCCCACTGCTGAATAACACACTGCCCACTGCAGGATAACACACTGCCCATTGCAGGATAACACACTGCCCACTGCAGGATAACACACTGCCCACTGCAGGATAACACACTGCCCATTGCAGGATAACACACTGCCCACTGCAGGTTAACACACTGCCCACTGCAACATAACACACTGCCCACTGAACCATTACACACTGCCCACAACAGGTTAACACAATGCCCACTGCAACATAACACACTGCCCACTGCCGCATAACACACTTCCCACTGCAGGATAACACACTGGCCACTGCAGGATAATCCTCTTCCCACTGCAACATAACACACTGCCCACTGCAGGATAAAACACTCCCCACTGCAACATAACGCACTGCCCACTTCTGGATAACACACTACCAACTGCAGAATAACACACTGCCCACTGCAGAATAACACACTGTCAACTGCAGGATAACACACTGTTAACTGCAGGAGAACACACTGCCCACTGTAGAATAACACACTGTGAACTGCAGAATAACACACTGCCCACTGTAGAATAACCCACTGTCAACTGCAGAATAACACACTGCCCACTACAGCATAACACACTGCCCACTGCAGGTTTAAATATTCCCCACTGCAGGATAAAACACAGCCCACTGCAGAATAACACACTGCCCACTGTAGAATAACACACTGTCAACTGCAGAATAACCCACTGTCACCTGCAACATAACACACTGCCCACTGCAGGTTAACACACTGCCCACTGCAGGATAACACACTGCCCACTGCAGGATAACACATTACCCACTGCAGGATAACACACTGCCCACTGCAGGATAACACACTGCCCACTGCAGGTTAACAGACTGCCCACTGCTGGATAACACACTGCCCACTGCAGGATAACACACTGCCCACTGCAGGATAACACATTACCCACTGCAGGATTACACACTGCCCACTGCAGGATAAGACACTGCCCACTGCAGGATAACACACTGACCACTGCAGGATAACACACTGCCCACTGTAGGATAACACACTGCCCACTGCAACATAACACACAGCCCACAGCAACATAACACACTGCCCACTGCAACAGAACACTCTACCCATCACAACATAATACACTGCCCACTGCAGCTTAACACACTGCACACTGCAGGTTAACACACTGCCCACTGCAGGATAACACACTGCCCACTGCAACATAACACACTGCCCACTGCACCATAACACACTGCCCACTGTAGGTTAACACACTGCCCACTGCAGGTTAAAATGCTGTGGACTGCAGGTTAACACACTGCCCACTGCAGGATAACACACTGCCCACTGCAGAATAACACACTACCCACTGCAGGATAACACACTTCCCACTGCACATTAACACACTGCCCACTGCAGAATAACACACTGCCCACTGCAGGTTTACACACTGCCCACTGCAGGTTAACACACTGCTCACTGTCGAATAACACACTGCCCATTGCAGGTTAACACAATGCCCACTGCAGAATTAAACGCTGCCGACTACAGGATAACACACTGCCCACTGCAGGATAACACACTGCCCACTGCAGGTTTACACACCTCCCACTGCAGGTTAACACACTGCCCACTGCGGAATATCACACTGCCCACTGCAGGTTAACACACTGCACACTGCTGGATAACACACTGCCCACTGCAGGTTAACACACTGCCCACTGCAGGATAACACACTGCCCACTGCAGGTTAACACAGTGCCCACTGCAGGTTAACACACTGCCCACTGCAGAATAACACACTGCCCACTGCAGGGTAACACACTGCACACTGCAGGATAACACGCTGCCCACTGCAGGTTAACACACTGCCCACTGCAGGATAACACACTGCCCACTGCAGGTTAACACACTGCCCACTGCAGGATAACACACTGCCCACTGCAGAATAACACACTGCCCACTGTCGGTTAATACACTGCCCACTGCAGCATTACACGCTGCCCACTGCAGGATAACACACTGCCCACTGTAGTTTTACACACTGCCCACTTGCAGAATAACACACTGCCCACTGCAGATTAACACCCTGCCCACTGCAGGTTAACACACAGCCCACTGCAGAATAACACACTGCCCACTGCAGGTTTACACACGGCCCACTGCAGGATAACACACTGCCCACTGCAGAATAACACATTGCCCACTGCTGAATAACACACTGCGCACTGCAGGATAACACACTGCCCACTGCAGGATAACACACTGCCCACTGCAGGATAACACACTGCCCACTGCAACATAACACACTGCCCACTGAACCATTACACACTGTCCACAACAGGTTAACACAATGCCAACTGCAACATAACACACTGCCCACTGCCGCATAACACACTTCCCACTGTCGGTTAACACACTGCCCACTGCAGCATTACACGCTGCCCACTGCAGGATAACACACTGCCCACTGTAGTTTTACACACTGCCCACTTGCAGAATAACACACTGCCCACTGCAGATTAACACACTGCCCACTGCAGGTTAACACACAGCCCACTGCAGAATAACACACTGCCCACTGCAGGTTTACACACAGCCCACTGCAGGATAACACACTGCCCACTGCAGGTTAACACACTGCCCACTGCAGGATAACACACTGCCCACTGCAGGATAACACACTGCCCACTGCAACATAACACACTGCCCACTGCAGGATAACACACTGGCCACTGCAGGATAATCCTCTGCCCACTGCAACATAACACACTGCCCACTGCAGGATAACACACTCCCCACTGCAATATAATGCACTGCCCACTGCTGGATAACACACTGCCCACTGCAGGATAACACACTCCCCACTGCAACATAACACACTACCAACTGCAGAATAACACACTGCCCACTACAGCATAACACACTGCCCACTGCAAGTTTAAATATTCCCCACTGCAGGATAACACACAGCCCACTGCAGGATAACACACTGCCCACTGCAGGATAACACAATGCCCACTGCAACATAACACACTGCCCACAGCAACATAACACACTGCACACTGCAACAGAACACTCTACCCATCGCAACATAATACACTGCCCACTGCAGGTTAACACACTGCACACAGCAGGTTAACACACTGCCCACTGCAACACAACACACTGCCACTGCAACATAACACACTGCCCACTGCAACAAAACACACTGCCCACCGCAACATAATACACTGCCCACTGCAGGTTAACATACTGCTCACTGCAGGATAACACACTGCACACTGCAGGTTAACACACTATGCACTGCAGGTTAACATGCTGCCCACTGCAGGTTAATACACTGCCCACTGCAGGATAACACACTGCCCACTGCAGAATAACACACTGCCCACTGCAGGATAACACAATTCCCAATGCACGTTAACACACTGCCCACTGCAGAATAACACACTGCCAACTGCAGGTTAACACACTGTCCACTGCAGGTTAACACAATGCCCACTGCCGAATAACACACTGCCCATTGCAGGTTAACACACTGCCCACTGCAGAATTACACGCTGCCGACTGCAGGATAACACACTGCCCACTGCAGGTTTACACGCTGCCCACTGCAGGATAACAAACTGCCCACTGCAGGTTAACACACTGCCCACTGCAGGTTTACACGCTGCCCACTGCAGGATAACACACTGCCCACTGCAGGTTAACACACTGCCCACTGCACGTTAACACACTGTCCACTGCAGAATAACACACTGCCCACTTCAGGTTAACACACTGCCCACTGCAGAATAAGACACTGCCCACTGCCGGTTAACACACTGCCAACTGCAGCATTACATGCTGCCCACTGCAGGATAACACACTGCCCACTGTAGGTTTACACACTGCCCACAACAGAATAAAACACTGCCCACTGCAGATTAACACAATGCCCACTGCAGGTTAACACACTGCCCACTGCAGAATAACACACTGCCCACTGCAGGTTAACACACTGCCCACTGCAGGATAATACACTGCCCACTGCAGAATAACACACTGCCCACTGCAGAATAACACACTGGCCAGTGCAGGATAACACACTGCCCACTGCAGGGTAACACACTGCCCACTGCAGGATAACACACAGCCCACTGCAGGTTAACACACTGCCAACTGCAGGATAACAAACTGCCCACTGCAGGATAACACACTGCCCACTGTAACATAAAACACTGCCCACTGCAGGTTAACACACTCCCCACTGCAGGATGACACACTGCCCACTGCAGGATAACATACTGCCCACTGCAACATAACACGCTGCCCACTGCAGGTTAACACACTGCCCACTGCAGGATAACACACTGCCCACTGCAGGATAACACACTGCCCACTGCAACATAACACACTGCCCACTGCAGGATAATACACGGCCCAAAGCAGGATAACACACTGCCCACTGCAGCATAACACACTGCCCACTGCAACATAACACACTGCCCACTGAACCATTACACACTGCCCACAACAGCTTAACACACTGCCCACTGCAGAATAACACACTGCCCACTGCAGGGTAACACACTGCACACTGCAGGACAACACGCTGCCCACGGCAGGTTAACACACTGCCCACTGCAGGATAACACACTGCCCACTGCAGGTTAACACACTGCCCACTGCAGAATAACACACTGCCCACTGTCGGTTAACACACTGTCCACTGCAGCATTACACGCTGCCCACTGCAGGATAACACACTGCCCACTGTAGTTTTACACACTGCCCACTTGCAGAATAACACACTGCCCACTGCAGATTAACACACTGCCCACTGCAGGTTAACACACTGCCCACTGCAGAATAACACACTGCCCACTGCAGGTTTACACACGGCCCACTGCAGGATAACACACTGCCCACTGCAGAATAACACACTGCCCACTGCTGAATAACACACTGCGCACTGCAGGATAACACACTGCCCACTGCAGGATAACACACTGCCCACTGCAGGATAACACACTGCCCATTGCAGGATAACACACTGCCCACTGCAGGTTAACACACTGCCCACTGCAACATAACACACTGCCCACTGAACCATTACACACTGCCCACAACAGGTTAACACAATGCCCACTGCAACATAACACACTGCCCACTGCCGCATAACACACTTCCCACTGCAGGATAACACACTGGCCACTGCAGGATAATCCTCTTCCCACTGCAACATAACACACTGCCCACTGCAGGATAAAACACTCTCCACTGCAACATAACGCACTGCCCACTTCTGGATAACACACTACCAACTGCAGAATAACACACTGCCCACTGCAGAATAACACACTGTCAACCGCAGGATAACACACTGTCAACTGCAGGAGAACACACTGCCCACTGTAGAATAACACACTGTGAACTGCAGATTAACACACTGCCCACTGTAGAATAACCCACTGTCAACTGCAGAATAACACACTGCCCACTACAGCATAACACACTGCCCACTGCAGGTTTAAATATTCCCCACTGCAGGATAACACACAGCCCACTGCAGAATAACACACTGCCCACTGTAGAATAACACACTGTCAACTGCAGAATAACCCACTGTCACCAGCAACATAACACACTGCCCACTGCAGGTTAACACACTGCCCACTGCATGATAACACACTGCCCACTGCAGGATAACACATTACCGACTGCAGGATAACACACTGCCCACTGCAGGATAACACACTGCCCACTGCAGGTTAACAGACTGCCCACTGCTGGATAACACACTGCCCACTGCAGGATAACACACTGCCCACTGCAGGATAACACACTGCCCACTGCAGGATAACCCATTACCCACTGCAGGATAACACACTGCCCACTGCAGGATAACACACTGCCCACTGCAGGATAACACATCGCCCACTGCAGGATAACACACTGCCCACTGTAGGATAACACACTGCCCACTGCAACATAACACACAGCCCACAGCAACATAACACACTGCCCACTGCAACAGAACACTCTACCCATCACAACATAATACACTGCCCACTGCAGTTTAACACACTGCACACTGCAGGTTAACACACTGCCCACTGCAACATAACACACTGCCCACTGCAACATAACACACTGCCCACTGCAACATAACACACTGCCCACTGCAGGTTAACACAATGCTCACTGCAGGATAACACACTGCCCACTGCAGGTTAACACACTGCCCACTGCAGGTTAACATGCTGCGCACTGCAGGTTAACACACTGCCCACTGCAGGATAACACACTGCCCACTGCAGAATAACACACTGCCCACTGCAGAATAACACACTGCACACTGCAGGTTTACACACTGCCCACTGCAGGTTAACACACTGCTCACTGCCGAATAACACACTGCCCATTGCAGGTTAACACAATGCCCACTGCAGAATTAAACGCTGCCGACTACAGGATAACACACTGCCCACTGCAGGGTAACACACTGCCCACTGCAGGTTTACACACCTCCCACTGCAGGTTAACACACTGCCCACTGCGGAATAACACACTGCCCACTGCAGGTTAACACACTGCACACTGCTGGATAACACACTGCCCACTGCAGGTTAACACACTGCCCACTGCAGGATAACACACTGCCCACTGCAGGTTAACACACTGCCCACTGCAGGTTAACACACTGCCCACTGCAGAATAACACACTGCCCACTGCAGGGTAACACACTGCACACTGCAGGATAACACGCTGCCCACTGCAGGTTAACACACTGCCCACTGCAGGATAACACACTGCCCACTGCAGGTTAACACACTGCCCACTGCAGGATAACACACTGCCCACTGCAGAATTACACATTGCCCACTGCTGAATAACACACTGCGCACTGCAGGATAACACACTGCCCACTGCAGGATAACACACTGCCCACTGCAGGATAACACACTGCCCACTGCAACATAACACACTGCCCACTGAACCATTACACACTGTCCACAACAGGTTAACACAATGCCAACTGCAACATAACACACTGCCCACTGCCGCATAACACACTTCCCACTGTCGGTTAACACACTGCCCACTGCAGCATTACACGCTGCCCACTGCAGGATAACACACTGCCCACTGTAGTTTTACACACTGCCCACTTGCAGAATAACACACTGCCCACTGCAGATTAACACACTGCCCACTGCAGGTTAACACACAGCCCATTGCAGAATAACACACTGCCCACTGCAGGTTTACACACAGCCCACTGCAGGATAACACACTGCCCACTGCAGGTTAACACACTGCCCACTGCAGGATAACACACTGCCCACTACAGGATAACACACTGCCCACTGCAACATAACACACTGCCCACTGCAGGATAACACACTGGCCACTGCAGGATAATCCTCTGCCCACTGCAACATAACACACTGCCCACTGCAGGATAACACACTCCCCACTGCAATATAATGCACTGCCCACTGCTGGATAACACACTGCCCACTGCAGGATAACACACTACCCACTGCAACATAACACACTACCAACTGCAGAATAACACACTGCCCACGACAGCATAACACACTGCCCACTGCAGGTTTAAATATTCCCCACTGCAGGATAACACACAGCCCACTGCAGAATAACACACTGTCAACTGCAGAATAACCCACTGTCACCTGCAACATAACACACTGCCCACTGCAGGTTAACACACTGCCCACTGCAGGATAACACACTGCCCACTGCAGAATAACACACTGCCCACTGCAGGTTAACACACTGCCCACTGCAGGATAATACACTGCCCACTGCAGAATAACACACTGCCCACTGCAGAATAACACACTGGCCAGTGCAGGATAACACACTGCCCACTGCAGGGTAACACACTGCCCACTGCAGGATAACACACAGCCCACTGCAGGTTAACACACTGCCAACTGCAGGATAACAAACTGCCCACTGCAGGATAACACACTGCCCACTGTAACATAAAACACTGCCCACTGCAGGTTAACACACTCCCCACTGCAGGATGACACACTGCCCACTGCAGGATAACATACTGCCCACTGCAACATAACACGCTGCCCACTGCAGGTTAACACACTGCCCACTGCAGGATAACACACTGCCCACTGCAGGATAACACACTGCCCACTGCAACATAACACACTGCCCACTGCAGGATAATACACGGCCCAAAGCAGGATAACACACTGCCCACTGCAGCATAACACACTGCCCACTGCAACATAACACACTGCCCACTGAACCATTACACACTGCCCACAACAGCTTAACACACTGCCCACTGCAGAATAACACACTGCCCACTGCAGGGTAACACACTGCACACTGCAGGACAACACGCTGCCCACGGCAGGTTAACACACTGCCCACTGCAGGATAACACACTGCCCACTGCAGGTTAACACACTGCCCACTGCAGAATAACACACTGCCCACTGTCGGTTAACACACTGTCCACTGCAGCATTACACGCTGCCCACTGCAGGATAACACACTGCCCACTGTAGTTTTACACACTGCCCACTTGCAGAATAACACACTGCCCACTGCAGATTAACACACTGCCCACTGCAGGTTAACACACTGCCCACTGCAGAATAACACACTGCCCACTGCAGGTTTACACACGGCCCACTGCAGGATAACACACTGCCCACTGCAGAATAACACACTGCCCACTGCTGAATAACACACTGCGCACTGCAGGATAACACACTGCCCACTGCAGGATAACACACTGCCCACTGCAGGATAACACACTGCCCATTGCAGGATAACACACTGCCCACTGCAGGTTAACACACTGCCCACTGCAACATAACACACTGCCCACTGAACCATTACACACTGCCCACAACAGGTTAACACAATGCCCACTGCAACATAACACACTGCCCACTGCCGCATAACACACTTCCCACTGCAGGATAACACACTGGCCACTGCAGGATAATCCTCTTCCCACTGCAACATAACACACTGCCCACTGCAGGATAAAACACTCTCCACTGCAACATAACGCACTGCCCACTTCTGGATAACACACTACCAACTGCAGAATAACACACTGCCCACTGCAGAATAACACACTGTCAACCGCAGGATAACACACTGTCAACTGCAGGAGAACACACTGCCCACTGTAGAATAACACACTGTGAACTGCAGATTAACACACTGCCCACTGTAGAATAACCCACTGTCAACTGCAGAATAACACACTGCCCACTACAGCATAACACACTGCCCACTGCAGGTTTAAATATTCCCCACTGCAGGATAACACACAGCCCACTGCAGAATAACACACTGCCCACTGTAGAATAACACACTGTCAACTGCAGAATAACCCACTGTCACCAGCAACATAACACACTGCCCACTGCAGGTTAACACACTGCCCACTGCATGATAACACACTGCCCACTGCAGGATAAGACATTACCGACTGCAGGATAACACACTGCCCACTGCAGGATAACACACTGCCCACTGCAGGTTAACAGACTGCCCACTGCTGGATAACACACTGCCCACTGCAGGATAACACACTGCCCACTGCAGGATAACACACTGCCCACTGCAGGATAACCCATTACCCACTGCAGGATAACACACTGCCCACTGCAGGATAACACACTGCCCACTGCAGGATAACACATCGCCCACTGCAGGATAACACACTGCCCACTGTAGGATAACACACTGCCCACTGCAACATAACACACAGCCCACAGCAACATAACACACTGCCCACTGCAACAGAACACTCTACCCATCACAACATAATACACTGCCCACTGCAGGTTAACACACTGCACACTGCAGGTTAACACACTGCCCACTGCAACATAACACACTGCCCACTGCAACATAACACACTGCCCACTGCAACATAACACACTGCCCACTGCAGGTTAACACAATGCTCACTGCAGGATAACACACTGCCCACTGCAGGTTAACACACTGCCCACTGGAAGTTAACATGCTGCGCACTGCAGGTTAACACACTGCCCACTGCAGGATAACACACTGCCCACTGCAGAATAACACACTGCCCACTGCAGAATAACACACTGCACACTGCAGGTTTACACACTGCCCACTGCAGGTTAACACACTGCTCACTGCCGAATAACACACTGCCCATTGCAGGTTAACACAATGCCCACTGCAGAATTAAACGCTGCCGACTACAGGATAACACACTGCCCACTGCAGGGTAACACACTGCCCACTGCAGGTTTACACACCTCCCACTGCAGGTTAACACACTGCCCACTGCGGAATAACACACTGCCCACTGCAGGTTAACACACTGCACACTGCTGGATAACACACTGCCCACTGCAGGTTAACACACTGCCCACTGCAGGATAACACACTGCCCACTTCAGGTTAACACACTGCCCACTGCAGGTTAACACACTGCCCACTGCAGAATAACACACTGCCCACTGCAGGTTAACACACTGCCCACTGCAGGATAACACACTGCCCACTACAGGATAACACACTGCCCACTGCAACATAACACACTGCCCACTGCAGGATAACACACTGGCCACTGCAGGATAATCCTCTGCCCACTGCAACATAACACACTGCCCACTGCAGGATAACACACTCCCCACTGCAATATAATGCACTGCCCACTGCTGGATAACACACTGCCCACTGCAGGATAACACACTCCCCACTGCAACATAACACACTACCAACTGCAGAATAACACACTGCCCACGACAGCATAACACACTGCCCACTGCAGGTTTAAATATTCCCCACTGCAGGATAACACACAGCCCACTGCAGAATAACACACTGTCAACTGCAGAATAACCCACTGTCACCTGCAACATAACACACTGCCCACTGCAGGTTAACACACTGCCCACTGCAGGATAACACACTGCCCACAGCAGGTTAACACATTACCCACTGCAGGATAACACACTGCCCACTGCAGGATAACACACTGGCCACTGCAGGATAATCCTCTGCCCACTGCAACATAACACACTGCCCACTGCAGGATAACACACTCCCCACTGCAATATAATGCACTGCCCACTGCTGGATAACACACTGCCCACTGCAGGATAACACACTCCCCACTGCAACATAACACACTACCAACTGCAGAATAACACACTGCCCACTACAGCATAACACACTGCCCACTGCAGGTTTAAATATTCCCCACTGCAGGATAACACACAGCCCACTGCAGAATAACACACTGTCAACTGCAGAATAACCCACTGTCACCTGCAACATAACACACTGCCCACTGCAGGTTAACACACTGCCCACTGCAGGATAACACACTGCCCACAGCAGGTTAACACATTACCCACTGCAGGATAACACACTGCCCACTGCAGGATAACACACTGCCCACTGCAGGTTAACAGACTGCCCACTGCTGGATAACACACTGCCCACTGCAGGATAACACACTGCCCACTGCAGGATAACACACTGCCCACTGCAGGATAACACACTGCCCACTGCAGGATAAGACACTGCCCACTGTAGGATAACACACTGCCCACTGCAACATAACACACTGCCCACAGCAACATAACACACTGCCCACTGCAACAGAACACTCTACGTATCACAACATAATACACTGCCCACTGCAGATTAACACACTGCACACTGCAGGTTAACACACTGCCCACTGCAACATAACACACTGCCCACTGCAACATAATACACTGCCCACCGCAGGTTAACATAATGCTCACTGCAGGATAACACACTTCCCACTGCAGGTTAACACACTGCCCACTGCAGGTTAACATGCTGCCCACTTCAGGTTAACACACTGCCCATTGCAGGATAACACACTGCCCACTGCAGAATAACACACTGCCCACTTCAGGATAACACACTTCCCACTGCACATTAACACAGTGCCCACTGCAGAATAACACACTGCCCACTGCAGGTTGACACACAGCCCACTGCAGGTTAACACACTGCTCACTGCCGAATAACACACTGCCCATTGCAGGTTAACACAATGCCCACTGCAGAATTAAACGCTGCCGACTACAGGATAACACACTGCCCACTGCAGGATAACACACTGCCCACTGCAGGTTTACACACCTCCCACTGCAGGTTAACACACTGCCCACTGCAGAATATCACACTGCCCACTGCAGGGTAACACACTGCACACTGCTGGATAACACGCTGCCTGCTGCAGGTTAACACACTGCCCACTGCAGGATAACACACTGCCCACTGCAGGTTAACACACTGCCCACTGCAGGTTAACACACTGCCCACTGCAGAATAACACACTGCCCACTGCAGGGTAACACACTGCACACTGCAGGATAACACGCTGCCCACTGCAGGTTAACACACTGCCCACTGCAGGATAACACACTGCCCACTGCAGGTTAACACACTGCCCACTGCAGGTTAACACACTGCCCACTGCAGAATAACACACTGCCCACTGTCGGTTAACACACTGCCCACTGCAGCATTACACGCTGCCCACTGCAGGATAACACACTGCCCACTGTAGTTTTACACACTGCCCACTTGCAGAATAACACACTGCCCACTGCAGATTAACACACTGCCCACTGCAGGTTAACACACTGCCCACTGCAGAATAACACACTGCCCACTGCAGGTTTACACACGGCCCACTGCAGGATAACACACTGCCCACTGCAGAATAACACACTGCCCACTGCAGGTTAACACACTGCACACTGCAGGATAACAGACTGCCCACTGCAGGTTAACACACTGCCCACTGCAGCATAACACACTGCCCACTGCAGGTTAACACACTGCCCACTGCAATATAACACACTGCCCACTGCAGGATAATACACTGCCCACTGCAGGATAACACACTGCACACTGCAGCATAACACACTGCCCACTGCAGGTTATCACACTGCCCACTGCAACATAACACACTGCCCACTGAACCATAACACACTGCCCACTGCAGGTTAACACACTGCCCACTTCAACATAACACACTGCCCACTGCCGCATAACACACTTCCCACTGCAGGATAACACACTGGCCACTGCAGGATAACACACTCCCCACTGCAACATAACACACTGCCCACTGCTGGATAACATACGACCAACTGCAGAATAACACACTGCCCACTACAGCATAACACACTGCCCACTGCAGGTTTAAATATTCCCCACTGCAGGATAACACACAGCCCACTGCTGAATAACACACTGTCAACTGCAGAATAACACACTGTCAACTGCAGAATAACACACTGTCAACTGCAGGATAACACACTTCCAACTGCAGGATAACACACTGCCCACTGTAGAATAACACACTGTCAACTGCAGAATAAAACACTGTCAACTGCATAATAACACACTGCCCACTGCAGGTTAACACACTGCCCACTGCAGGATAACACACTGCCCACTGCAGGATAACACATTACCCACGGCAGGATAACACACTGCCCACTGCAGGATAACACACTGCCCACTGCAGGATAACACACTGCCCACTGCAGGATAACAGACTGCCCACTGCTGGATAACACATTACCCACTGCAGGATAACACACTGCCCACTGCAGGATAAGACACTGCCCACTGCAGGATAACACAACGCCAACTGCAGGATAACACACTGCCCACTGTAGGATAACACATTGCCCACTGCAACATAACACACTGCCCACAGCAACATAAAACACTGCCCACTGCAACAGAACACTCTACCAATCGCAACATAATACAGTGCCCACTGCAGGTTAACACACTGCCCACCGCAGGTTAACACACTACCCACTGCAACATAACACACTGCCCACTGGAACATAACACACTGGCCACCGCAACATAATACACTGCCCACTGCAGGTTAACATACTGCTCACTGCAACATAACACACTGCCCACTGCAACATAACAAACTGCCCACTGCAACATTACACACTGCCCACCGCAACATAATACACTGCCCACTGCAGGTTAACACACTGCCCACAGCAACATAACACACTGCCCACCGGAACATAATAGACTGCCCACTGCAGGTTAACATGCTGCCCACTGCAGGTTAACACACTGCCCACTGCAGGATAACACACTGCCCACTGCAGAATAACACACTGCCCACTGCAGGATAACACACTGCCCACTGCATGATAGCACACTGCCCACTGCAGCATAACACACTGCCCACTGCAACATAACACACTGCCCACTGCAGGTTAACACACAGCCTACTGCTGCATAACACACTGCCCACTTAAGGATAAGACACTGCCCACTGCAACATAGCACACTGCCCACTGCAGGTTAACACAATGTCCACTGCAGCATAACACACTGCACACTGCAGGATAACACACTGCCCACTGCAACATAACCCATTGCCCACTGCAGGATAATACACTGCCCACTGCAACATAATACACTGCCCACTGCAGCATAACATACCGCCCACTGTAGGTTATCACACTGCCCACTGCAACACAACACACTGCCCACTGCACCAAAACACACTGCCCACTGCAGGTTAACACATTGCCCACTGCAACATAACACACTGCCCACTGCCGCATAACACGCTTCCCACTGCAGGTTAACACACTGGCCACTGCAGGATAATCCTCTACCCACTGCAAAATAACACACTGCCCACTGCTGGATAACACACTACCAACTGCAGAATAACACTCTGCCCACTGCAGGATAACAGACTGCCCACTGCAGGATAACACACTGCCAAATGCAGTTTTAAATATACCCCACTGCAGGATAACACACAGCCCACTGCAGAATAACACACTGCCCACTGCAGAATAACACACTGTCAACTGCAGAATAACACACTGTCCATTGCAGGATAACAGACTGCCCACTGCAGGATAACACACTGCCCAATGCAGTTTTAAATATTCCCCACTGCAGGATAACACACAGCCCACTGCTGAATAACACACTGTCAACTGCAGAATAACACACTGCCCACTGCAGAATAACACACTGTCAACTGCAGTATAACACACTGTCCATTGCAGGATAACAGACTGCCCACTGCAGGATAACACCCTGCCCACTGCAGGATAACACACTGACCACTGCAGAATAACATAATGCCAACTGCAGAATAACACACTGCCCACTGCAGGATAACACACTACCCACTGCAGAATAACACACTGTCAACTGCAGGATATCACACTGCCCACTGCAGGTTAACACACTGCCCACTGCTGGATAACAAACTGCCCACTGCAACATAACACACTGCCCACAGCAACATAACACACTGCCCACTGCAACATAACACACTACCCACCGCAACAGAATACACTGCCCACTGCAGGTTAACATACTGCCCACTGCAGGATAACACACTGCCCACTGCAAGTTAACACAATGCCCACTGCAGTATAACACACTACCCACTGCAGGATAACACGCTGCCCACTGCAGGTTAACACACTGCCCATTGCAGGATAACACACTGCCCACTGCAGAATAACACACTGTCAACTGCAACATAACACACTGCCCACTGCAGGTTAACAGATTGCCCACTGCTGGATAACACACTGCCCACTGCAGGATCACACACTGCCCTCTGCAGGATAACACACTGCCCACTGCAGGATAACACATTACCCACTGCAGGATAACACACTGCCCACTGCAGGATAAGACACTGCCCACTGCAGGATAACACATCGCCCACTGCAGGATAACACACTGCCCACTGTAGGATAACACACTGCCCACTGCAACATAACACACTGCCCACAGCAACATAACACACTGCCCAATGGAACAGAACACTCTACCCAGCACAACATAATACACTGCCCACTGCAGGTTAACACACTGCACACTGCAGGTTAAAACACTGCCCACAGCAACATAACACACTGCCCACTGCAACATAACACACTGCCCACTGCAGGTTAACATGCTGGCAACTGCAGGTTAACACACTGCCCACTGCAGGATAACACACTGCCCACTGCAGAATAACACACTGCCCACTGCAGAATAACACACTGCCCACTGCCGAATAACACACTGCCCATTGCAGGTTAAAACAATGCCCACGGCAGAATTACACGCTGCAGACTACAGAATAACACAATGCCTACTGCAGGATAACACACTGCCCACTGCAGGTTAACACACCTGCCACTGCAGGTTAACACACTGCCCACGGCAGAATAACACACTGCCCACTGCAGGGTAACACACTGCACAGTGCAGGATAACACGTTGCCCACTGCAGGTTAACACACTGCCCACTGCAGGATAACACACTGCCCACTGCAGGTTAACACACTGCCCACTGCAGGTTAACACACTGCCCACTGCAGAATAAAACACTGCCCACTGAAGGGTAACACACTGCACACTGCAGGATAACACGCTGCCCACTGCAGGTTAACACACTGCCCACTGCAGGTTAACACACTGCCCAATGCACGTTAACACACTGCCCACTGCAGGTTAACACACTGCCCACTGCAGAATAACACACTGCCCACTGTCGGTTAACACACTGCCCACTGCAGCATTACACGCTGCCCACTGCAGGATAACACACTGCCCACTGTAGGTTTACACACTGCCCACTGCAGATTAACACACTGCCCACTGCAGGTTAACACACTGCCCACAGCAGAATAACACACTGCCCACTGCAGGTTAACACACAGCCCACTGCAGGTTAACACACTGCCCACTGCAGAATAACACACTGCCCACTGCAGAATAACACACTGCGCACTGCAGGATTACACACTGCCCACTGCAGGATAACACACTGCCCACTGCAGGATAACACACTGCCCACTGCAGGATAACACACTGCCCACTGCAGGTTAACACACTGCCCACTGCAGGATAACACACTGCCCAATGCAGGATAACACAATGCCCACAGCAATATAACACACTGCCCACTGCAGGTTAACAAACTGCCCACTGCAGGATAACACACTGCCCACTGCAACATAACACACTGCCCACTGCAGGTTAACACACTGCCCACTGCAGCATAACACACTTCCCACTGCAGGATAACACACTGCCCACTGCAACATAACACACTGCCCACTGCAGGATAATACACTGCCCACTGCAGGATAACACACTGCCCACTGCAGCATAACACACTGCCCGCTGCAGGTTATCACACTGCCCACTGCAGGATAACACACTCCCCACTGCAACATAACACACTGCCCACTGCTGGATAACACACTTCCAACTGCAGAATAACACACTGCCCACTACAGCATAACACACTGCCCACTGCAGGTTTAAATATTCCCCACTGCAGGATAACACACAGCCCACTGCTGAATAACACACTGTCAACTGCAGAATAACACACTGTCAACTGTTGAATAACACACTGTCAACTGCAGGATAACACACATCCAACTGCAGGATAACACACTGCCTACTGTAGAATAACACACTGTCAACTGCAGAATAAAACACTGTCAACTGCAGAATAACACACTGCCCACTGCAGGTTAACACACTGCCCACTGCAGGATAACACACTGCCCACTGCAGGATAACACATTACCCACTGCAGGATAACACACTGCCCACTGCAGGATAACACACTGCCCACTGCAGGATAACACACTGCCCACTGCAGGTTAACAGACTGCCCACTGCTGGATAACACACTGCCCACTGCAGAATAACACGCTGCCCACCGCAGGATAACACACTGCCCACTGCAGGATAACACATTACCCACTGCAGGATAACACATTACCCACTGCAGGATAACACATTACCCACTGCAGGCTAACACACTGCCCACTGCAGGATAACACACTGCCCACTGTTGGATAACACACTGCCCACTGTAGGATAACACACTGCCCACTGCAATATAACACACTGCCCACAGCAACATAACACACAGCCCACTGCAACAGAACACTCTACCCATCACAACATAATACACTGCCCACTGCAGGTTAACACACTGCACACTGCAGGTTAACACACTGCCCACTGCAACATAACACACTGCCCAGTGCAACATAACACACTGCCCACTGCAGAATAACACACTCCCCACTGCAGGATAACACACTTCCCACTGCACATTAACACACTGCACACTGCAGAATAACACACTGCCCACTGCAGGACAACACACTTCCCACTGCACATTAACACACTGCACACTGCAGAATAACACACTGCCCACTGCAGGTTAACACAATGCCCACTGCAGGTTAACACACTGCCCACTGCCGAATAACACACTGCCCACTGCAGGGTAACACACTGCACACTGCAGGATAACACGCTGCCCACTGCAGGTTAACACACTGCCCACTGCAGGTTAACACACTGCCCACTGCAGGTTAACACACTGCCCACTGCAGAATAACACACTGCCCACTGAAGGGTAACACACTGCACACTGCAGGATAACACGCTGCCCACTGCAGGTTAACACACTGCCCACTGCAGGTTAACACACTGCCCACTGCACGTTAACACACTGCCCACTGCAGGTTAACACACTTCCCACTGCAGAATAACACACTGCCCACTGTCGGTTAACACACTGCCCACTGCAGCATTACACGCTGCCCACTGCAGGATAACACACTGCCCACTGTAGGTTTCCACACTGCCCACTGAAGAATAACACAATGCCCACTGCAGATTAACACACTGCCCACTGCAGGTTAACACACGGCCCACTGCAAAATAACACGCTGCCCACTGCAGGTTTACACACGGCCCACTGCAGGATAACACACTGGAAACTGCAGAATCACACACTGCCCACTGCAGAATAACACACTGCGCACTGCAGGATTACACACTGCCCACTGCAGGATAACACACTGCCCACTGCAGGATAACACACTGCCCACTGCAGGATAACACACTGCCCACTGCAGGTTAACACACTGCCCACTGCAGGATAACACACTGCCCAATGCAGGATAACACACTGCCCACAGCAACATAACACACTACCCACTGCAGGTTAACACACTGCCCACTGCAGGATAACACACTGCCCACTGCAACATAACACACTGCCCACTGCAGGTTAACACACTGCCCACTGCAGCATAACACACTGCCCACTGCAGGATAACACACTGCCCACAGCAACATAACACACTGCCCACTGCAGGATAATACACTGCCCACTGCAGGATAACACACTGCCCACTGCAGCATAACACACTGCCCACTGCAGGTTATCACACTGCCCACTGCAGGATAACACACTGCCCACTGCAGGTTAACACACTGCCCACTGCAGGATAACACACTGCCCACTGCAGGATAACACACTGCCCACTGCAGAATAACACACTGCCCACTGCAGGATAACACACTGCCCACTGCAGGATAACACACTGCCAAATGCAGGTTAACACACTGCCCACTGCAGGTTAACACACTGCACACTGCAGGATAACACGTTGCCCACTGCAGGTTAACACACTGCCCACTGCAGGATAACACACTGCCCACTGCAGGTTAACACACTGCCCACTGCAGGTTAACATGCTGCCCACTGCAGGTTAACACACTGCCCACTGCAGGATAACACACTGCCCACTGCAGGATAACACACTGCCCACTGCAGAATAACACACTCCCCACTGCAGGATAACACACTTCCGACTGCACATTAACACACTGCACACTGCAGAATAACACACTGCCCACTGCAGGACAACACACTTCCCACTGCACATTAACACACTGCACACTGCAGAATAACACACTGCCCACTGCAGGTTAACACAATGCCCACTGCAGGTTAACACACTGCCCACTGCCGAATAACACACTGCCCACTGCAGGGTAACACATTGCACACTGCAGGATAACACGCTGCCCACTGGAGGTTAACACACTGCCCACTGCAGGTTAACACACTGCCCACTGCAGGTTAACACACTGCCCACTGCAGAATAACACACTGCCCACTGCAGGGTAACACACTGCACACTGCAGGATAACACGCTGCCCACTGCAGGTTAACACACTGCCCACTGCAGGTTAACACACTGCCCACTGCACGTTAACACACTGCCCACTGCAGGTTAACACACTTCCCACTGCAGAATAACACACTGCCCACTGTCGGTTAACACACTGCCCACTGCAGCATTACAGGCTGCCCACTGCAGGATAACACACTGCCCACTGTAGGTTGACACACTGCCCACTGCAGAATAACACAATGCCCACTGCAGATTAACACACTGCCCACTGCAGGTTAACACACGGCCCACTGCAAAATAACACGCTGCCCACTGCAGGTTTACACACGGCCCACTGCAGGATAACACACTGGAAACTGCAGAATCACACACTGCCCACTGCAGAATAACACACTGCGCACTGCAGGATTACACACTGCCCACTGCAGGATAACACACTGCCCACTGCAGGATAACACACTGCCCACTGCAGGATAACACACTGCCCACTGCAGGTTAACACACTGCCCACTGCAGGATAACACACTGCCCAATGCAGGATAACACACTCCCCACAGCAACATAACACACTACCCACTGCAGGTTAACACACTGCCCACTGCAGGATAACACACTGCCCACTGCAACATAACACACTGCCCACTGCAGGTTAACACACTGCCCACTGCAGCATAAGACACTGCCCACTGCAGGATAACACACTGCCCACAGCAACATAACACACTGCCCACTGCAGGATAATACACTGCCCACTGCAGGATAACACACTGCCCAATGCAGAATAACACACTGCCCACTGCAGGTTATCACACTGCCCACTGCAGGATAACACACTGCCCACTGCAGGTTAACACACTGCCCAGTGCAACATAACACACTGCCCACTGCAACATAACACACTGCCCACTGAACCATAACACACTGCCCACTGCAGGTTAACACACTGGCCACTGCAGGATTACACACTCCCCACTGCAACATAACACACTGCCCACTGCTGGATAACACACTACCAACTGCAGAATAACACACTGCCCACTACAGCATAACACACTGCCCACTGCAGGTTTAAATATTCCCCACTGCAGGATAACACACAGCCCACTGCTGAATAACACACTGTCAACTGCAGAATAACACATTGTCAACTGCAGAATAACACACTGTCAACTGCAGGATAACACACTTCCAACTGCAGGATAACACACTACCCACTGTAGAATAACACACTGTCAACTGCAGAATAAAACACTGTCAACTGCAGAATAACACACTGCCCACTGCAGGTTAACACACTGCCCACTGCAGGATAACACACTGCCCACTGCAGGATAACACATTACCCACTGCAGGATAACACACTGCCCACTGCAGGATAACACACTGCCCACTGCAGGATAACACACTGCCCACTGCAGGATAACACACTGCCCACTGCAGGATAACACACTGCCCACTGCAGGATAACACACTGCCAAATGCAGGTTAACACACTGCCCACTGCAGTTTAACACACGGCACACTGCAGGATAACAGGTTGCCCACTGCAGGTTAACACACTGCCCACTGCAGGATAACACACTGCCCACTGCAGGTTAACACACTGCCCACTGCAGAATAACACACTGCCCACTGCAGGGAAAGACACTGCACACTGCAGGATAACACGTTGCCCACTGCAGGATAACACGCTGCCCACTGCAGGTTAACACATTGCCCACTGCAGGTTAACACACTGCCCACTGCACGTTAACACACTGCCCACTGCAGGTTAACACACTGCCCACTGCAGAATAACACACTGCCCACTGCCGGTTAACACACTGCCCACTGCAGCATTACACGCTGCCCACTGCAGGATAACACACTGCCCACTGTAGGTTTACAAACTGCCCACTGCAGAATAACACACTGCCCACTGCAGATTAACACACTGCCCACTGCAGGTTAACACACTGCCCACAGCAGAATAACACACTGCCCACTGCAGGTTTACACACAGCCCACTGCAGGTTAACACACTGCCCACTGCAGAATATCACACTGCCCACTGCAGAATAACACACTGCGCACTGCAGGATTACACACTGCCCACTGCAGGATAACACACTGCCCACTGCAGGATAACACACTGCCCACTGCAGGATAACACACTGCCCACTGCAGGTTAACACACTGCCCACTGCAGGATAACACACTGGCCAATGCAGGATAACACAATGCCCACAGCAACATAACACACTGCCCACTGCAGGTTTACACACGGCCCACTGCAGGATAACACACTGGAAACTGCAGAATCACACACTGCCCACTGCAGAATAACACACTGCGCACTGCAGGATTACACACTGCCCACTGCAGGATAACACACTGCCCACTGCAGGATAACACACTGCCCACTGCAGGATAACACACTGCCCACTGCAGGTTAACACACTGCCCACTGCAGGATAACACACTGCCCAATGCAGGATAACACACTGCCCACAGCAACATAACACACTACCCACTGCAGGTTAACACACTGCCCACTGCAGGATAACACACTGCCCACTGCAACATAACACACTGCCCACTGCAGGTTAACACACTGCCCACTGCAGCATAACACACTGCCCACTGCAGGATAACACACTGCCCACAGCAACATAACACACTGCCCACTGCAGGATAATACACTGCCCACTGCAGGATAACACACTGCCCACTGCAGCATAACACACTGCCCACTGCAGGTTATCACACTGCCCACTGCAGGATAACACACTGCCCACTGCAGGTTAACACACTGCCCACTGCAGGATAACACACTGCCCACTGCAGGATAACACACTGCCCACTGCAGAATAACACACTGCCCACTGCAGGATAACACACTGCCCACTGCAGGATAACACACTGCCAAATGCAGGTTAACACACTGCCCACTGCAGGTTAACACACTGCACACTGCAGGATAACACGTTGCCCACTGCAGGTTAACACACTGCCCACTGCAGGATAACACACTGCCCACTGCAGGTTAACACACTGCCCACTGCAGGTTAACATGCTGCCCACTGCAGGTTAACACACTGCCCACTGCAGGATAACACACTGCCCACTGCAGGATAACACACTGCCCACTGCAGAATAACACACTCCCCACTGCAGGATAACACACTTCCGACTGCACATTAACACACTGCACACTGCAGAATAACACACTGCCCACTGCAGGACAACACACTTCCCACTGCACATTAACACACTGCACACTGCAGAATAACACACTGCCCACTGCAGGTTAACACAATGCCCACTGCAGGTTAACACACTGCCCACTGCCGAATAACACACTGCCCACTGCAGGGTAACACATTGCACACTGCAGGATAACACGCTGCCCACTGGAGGTTAACACACTGCCCACTGCAGGTTAACACACTGCCCACTGCAGGTTAACACACTGCCCACTGCAGAATAACACACTGCCCACTGCAGGGTAACACACTGCACACTGCAGGATAACACGCTGCCCACTGCAGGTTAACACACTGCCCACTGCAGGTTAACACACTGCCCACTGCACGTTAACACACTGCCCACTGCAGGTTAACACACTTCCCACTGCAGAATAACACACTGCCCACTGTCGGTTAACACACTGCCCACTGCAGCATTACAGGCTGCCCACTGCAGGATAACACACTGCCCACTGTAGGTTGACACACTGCCCACTGCAGAATAACACAATGCCCACTGCAGATTAACACACTGCCCACTGCAGGTTAACACACGGCCCACTGCAAAATAACACGCTGCCCACTGCAGGTTTACACACGGCCCACTGCAGGATAACACACTGGAAACTGCAGAATCACACACTGCCCACTGCAGAATAACACACTGCGCACTGCAGGATTACACACTGCCCACTGCAGGATAACACACTGCCCACTGCAGGATAACACACTGCCCACTGCAGGATAACACACTGCCCACTGCAGGTTAACACACTGCCCACTGCAGGATAACACACTGCCCAATGCAGGATAACACACTCCCCACAGCAACATAACACACTACCCACTGCAGGTTAACACACTGCCCACTGCAGGATAACACACTGCCCACTGCAACATAACACACTGCCCACTGCAGGTTAACACACTGCCCACTGCAGCATAAGACACTGCCCACTGCAGGATAACACACTGCCCACAGCAACATAACACACTGCCCACTGCAGGATAATACACTGCCCACTGCAGGATAACACACTGCCCAATGCAGAATAACACACTGCCCACTGCAGGTTATCACACTGCCCACTGCAGGATAACACACTGCCCACTGCAGGTTAACACACTGCCCAGTGCAACATAACACACTGCCCACTGCAACATAACACACTGCCCACTGAACCATAACACACTGCCCACTGCAGGATTACACACTCCCCACTGCAACATAACACACTGCCCACTGCTGGATAACACACTACCAACTGCAGAATAACACACTGCCCACTACAGCATAACACACTGCCCACTGCAGGTTTAAATATTCCCCACTGCAGGATAACACACAGCCCACTGCTGAATAACACACTGTCAACTGCAGAATAACACATTGTCAACTGCAGAATAACACACTGTCAACTGCAGGATAACACACTTCCAACTGCAGGATAACACACTACCCACTGTAGAATAACACACTGTCAACTGCAGAATAAAACACTGTCAACTGCAGAATAACACACTGCCCACTGCAGGTTAACACACTGCCCACTGCAGGATAACACACTGCCCACTGCAGGATAACACATTACCCACTGCAGGATAACACACTGCCCACTGCAGGATAACACACTGCCCACTGCAGGATAACACACTGCCCACTGCAGGATAACACACTGCCCACTGCAGGATAACACACTGCCCACTGCAGGATAACACACTGCCAAATGCAGGTTAACACACTGCCCACTGCAGTTTAACACACGGCACACTGCAGGATAACAGGTTGCCCACTGCAGGTTAACACACTGCCCACTGCAGGATAACACACTGCCCACTGCAGGTTAACACACTGCCCACTGCAGAATAACACACTGCCCACTGCAGGGAAAGACACTGCACACTGCAGGATAACACGTTGCCCACTGCAGGATAACACGCTGCCCACTGCAGGTTAACACATTGCCCACTGCAGGTTAACACACTGCCCACTGCACGTTAACACACTGCCCACTGCAGGTTAACACACTGCCCACTGCAGAATAACACACTGCCCACTGCCGGTTAACACACTGCCCACTGCAGCATTACACGCTGCCCACTGCAGGATAACACACTGCCCACTGTAGGTTTACAAACTGCCCACTGCAGAATAACACACTGCCCACTGCAGATTAACACACTGCCCACTGCAGGTTAACACACTGCCCACAGCAGAATAACACACTGCCCACTGCAGGTTTACACACAGCCCACTGCAGGTTAACACACTGCCCACTGCAGAATATCACACTGCCCACTGCAGAATAACACACTGCGCACTGCAGGATTACACACTGCCCACTGCAGGATAACACACTGCCCACTGCAGGATAACACACTGCCCACTGCAGGATAACACACTGCCCACTGCAGGTTAACACACTGCCCACTGCAGGATAACACACTGGCCAATGCAGGATAACACAATGCCCACAGCAACATAACACACTGCCCACTGCAGGTTAACAAACTGCCCACTGCAGGATAACACACTGCCCACTGCAACATAACACACTGCCCACTGCAGGTTAACACACTGCCCACTGCAGCATAACACACTGCCCACTGCAGGATAACACACTGCCCACTGCAACATAACACACTGCCCACTGCAGGATAATACACTGCCCACTGCAGGATAACACACTGCCCACTGCAGCATAACACACTGCCCACTGCAGGTTATCACACTGCCCACTGCAGGATAACACACTCCCCACTGCAACATAACACACTGCCCACTGCTGGATAACACACTTCCAACTGCAGAATAACACCCTGCCCACTACAGCATGACACACTCTTCACTGCAGGTTTAAATATTCCCACTGCAGGATAACACACAGCCCACTGCTGAATAACACACTGTCAACTGCAGAATAACACACTGTCAACTGTTGAATAACACACTGTCAACTGCAGGATAACACACTTCCAACTGCAGGATAACACACTGCCCACTGCAGGTTAACACACTGCCCACTGCAGGATAACACACTGCCCACTGCAGGATAACACATTACCCACTGCAGGATAACACACTGCCCACTGCAGGATAACACACGGCCCACTGCAGGATAACACACTGCCCACTGCAGAATATCACACTGCCCACTGCAGGATAACACACTGCTCTCTGCAGGATAACACACTGCCAAATGCAGGTTAACACACTGCCCACTGCAGGTTAGCACACTGCACACTGCAGGATAACACGTTGCCCACTGCAGGTTAACACACTGCCCACTGCAGGATAACACACTGCCCACTGCAGGTTAACACACTGCCCACAGCAGGTTAACACAATGCCCACTGCAGAATAACACACTGCCCACTGCAGGGTAACACACTGCACACTGCAGGATAACACGCTGCTCACTGCAGGTTAACACACTGCCCAATGCAGGTTAACATACTGCCCACTGCACGTTAACACACTGCCCAGTGCAGGTTAACACACTGCCCACTGCAGAATAACACACTGCCCACTGCCGGTTAACACTCTGCCCACTGCAGCATTACACGCTGCACACTGCAGGATAACACACTGCCCACTGTAGGTTTACACACTGCCCACTGCAGAATAACACTCTGCCCACTGCAGTTTAACACACTGTCCACTGCAGGTTAACACACTGCCCACAGCAGAATAACACACTGCCCACTGCAGGTTTACACACAGCCCACTGCAGGTTAACACACTGCCCACTGCAGAATAACACACTGCCCACTACAGAATAACACACTGCGCACTGCAGGATTACACACTGCCCACTGCAGGATAACACACTGCCCACTGCAGGATAACACACTGCCCACTGCAGGATAACACACTGCCCACTGCAGGTTAACACACTGCCCACTGCAGGATAACACACTGCCCAATGCAGGATAACACAATGCCCACAGCAACATAACACACTGCCCACTGCAGGTTAACACACTGCCCACTGCAGGATAACACACTGCCCACTGCAACATAACACACTGCCCACTGCAGGTTAACACACTGCCCACTGCAGCATAACACACTTCACACTGCAGGATAACACACTGCCCACTGCAACATAACACACTGCCCACTGCAGGATAATACACTGCCCACTGCAGGATAACACACTGCCCACTGCAGCATAACACACTGCCCAATGCAGGTTATCACACTGCCCACTGCAGGATAACACACTCCCCACTGCAACATAACACACTGCCCACTGCTGGATAACACACTTCCAACTGCAGAATAACACACTGCCCACTACAGCATAACACACTGCCCACTGCAGGTTTAAATATTCCCCACTGCAGGATAACACACAGCCCACTGCTGAATAACACACTGTCAACTGCAGAATAACACACTGTCAACTGTTGAATAACACACTGTCAACTGCAGGATAACACACTTCCAACTGCATGATAACACACTACCCACTGTAGAATAACACACTGTCAACTGCAGAATAAAACACTGTCAACTGCAGAATAACACACTGCCCACTGCAGGTTAACACACTGCCCACTGCAGGATAACACACTGCCCACTGCAGGATAACACATTACCCACTGCAGGATAACACACTGCCCACTGCAGGATAACACACTGCCCACTGCAGGATAACACACTGCCCACTGCAGGTTAACAGACTGCCCACTGCTGGATAACACACTGCCCACTGCAGAATAACACGCTGCCCAACGCAGGATAACACACTGCCCACTGCAGGATAACAAATTACCCACTGCAGGATAACACATTACCCACTGCAGGATAACACATTACCCACTGCAGGATAACACACTGCCCACAGCAACATAACACACAGCCCACTGCAACAGAACACTCTACCCATCACAACATAATACACTGCCCACTGCAGGTTAACACACTGCACACTGCAGGTTAACACACTGCCCACTGCAACATAACACACTGCCCAGTGCAACATAACACACTGCCCACTGCAGAATAACACACTGCCCACTGCAGGTTAACATAATGCTCACTGCAGGATAACACACTGCCCACTGCAGGTTAACACACTGCCCACTGCAGGTTAACATGCTGCCCACTGCAGGTTAACACGCTTCCCACTGCAGGATAACATACTGCCCACTGCAGGATAACACACTGCCCACTGCAGAATAACACACTCCCCACTGCAGGATAACACACTTCCCACTGCACATTAACACACTGCACACTGCAGAATAACACACTGCCCACTGCAGGACAACAGACTTCCCACTGCACATTAACACACTGCACACTGCAGAATAACACACTGCCCACTGCAGGTTAACACAATGCCCACTGCTGGTGAACACACTGCCCACTGCAGAATAACACACTGCCCACTGCAGGGTAACACACTGCACACTGCAGGAAAACACGCTGCCCACTGCAGGTTAACACACTGCCCACTGCAGGTTAACACACTGCCCACTGCAGGTTAACACACTGCCCACTGCAGAATAACACACTGCCCACTGCAGGGTAACACACTGCACACTGCAGGATAACACGCTGCCCACTGCAGGTTAACACACTGCCCACTGCAGGTTAACACACTGCCCACTGCACGTTAACACACTGCCCACTGCAGGTTAACACACTTACCACTGCAGAATAACACACTGCCCACTGTCGGTTAACACACTGCCCACTGCAGCACTACACGCTGCCCACTGCAGGATAACACACAGCCCACTGTAGGTTTACACACTGCCCACTGCAGAATAACACAATGCCCACTGCAGATTAACACACTGCCCACTGCAGGTTAACACACGGCCCTTGCAAAATAACACGCTGCCCACTGCAGGTTTACACACGGCCCACTGCAGGATAACACACTGGAAACTGCAGAATCACACAATGCCCACTGCAGAATAACACACTGCGCACTGCAGGATTACACACTGCCCACTGCAGGATAACACACTGCCCACTGCAGGATAACACACTGCCCACTGCAGGATAACACACTGCCCACTGCAGGTTAACACACTGCCCACTGCAGGATAACACACTGCCCAATGCAGGATAACACACTGCCCACAGCAACATAACACACTACCCACTGCAGGTTAACACACTGCCCACTGCAGGATAACACACTGCTCACTGCAGGTTAACACACTGCCCACTGCAGCATAACACACTGCCCACTGCAGGTTAACACACTGACCACTGCAGCATAACACACTGCCCACTGCAGGATAACACACTGCCCACAGCAACATAACACACTGCCCACTGCAGGATAATACACTGCCCACTGCAGGATAACACACTGCCCACTGCAGCATAACACACTGCCCACTGCAGGTTATCACACTGCCCAATGCCGGATAACACACTGCCCACTGCAGGTTAACACACTGCCCACTGCAGGTTAACATGCTGCCCACTGCAGGTTAACACACTGCCCACTGCAGGATAACACACTGCCCACTGCAGGATAACACACTGCCCACTGCAGAATAACACACTCCCCACTGCAGGATAACACACTTCCCACTGCACATTAACACACTGCACACTGCAGAATAACACACTGCCCACTGCAGGACAACACACTTCCCACTGCACATTAACACACTGCACTCTGCAGAATAACACACTGCCCACTGCAGGTTAACACAATGCCCACTGCAGGTTAACACACTGCCCACTGCCGAATAACACTCTGCCCACTGCAGGGTAACACATTGCACACTGCAGGATAACACGCTGCCCACTGCAGGTTAACACACTGCCCACTGCAGGTTAACACACTGCCCACTGCAGGTTAACACACTGCCCACTGCAGAATAACACACTGCCCACTGCAGGGTAACACACTGCACACTGCAGGATAACACGCTGCCCACTGCAGGTTAACACACTGCCCACTGCAGGTTAACACACTGCCCACTGCACATTAACACACTGCCCACTGCAGGTTAACACACTTCCCACTGCAGAATAACACACTGCCCACTGTCGGTTAACACACTGCCCACTGCAGCATTACAGGCTGCCCACTGCAGGATAACACACTGCCCACTGTAGGTTGACACACTGCCCACTGCAGAATAACACAATGCCCACTGCAGATTAACACACTGCCCACTGCAGGTTAACACACGGCCCACTGCAAAATAACACGCTGCCCACTGCAGGTTTACACACGGCCCACTGCAGGATAACACACTGGAAACTGCAGAATCACACACTGCCCACTGCAGAATAACACACTGCGCACTGCAGGATTACACACTGCCCACTGCAGGATAACACACTGCCCACTGCAGGATAACACACTGCCCACTGCAGGATAACACACTGCACACTGCAGGTTAACACACTGCCCACTGCAGGATAACACACTGCCCAATGCAGGATAACACACTCCCCACAGCAACATAACACACTACCCACTGCAGGTTAACACACTGCCCACTGCAGGATAACACACTGCCCACTGCAACATAACACACTGCCCACTGCAGGTTAACACACTGCCCACTGCAGCATAACACACTGCCCACTGCAGGATAACACACTGCCCACAGCAACATAACACACTGCCCACTGCAGGATAATACACTGCCCACTGCAGGTTAACACACTGCCCACTGCAGGATAACACACTGCCCACTGCAGGATAACACACTGCCCACTGCAGGATAACACATTACCCACTGCAGGATAACACACTGCCCACTGCAGGATAACACACGGCCCACTGCAGGATAACACACTGCCCACTGCAGAATAACACACTGCCCACTGCAGGATAACACACTGCTCACTGCAGGATAACACACTGCCAAATGCAGGTTAACACACTGCCAACTGCAGGTTAGCACACTGCACACTGCAGGATAACACGTTGCCCACTGCAGGTTAACACACTGCCCACTGCAGGATAACACACTGCCCACTGCAGGTTAACACACTGCCCACAGCAGATAACACAATGCCCACTGCAGAATAACACACTGCCCACTGCAGGGTAACACACTGCACACTGCAGGATAACACGCTGCTCACTGCAGGTTAACACACTGCCCAATGCAGGTTAACATACTGCCCACTGCACGTTAACACACTGCCCACTGCAGGTTAACACACTGCCCACTGCAGAATAACACACTGCCCACTGCCGGTTAACACACTGCCCACTGCAGCATTACACGCTGCACACTGCAGGATAACACACTGCCCACTGTAGGTTTACACACGGCCCACTGCAGAATAACACACTGCCCACTGCAGTTTAACACACTGTCCACTGCAGGTTAACACACTGCCCACAGCAGAATAACACACTGCCCACTGCAGGTTTACACACAGCCCACTGCAGGTTAACACACTGTCCACTGCAGAATAACACACTGCCCACTACAGAATAACACACTGCGCACTGCAGGATTACACACTGCCCACTGCAGGATAACACACTGCCCACTGCAGGATAACACACTGCCCACTGCAGGATAACACACTGCCCACTGCAAGTTAACACACTGCCCACTGCAGGATAACACACTGCCCAATGCAGGATAACACAATGCCCACAGCAACATAACACACTGCCCACTGCAGGTTAACAAACTGCCCACTGCAACATAACACACTGCCCACTGCAGGATAATACACTGCCCACTGCAGGATAACACACTCCCCACTGCAACATAACACACTGCCCACTGCTGGATAACACACTTCCAACTGCAGAATAACACACTGCCCACTACAGCATAACACACTGCCCACTGCAGGTTTAAATATTCCCCACTGCAGGATAACACACAGCCCACTGCTGAATAACACACTGTCAACTGCAGAATAACACACTGTCAACTGTTGAATAACACACTGTCAACTGCAGGATAACACACTTCCAACTGCAGGATAACACACTGCCCACTGTAGAATAACACACTGTCAACTGCAGAATAAAACACTGTCAACTGCAGAATAACACACTGCCCACTGCAGGTTAACACACTGCCCACTGCAGGATAACACACTGCCCACTGCAGGATAACACATTACCCACTGCAGGATAACACACTGCCCACTGCAGGATAACACACTGCCCACTGCAGGATAACACACTGCCCACTGCAGGTTAACAGACTGCCCACTGCTGGATAACACACTGCCCACTGCAGAATAACACGCTGCCCAACGCAGGATAACACACTGCCCACTGCAGGATAACACATTACCCACTGCAGGATAACACATTACCCACTGCAGGATAACACATTACCCACTGCAGGATAACACACTGCCCACTGCAGGATAACACACTGCCCACTGTTGGATAACACACTGCCCACTGTAGGATAACACACTGCCCACTGCAACATAACACACTGCCCACAGCAACATAACACACAGCCCACTGCAACAGAACACTCTACCCATCACAACATAATACACTGCCCACTGCAGGTTAACACACTGCACACTGCAGGTTAACACACTGCCCACTGCAACATAACACACTGCCCAGTGCAACATAACAAACTGCCCACTGCAGAATAACACACTGCCCACTGCAGGTTAACATAATTCTCACTGCAGGATAACACACTGCCCACTGCAGGTTAACACACTGCCCACTGCAGGTTAACATGCTGCCCACTGCAGGTTAACACACTTCCCACTGCAGGATAACACACTGCCCACTGCAGGATAACACACTGCCCACTGCAGAATAACACACTCCCCACTGCAGGATAACACACTTCCCACTGCACATTAACACACTGCACACTGCAGAATAACACACTGCCCACTGCAGGACAACAGACTTCCCACTGCACATTAACACACTGCACACTGCAGAATAACACACTGCCCACTGCAGGTAAACACAATGCCCACTGCTGGTGAACACACTGCCCACTGCAGAATAACACACTGCCCACTGCAGGGTAACACACTGCACACTGTAGGAAAACACGCTGCCCACTGCAGGTTAACACACTGCCCACTGCAGGTTAACACACTGCCCACTGCAGGTTAACACACTGCCCACTGCAGAATAACACACTGCCCACTGCAGGGTAACACACTGCACACTGCAGGATAACACGCTGCCCACTGCAGGTTAACACACTGCCCACTGCAGGTTAACACACTGCCCACTGCACGTTAACACACTGCCCACTGCAGGTTAACACACTTACCACTGCAGAATAACACACTGCCCACTGTCGGTTAACACACTGCCCACTGCAGCACTACACGCTGCCCACTGCAGGATAACACACTGCCCACTGCAGGGTAACACACTGCACACTGCAGGATAACACGCTGCCCACTGCAGGTTAACACACTGCCCACTGCAGGTTAACACACTGCCCACTGCACGTTAACACACTGCCCACTGCAGGTTAACACACTTCCCACTGCAGAATAACACACTGCCCACTGTCGGTTAACACACTGCCCACTGCAGCATTACAGGCTGCCCACTGCAGGATAACACACTGCCCACTGTAGGTTGACACACTGCCCACTGCAGAATAACACAATGCCCACTGCAGATTAACACACTGCCCACTGCAGATTAACACACGGCCCACTGCAAAATAACACGCTGCCCACTGCAGGTTTACACACGGCCCACTGCAGGATAACACACTGGAAACTGCAGAATCATACACTGCCCACTGCAGAATAACACACTGCGCACTGCAGGATTAAACACTGCCCACTGCAGGATAACACACTGCCCACTGCAGGATAACACACTGCCCACTGCAGGATAACACACTGCCCACTGCAGGTTAACACACTGCCCACTGCAGGATAACACACTGCCCAATGCAGGATAACACACTGCCCACAGCAACATAACACACTACCCACTGCATGTTAACACACTGCCCACTGCAGGATAACACACTGCCCACTGCAACATAACACACTGCCCACTGCAGGTTAACACACTGCCCACTGCAGCATAACACAGTGCCCACTGCAGGATAACACACTGCCCACAGCAACATAACACACTGCCCACTGCAGGATAATACACTGCCCACTGCAGGTTAACACACTGCCCACTGCAGGATAACACACTGCCCACTGCAGGTTAACACACTGCCCACAGCAGGTTAACACAATGCCCACTGCAGAATAACACACTGCCCGCTGCAGGGTAACACACTGCACACTGCAGGATAACACGCTGCTCACTGCAGGTTAACACACTGCCCAATGCAGGTTAACACACTGCCCACTGCACGTTAACACACTGCCCACTGCAGGTTAACACACTGCCCACTGCAGAATAACACACTGCCCACTGCCGGTTAACACACTGCCCACTGCAGCATTACACGCTGCACACTGCAGGATAACACACTGCCCACTGTAGGTTTACACACTGCCCACTGCAGAATAACACACTGCCCACTGCAGTTTAACACACTGCCCACTGCAGGTTAACACACTGCCCACAGCAGAATAACACACTGCCCACTGCAGGTTTACACACAGCCCACTGCAGGATAACACACTGCCCACTGCAGAATAACACACTGCCCACTACAGAATAACACACTGCGCACTGCAGGATTACACAATGCCCACTGCAGGATAACACACTGCCCACTGCAGGATAACACACTGCCCACTGCAGGATAACACACTGCCCACTGCAGGTTAACACACTGCCCACTGCAGGATAACACACTACCCAATGCAGGATAACACAATGCCCACAGCAACATAACACACTGCCCACTGCAGGTTAACACACTGCCCACTGCAGCATAACACACTTCCCACTGCAGGATAACACACTGCCCACTGCAACATAACACACTGCCCACTGCAGGATAATACACTGCCCACTGCAGGATAACACACTGCCCACTGCAGCATAACACACTGCCCACTGCAGGTTATCACACTGCCCACTGCAGGATAACACACTCCCCACTGCAACATAACACACTGCCCACTGCTGGATAACACACTTCCAACTGCAGAATAACACACTGCCCACTACAGCATAACACACTGCCCACTGCAGGTTTAAATATTCCCCACTGCAGGATAACACACAGCCCACTGCTGAATAACACACTGTCAACTGCAGAATAACACACTGTCAACTGTTGAATAACACACTGTCAACTGCAGGATAACACACTTCCAACTGCAGGATAACACACTGCCCACTGTAGAATAACACACTGTCAACTGCAGAATAAAACACTGTCAACTGCAGAATAACGCACTGCCCACTGCAGGTTAACACACTGCCCACTGCAGGATAACACACTGCCCACTGCAGGATAACACATTACCCACTGCAGGATAACACACTGCCCACTGCAGGATAACACACTGCCCACAGCAGGATAACACACTGCCCACTGCAGTTTAACAGACTGCCCACTGCTGGATAACACACTGCCCACTGCAGAATAACACGCTGCCCAACGCAGGATAACACACTGCCCACTGCAGGATAACACATTACCCACTGCAGGATAACACATTACCCACTGCAGGATAACACATTACCCACTGCAGGATAACACACTGCCCACTGCAGGATAACACACTGCCCACTGTTGGATAACACACTGCCCACTGCAGGTTAACACACAGCCCACTGCAACATAACACGCTGCCCACTGCAACATAACACACTGCCCACTGAACCATAACACACTGCCCACTGCAGGTGAACACACTGCCCACTGCAACATAACACACTGCCCACTGCCGCATAACACACTTCCCACGGCAGGATAACACACTGGCCACTGCAAGATAACACACTCCCCACTGCAACATAACACACTGCCCACTGCAGGATAACACACTGCCCACTGTAGGTTTACACACTGCCCACTGCAGAATAACACACTGCCCACTGCAGTTTAACACACTGCCCACTGCTGGTTAACACACTGCCCACAGCAGAATAACACACTGCCCACTGCAGGTTTACACACAGCCCACTGCAGGTTAACACACTGCCCACTGCAGAATAACACACTGCCCACTACAGAATAACACACTGCGCACTGCAGGATTACACACTGCCCACTGCAGGATAACACACTGCCCACTGCAGGATAACACACTGCCCACTGCAGGATAACACACTGCCCACTGCAGGTTAACACACTGCCCACTGCAGTATAACACACTGCCCAATGCAGAATAACACAATGCCCACAGCAACATAACACACTGCCCACTGCAGGTTAACAAACTGCCCACTGCGGGATAACACACTGCCCACTGCAACATAACACACTGCCCACTGCAGGTTAACACACTGCCCACTGCAGCATAACACACTGCCCACTGCAGGATAACACACTGCCCACTGCAACATAACAAACTGCCCACTGCAGGATAACACACTGCCCACTGCAGCATATCACACTGCCCACTGCAGGTTATCACACTGCCCACTGCAGGATAACACACTCCCCACTGCAACATAACACACTGCCCACTGCTGGATAACACACTTCCAACTGCAGAATAACACACTGCCCACTACAGCATAACACACTGCCCACTGCAGGTTTAAATATTCCCCACTGCAGGATAACACACAGCCCACTGCTGAATAACACACTGTCAACTGCAGAATAACACACTGTCAACTGTTGAATAACACACTGTCAACTGCAGGATAACACACTTCCAACTGCATGATAACACACTGCCCACTGTAGAATAACACACTGTCAACTGCAGAATAAAACACTGTCAACTGCAGAATAACACACTGCCCACTGCAGGTTAACACACTTCCCACTGCAGGATAACACTCTACCCACTGCAGGATAACACATTACCCACTGCAGGATAACACATTGCCCACTGCAGGATAACACACTGCCCACTGCAGGATAACACACTGCCCACTGCAGGTTAACAGACTGCCCACTGCTGGATAACACACTGCCCACTGCAGAATAACACGCTGCCCAACGCAGGATAACACACTGCCCACTGCAGGATAACACATTACCCACTGCAGGATAACACATTACCCACTGCAGGATAACACATTACCCACTGCAGGATAACACACTGCCCACTGCAGGATAACACACTGCCCACTGTTGGATAACACACTGCCCACTGTAGGATAACACACTGCCCACTGCAACATAACACACTGCCCACAGCAACATAACACACTGCCCACTGCAACAGAACACTCTACCCATCACAACATAATACACTGCCCACTGCAGGTTAACACACTGCACACTGCAGGTTAACACAATGCCCACTGCAACATTACACACTGCCCAGTGCAACATAACACACTGCCCACTGCAGAATAACACACTGCCCACTGCAGGTTAACATAATGCTCACTGCAGGATAACACACTGCCCACTGCAGGTTAACACACTGCCCACTGCAGGTTAACATGCTGCCCACTGCAGGTTAACACACTGCCCACTGCAGGATAACACACTGCCCACTGCAGGATAACACACTGCCCACTGCAGAATAACACACTCCCCACTGCAGGATAACACACTTCCCACTGCACATTAACACACTGCACACTGCAGAATAACACACTGCCCACTGCAGGACAACACACTTCCCACTGCACATTAACACTCTTCACACTGCAGAATAACACACTGCCCACTGCAGGTTAACACAATGCCCACTGCTGGTTAACACACTGCCCACTGCCGAATAACACACTGCCCACTGCAGGGTAACACACTGCACACTGCAGGAAAACACGCTGCCCACTGCAGGTTAACACACTGCCCACTGCAGGTTAACACACTGCCCACTGCAGGTTAACACACTGCCCACTGCAGAATAACACACTGCCCACTGCAGGGTAACACACTGCACACTGCAGGATAACACGCTGCCCACTGCAGGTTAACACACTGCCCACTGCAGGTTAACACACTGCCCACTGCACGTTAACACAATGCCCACTGCAGGTTAACACACTTCCCACTGCAGAATAACACACTGCCCACTTTCGGTTAACACACTGCCTACTGCAGCATTACACGCTGCCCACTGCAGGATAACACACTGCCCACTGTAGGTTTACACACTGCCCACTGCAGAATAACACAATTCCCACTGCAGATTAACACACTGCCCACTGCAGGTTAACACACGGCCCACTGCAAAATAACACGCCGCCCACTGCAGGTTTACACACGGCCCACTGCAGGATAACACACTGGAAACTGCAGAATCACACACTGCCCACTGCAGAATAACACACTGCGCACTGCAGGATTACACACTGCCCACTGCAGGATAACACACTGCCCACTGCAGGATAACACACTGCCCACTGCAGGATAACACACTGCACACTGCAGGTTAACACACTGCCCACTGCAGGATAACACACTGCCCAATGCAGGATAACACACTGCCCACAGCAACATAACACACTACCCACTGCAGGTTAACACACTGCCCACTGCAGGATAACATACTGCCCACTGCAACATAACACACTGCCCACTGCAGGTTAACACACTGCCCACTGCAGCATAACACACTGCCCACTGCAGGATAACACACTGCCCACAGCAACATAACACACTGCCCACTGCAGGATAATACACTGCCCACTGCAGGATAACACACTGCCCACTGCAGCATAACACACTGCGCACTGCAGGTTATCACACTGCCCACTGCAGGATAACACACTGCCCACTGCAGGTTAACACACTGCCCACTGCAACATAACACACTGCCCACTGCAACATAACACACTGCCCACTTAACCATAACACACTGCCCACTGCAGGTTAACACACTGCCCACTGCAACATAACACACTGCCCACTGCTGGATAACACACTACCAACTGCAGAATAACACACTGCCCACTACAGCATAACACACTGCCCACTGCAGGTTTAAATATTCCCCACTGCAGGATAACACACAGCCCACTGCTGAATAACACACTGTCAACTGCAGAATAACACACTGTCAACTGCAGAGTAACACACTGTCAACTGCAGGATAACACACTTCCAACTGCAGGATAACACACTACCCACTGTACAAAAACACACTGTCAACTGCAGAATAAAACACTGTCAACTGCAGAATAACACACTGCCCACTGCAGGTTAACACACTGCCCACTGCAGGTTATCACACTGCCCACTGCAGGATAACACACTGCCCACTGCAGGTTTACACGCTGCCCACTGCATAATAACAGACTGCCCACTGCAGGATAACAAACTGCCCACTGCAGGTTAACACAGTGCCAATGCAGGTTAATACACGGCCCACTGCAGAATAAAACACTGCCCACTGCAGGGTAACACACTGCCCACTGCAGGATAACACACTGCCCACTGCAGTTTAACACATGCCCACTGCAGGATAACACACTGCCCACTGCAGGTTAACACACTGCCCACTGCAGGTTAACACACTGCCCACTGCAGAATAACACACTGCCCACTGCAGTATAACACACTGTCCACTGCAGGTTAATACACTGCCCACTGCAGGATAACACACTGCCCACTGCAGATTAAAATATTTGCCCACTGCAGGATAACACACTGCCCACTGCAACATAACACACTGCCCACTGCAGGTTAACACACTGCCCACTGCAGGTTAAAACACTGCCCACTGCAGCATAACACACTGCCCACTGCAGGATAAGACACTGCCCACTGCAACATAACACACTGCCCACTGCAGGTTAACACACTGCCCACTGCAGCATAACACACTGCCCACTGCAGGTTAACACACTGCCCACTGCAACATAACACACGGCCCACTGCAGGATAATACACTGCCCACTGCAGGATAACACACTGCCCACTGCAGCATAACACATTGCCCACTGCAGGTTATCACACTGCCCAATGCAACATAACATACTGCCCACTGCACCATAACACACTGCCCACTGCAGCTTAACACACTGCCCACTTCTGCGTAACACACTGCCCACTGCCGCATAACTCACTTCCCACTGCAGGAGAACACACTGCCCACTGCATGTTAACACACTGCCCACTGCAGGATAACACACTGCCCACTGCAGCATAACACACTGCCCACTGCAGGTTATCACACTGCCCACTGCAGGATAACACACTGCCCACTGCAGCTAAACACACTGCCCACTGCTACATAACACACTGCCCACTGCCGCATAACTCAATTCCCACTGCAGGAGAACACACTGCCCACTGCAGGATAATCCTCTGCCCACTGCAACATAACACACTGCCCACTGCCGCATAACACACTGTCAACTGCAGAATAACACACTGTTAACTGCAGGATATCACACTGCCCACTGCAGGATAACACACTGCGCAATGTAGAATAACACACTGTCAACTGCAGAATAACACACTGTCAACTGCAGAATAACACACTGCCCATTGCAGGATAACACACTGCCCACTGCAGCATAACACACTGCCCACTGCAGAATAACACACTGTCAATTGCAGGATAACACACTGCCCACTGCAGAATAACACACTGTCAACTGCAGAATAACACACTGTCAACTGCAGAATAACACACTGTCAACTGCAGAATAACACACTGTCAACTGCAGAATAACACACTGCCCACTGCAGGATAACACACTGCCCACTGCAGGATAACACATTACCCACTGCAGGATACCACATTGCCCACTGCAGGATAACACACTGTCCACTGCAGGATAACAAACTGCCCACTGTAGGATAACACACTGCCCCCTGCAGGATAACACACTGACCACTGCAGGTTAACAGACTGCCCACTGCTGCATAACACACTGCCCACTGCAGAATAACACACTGCCCACTGCAGGATAACACGCTGCCGACTGCAGGATAACACACTGCCCACCGCAGGTTAACACGCAGCACACTGCAGAATAAAACACTGCCCACTGCAGGATAACACACTGCCCACTGCAGGTTAACACACTGCCCACTGCAACATAACACACTGTCCACTGAAACATAACACACTGCCCACTGCAACATAACACACTGCCCACCGGAACATAATACACTGCCCACTGCAGGTTAACACACTGCCCACTGCAGGTTAACATGCTGCCCACTGCAGGTTAACACACTGCCCACTGCAGGATAACACACTGCCCACTGCCGGTTAACACGCTGCCCACTGCAGGATAACACACTGCCCATTGCAGCATAACACACTGCCCACTGCAGGTTAACACACAGCCCACTGCAGCATAACACACTGCCCACTGCAGGATAACACACTGCCCACTGCAACATAACACACTGCCTACTGCAGGATAATACACTGCCCACTGCAGGATAACACACTGCCCACTGCAGGTTAACACAATGCCCACTGCAGCATAACACACTGCCCACTGCAGGATAACACACTGCCCACTGCAACATAACCCACTGCCCACTGCAGGATAATACACTGCCCACTGCAGGATAACACACTGCCCACTGCAGTATAACATACTGCCCACTGCAGATTACCACACTGCCCACTGCAGCATAACACACTGCCCACTGCAGGTTAACACATTGCCCACTGCAACATAACACACTGCCCACTGCCGCATAACACACTGCCCACTGCAGAATAACACACTGTCAACTGTAGAATAACACACTGTCAACTGCAGGATATCACACTGCCCACTGCAGGATAACACACTGCCCACTGCAGATTAACACACTGGCCACTGCAGGTTAACACCATGCCAACTGCAGAATAACACACTGCCCACTGCAGGATAACACACTGCCCACGGCAGGATAACACACTGCCCACTGGAGCAAAACACACTGCACACTGCAGGATAACACACTGCCCACTGAAGGATAACACACTGCCCACTGCAGGATAACCCACTGCCCACTGCAACACAACACACTGCCCACTGCAGGATAAAACACTGCCCACTGCAGGATAACACACTGCACACTGCAGGATCACACACTGCACACTGCAGGATAAGTCATTGCCCACTGCAACATAACACACTGCGCACTGCAGGATAAAACACTGCCCACTGCAGGATAACACACTGCCCACTGCAGGATAACCCACTGCCCACTGCAACACAACACACTGCCCACTGCAGGATAAAACACTGCCCACTGCAGGATAACACACTGCCCACTGCAGGATAACACACTGCACACTGCAGGATAAGTCATTGCCCACTGCAGCATAACACACTGCCCACTGCAGTATAACAGACTACCCACTGCAGCATAACACACTGCCCAGTGCAGGATAACATACTGCCCCTTGCAGGATAAGACACTGCCCACTGCATGATAACACACTGCCCACTGCAACACAACACACTGCACACTGCAGGATAACACACTGCACACTGCAGGATAAGTCATTGCCCACTGCAACATAACACACTGCGCACTGCAGGATAAAACACTGCCCACTGCAGGATAACACACTGCCCACTGCAGGATAACCCACTGCCCACTGCAACACAACACACTGCCCACTGCAGGATAAAACACTGCCCACTGCAGGATAACACACTGCCCACTGCAGGATAACACACTGCACACTGCAGGATAAGTCATTGCCCACTGCAGCATAACACACTGCCCACTGCAGTATAACAGACTACCCACTGCAGCATAACACACTGCCCAGTGCAGGATAACATACTGCCCCTTGCAGGATAAGACACTGCCCACTGCATGATAACATACTGCCCACTGCAACATAACACACTGCCCACTGCAGGATAACAGACTGCCCACTGCAGGATAACACACTGCCCACTGCAACAAAACACACTGCCCACTGCAGGATAACACACTGCCCTCTGCAGGATAACACACTGCCCACTGCAACATAACACACTGCCCACTGGAAGATAACACACTGCCCACTGCAGGATAACACACTGCCCACAGCAGGATAACACACTGCCCACTGCAACATAACACACTGCCCACTGCAGGATAACACACTGCCCACTTCAGGATAACACACTGCCCACTGCAACATAACGCACTGCCCACTGGAAGACAACACACTGCCCACTGCAATATAACACACTGCCCACTGCAGGATAACACAGTGCCCACTGCAGAATTACACACTGCCGACTGCAGAATAACACACTGCCCACTGCAGGATAACACACTGCCCACTGCAACATAACACACTGCCCACTGCAGGATAACACACTGTCCACTGCAGGTTATCACACTGCCCACTGCAGGTTAACACACTGCCCACTGCAGGTTAACACACTGCCCTCTGCAGGATAACACACTGCCCTCTGAAGGTTAACACACTGCCCACTGCAGGATAACACACTGCCCACTGCAGGTTAACACACTGCCCAATGCAGGATAACACACTGCGCACTGCAGGTTAACACACTGCCCACTGCAGGTTAACACACTGCCCACTGCAGGATAACACACTGCCTACTGCAGGATAAGACACTGCCCACTGCAGCATAAGACACTGCCCACTGCAACATAACACACTGCCCACAGCAGGTTAACAACCGGCAGACTGCAGGTTAACACACTGCCCACTGCAGGTTAACACACTGCCCACTGCAGTATAACACACTGCCCACTGCAACATAACACACTGCCCACTGCAGGTTAACAGACTGCCCACTGCTGGATAACACACTGCCCACTGTAGGATAACACACTGCCCACTGCAGGATAACACACCCAACTGCAGGAAAACACACTGCCCACTGTAGGATAACACACTGCCCACTGCAACAGAAGACTCTACCCACCGTAACATAATACACTGCCCACTGCAGGTTAACACACTGCCCACTGCAGGTTAACACACTGCCCACTGCAGGATAACACACTGCCCACTGCAACATAACATGCTGCCCACCGCAACATAATACACTAGCCACTGCAGGTTAACATACTGCCCACTGCAGGATAACACACTGCCCACTGCAGTTTAACACACTGCCCACTGCAGGTTAACATGGTGCCCAATGCAGGTTAACACACTGCCCACTGTAGGTTAACATACTGCCCACTGTAGGATAACACGCTGCCGACTGCAGGATAACACAATGCCCACTGCAGGTTAACACACTGCCCACTGCAGGGTAACACGCTGCCCACTGCAGAATAACACACTGCCCACTGCAGGATAACACACTGCCCACTGCAGGTTAACACACTGCCCACTGCAACATAACACACTGCCCACTGCAGGATAACACACTGCCCATTGCAGGTTAACACGATGCCCACTGCAGAATAACACACTGCCCACTGCAACATAACACACTGCCCACTGCAGGTTAACACGCTGCCCACTGCAGATTAACACACTGCCCACTGCAGGATAACACACTGCCCACTGCAGGATAACACACTGCCCACTGCAGGTTAAAACACTGCCCACTGCAGGATAACACACTGCCCTTTGCAGAATAACACACTGCCCACTGCAGAATAACACACTGCCCACTGCAGAATAACACACTGTCAACTGCAGAATAACACACTGTCAACTGCAGAATGACACACTGCCCATTGCAGGATAACAGACTGCCCACTGCAGGAGAACACACTGTTACTGCAGCATAACACACTGCCCACTGCAGAAAAACATACTGCCCACTGCAGAATAACACACTGCCCACTGCAGGAAAACACACTACCCACTGCAGAATAACACACTGTCAACTGTAGGATAACACACTGCCCACTGCAGGATAACACACTGCCCACTGCAGGTTAACACACTGCCCACTGCTGGATAACACACTGCCCACTGCAACATAGCACACTGCTCACTGCAACATAACACACTGCCCACTGCAACATAACACGCTGCCCACCGCAACATAATACACTGCCCACTGCAGGTTAACATACTGCCCACTGCAGGATAACACACCGCCCATTGCAGGTTAACACAATGCACACTGCAGGTTAACACACTGGCCACTGCAGGTTAACACGCTGCCCACTGCAGGTTAACACACTGCCCACTGTAGGATAACACACTGCCCATTGCAGAATAACACACTGCCCACTGCAGGATAACAGACTGCCCACTGCAGATTAACACACTGCCCACTGCAGAATAACACACTGCCCACTGCAGGTTAACACACTGCTCATTTCAGGTTAACACCCTGCCCACTGCCGAATAACACGCTGCCCACTGCAGGTAAACACACTGCCCACTGCAGGGTAACACACTGCCCACTGCAGCATAACACACTGCCCACAGCAGAATAACACACTGCCAACTGCAGGTTAACACACTGCCCACTACAGGATAACACACTGCCCACTGCAGATTAACACACTGCCCACTGCAGGTTAACACAATGCCAACTGCAGAATAACACACTGCCCACTGCAGGATAACACACAGCCCACTGCAGGATAACACACTGCCCACTGCAGCATAACACACTGCACACTGCAGGATAACACACTGCCCACTGAAGGATAACACACTGCCCACTGCAGGATAACCCACTGCCCACTGCAACATAACACACTGCCCACTGCAGGATAACACACTGCCCACTGCAGGATAACACACTGCCCACTGCAGGATAACACACTGCACACTGCAGGATAAGTCATTGCCCACTGCAACATAACACACTGCGCACTACAGTATAACAGACTACCCACTGCAGCATAACACACTGCCCAGTGCAGGATAACATACTGCCCCTTGCAGGATAAGACACTGCCCACTGCAGGATAACACACTGCCCACTGCAACATAACACACTGCACACTGCAGGATAACAGACTGCCCACTGCAGGATAACACACTGCCCACTGCAACATAACACACTGCGCACTGCAGGATAACACACTGCCCACTGCAGGATAACACACTGCCCACTGCAACATAACACACTGCCGACTGGAAGATAACACGCTGCCCACTGCAGGATAACACACTGCCCACTGCAACATAACACACTGCCCACTGCAGGATAACACACTGCCCATTGCAGGTTAACACGATGCCCACTGCAGAATAACACACTGCCCACTGCAACATAACACACTGCCCACTGCAGGTTAACACGCTGCCCACTGCAGATTAACACACTGCCCACTGCAGGATAACACACTGCCCACTGCAGGATAACACACTGCCCACTGCAGGTTAAAACACTGCCCACTGCAGGATAACACACTGCCCTTTGCAGAATAACACACTGCCCACTGCAGAATAACACACTGCCCACTGCAGAATAACACACTGCCCACTGCAGAATAACACACTGTCAACTGCAGAATGACACACTGCCCATTGCAGGATAACAGACTGCCCACTGCAGGAGAACACACTGTTACTGCAGCATAACACACTGCCCACTGCAGAAAAACATACTGCCCACTGCAGAATAACACACTGCCCACTGCAGGAAAACACACTACCCACTGCAGAATAACACACTGTCAACTGTAGGATAACACACTGCCCACTGCAGGATAACACACTGCCCACTGCAGGTTAACACACTGCCCACTGCTGGATAACACACTGCCCACTGCAACATAGCACACAGCTCACTGCAACATAACACACTGCCCACTGCAACATAACACGCTGCCCACCGCAACATAATACACTGCCCACTGCAGGTTAACATACTGCCCACTGCAGGATAACACACCGCCCATTGCAGGTTAACACAATGCACACTGCAGGTTAACACACTGGCCACTGCAGGTTAACACGCTGCCCACTGCAGGTTAACACACTGCCCACTGTAGGATAACACACTGCCCATTGCAGAATAACACACTGCCCACTGCAGGATAACAGACTGCCCACTGCAGATTAACACACTGCCCACTGCAGAATAACACACTGCCCACTGCAGGTTAACACACTGCTCATTTCAGGTTAACACCCTGCCCACTGCCGAATAACACGCTGCCCACTGCAGGTAAACACACTGCCCACTGCAGGGTAACACACTGCCCACTGCAGCATAACACACTGCCCACAGCAGAATAACACACTGCCAACTGCAGGTTAACACACTGCCCACTACAGGATAACACACTGCCCACTGCAGATTAACACACTGCCCACTGCAGGTTAACACAATGCCAACTGCAGAATAACACACTGCCCACTGCAGGATAACACACAGCCCACTGCAGGATAACACACTGCCCACTGCAGCATAACACACTGCACACTGCAGGATAACACACTGCCCACTGAAGGATAACACACTGCCCACTGCAGGATAACCCACTGCCCACTGCAACATAACACACTGCCCACTGCAGGATAACACACTGCCCACTGCAGGATAACACACTGCCCACTGCAGGATAACACACTGCACACTGCAGGATAAGTCATTGCCCACTGCAACATAACACACTGCGCACTACAGTATAACAGACGACCCACTGCAGCATAACACACTGCCCAGTGCAGGATAACATACTGCCCCTTGCAGGATAAGACACTGCCCACTGCAGGATAACACACTGCCCACTGCAACATAACACACTGCCCACTGCAGGTTAACATACTGCCCACTGCAGGATAACACACCGCCCATTGCAGGTTAACACAATGCACACTGCAGGTTAACACACTGGCCACTGCAGGTTAACACGCTGCCCACTGCAGGTTAACACACTGCCCACTGTAGGATAACACACTGCCCATTGCAGAATAACACACTGCCCACTGCAGGATAACAGACTGCCCACTGCAGATTAACACACTGCCCACTGCAGAATAACACACTGCCCACTGCAGGTTAACACACTGCTCATTTCAGGTTAACACCCTGCCCACTGCCGAATAACACGCTGCCCACTGCAGGTAAACACACTGCCCACTGCAGGGTAACACACTGCCCACTGCAGCATAACACACTGCCCACAGCAGAATAACACACTGCCAACTGCAGGTTAACACACTGCCCACTACAGGATAACACACTGCCCACTGCAGATTAACACACTGCCCACTGCAGGTTAACACAATGCCAACTGCAGAATAACACACTGCCCACTGCAGGATAACACACAGCCCACTGCAGGATAACACACTGCCCACTGCAGCATAACACACTGCACACTGCAGGATAACACACTGCCCACTGAAGGATAACACACTGCCCACTGCAGGATAACCCACTGCCCACTGCAACATAACACACTGCCCACTGCAGGATAACACACTGCCCACTGCAGGATAACACACTGCCCACTGCAGGATAACACACTGCACACTGCAGGATAAGTCATTGCCCACTGCAACATAACACACTGCGCACTACAGTATAACAGACGACCCACTGCAGCATAACACACTGCCCAGTGCAGGATAACATACTGCCCCTTGCAGGATAAGACACTGCCCACTGCAGGATAACACACTGCCCACTGCAACATAACACACTGCCCACTGCAGGTTAACATACTGCCCACTGCAGGATAACACACCGCCCATTGCAGGTTAACACAATGCACACTGCAGGTTAACACACTGGCCACTGCAGGTTAACACGCTGCCCACTGCAGGTTAACACACTGCCCACTGTAGGATAACACACTGCCCATTGCAGAATAACACACTGCCCACTGCAGGATAACAGACTGCCCACTGCAGATTAACACACTGCCCACTGCAGAATAACACACTGCCCACTGCAGGTTAACACACTGCTCATTTCAGGTTAACACCCTGCCCACTGCCGAATAACACGCTGCCCACTGCAGGTAAACACACTGCCCACTGCAGGGTAACACACTGCCCACTGCAGCATAACACACTGCCCACAGCAGAATAACACACTGCCAACTGCAGGTTAACACACTGCCCACTACAGGATAACACACTGCCCACTGCAGATTAACACACTGCCCACTGCAGGTTAACACAATGCCAACTGCAGAATAACACACTGCCCACTGCAGGATAACACACAGCCCACTGCAGGATAACACACTGCCCACTGCAGCATAACACACTGCACACTGCAGGATAACACACTGCCCACTGAAGGATAACACACTGCCCACTGCAGGATAACCCACTGCCCACTGCAACATAACACACTGCCCACTGCAGGATAACACACTGCCCACTGCAGGATAACACACTGCCCACTGCAGGATAACACACTGCACACTGCAGGATAAGTCATTGCCCACTGCAACATAACACACTGCGCACTACAGTATAACAGACGACCCACTGCAGCATAACACACTGCCCAGTGCAGGATAACATACTGCCCCTTGCAGGATAAGACACTGACCACTGCAGGATAACACACTGCCCACTGCAACATAACACACTGCACACTGCAGGATAACAGACTGCCCACTGCAGGATAACACACTGCCCACTGCAACATAACACACTGCGCACTGCAGGATAACACACTGCCCACTGCAGGATAACACACTACCCACTGCAACATAACACACTGCCGACTGGAAGATAACACGCTGCCCACTGCAGGATAACACACTGCCCACTGAAACATAACACACTGCCCACTGCAGGATAACACACTGCCCACTGAAGGATAACACACTGCCAACTGCAACATAACACACTGCCCAGTGCAATATAACACACTGCCCACTGCAGGATAACACACTGCCCACTGCAACATAACACACTGCCCACTGCAACATAACACACTGCCCACTGCAGGATAACACACTGTCCACTGCAGGTTATCACACTGCCCACTGCAGGTTAACACACTGCCCTCTGCAGGGTAACACACTGCCCTCTGAAGGTTAACACACTGCCCACTGCAGGATAACACACTACCCACTGCAGGTTAACACACTGCCCACTGCAGGATAACACACTGCCCACTGCAGGTTAACACACTTCCCACTGCAGGTTAACACACTGCCCACTGCAGGATAACACACTGCCCACTGCAGGATAAGACACTGCCCACTGCAGGATAAGACACTGCCCACTGCAACATAACACACTGCCCACTGCAGGATAACACACTGCCCACTGCAGGTTAAGACACTGCCCACTGCAGGATAAGACACTGCCCACTGCAGGATAAGACACTGCCCACTGCAACATAACACACTGCCCACTGCAGGATAACACACTGCCCACTGCAGGTTAAGACACTGCCCACTGCAGGTTAACACCCGGCACACTGCAGGTTAACACACTGCCCACTGCAGGATAACACACTGCCCACTGCAGGATAACACACTGCCCACTGCAACATAACACGCTGCCCACAGCAGGATAACACAGTGCCCACTGCAGGATAACACACAATGCCCACTGCAGGTGAACACACTGCCCACTGCAGGATAAGACACTGCCCACTGCAGGATAAGACACTGCCCACTGCAACATAACACACTGCCCACTGCAGGATAACACACTGCCCACTGCAGGTTAAGACACTGCCCACTGCAGGTTAACACCCGGCACACTGCAGGTTAACACACTGCCCACTGCAGGATAACACACTGCCCACTGCAAGATAACACACTGCCCACTGCAACATAAGAAACTGCCCACTGCAGGATAACACAGTGCCCACTGCAGGATAACACACAATGCCCACTGCAGGTGAACACACTGCCCACTGCAGGATAACACACTGCCCACTGCAGGATGACACACTGCCCACTGCAGGATAACACACTGCCCACTGCAGGATAACGCACTGCCCACTGCAGGATAACACACTGCCCACTGCCGGGTAACACACTGCCCGCTGCAGGTTAACACACTGCCCACTGCAGGTTAACACACTGCCCACTGCAACATAACACACTGCCCACTGCAGGATAACACACTGCCCACTGCATCATAACACACTTCCCACTGCAACATAACACACTGCCCACCGAAGGATAACACACTGCCCACTGCAGGATAACACACTGCCCATTGCAGAATAAGACTCTGCCCACTGCAGGTTAACACACTGCCCACTGCAGGATAACACACAGCCCACTGCAGGATAACACACTGCCCACTGCAGGATAACACACTGCCCACTGCAGGTTAACACACTGCCCACTGCAGGTTAACACACTGCCCACTGCAGGTTAACACACTGCCCACTGCAGGATAACACACTGCCCACTGCAGGTTAACACACTGCCCACTGCAGGATAACACCCTGCCCACTGCAGGATAACACACTGACCACTGCATGTTAACACACTGCCCACTGCAGGATATCACACTGCCCACTGCAGGACAACACACTGCCCACTGCAGGGTAACACACTGCCCACTGCAGGTTAACACACTGCCCACTGCAGGATAACACAATGCCAACTGCAGGATAAAACACTGCCCACTGCAGGATAACACACTGCCCCCTGCAGGTTAACACACTGCCCACTGCAGCATAACACACTGCCCACTGCAGGATAACACACTCCCCACTGCAACATAACACACTGCCCACTGCAGCATAACACACTGCCTACTGCAGAATAACACACTGTCAACTGCAGAATAAAACACTGCCCGCTGCAGGATAACACACTGCCCACTGCAGCATAACACACTGCCTACTGCAGGTTAACACACTGCCGACTGCAGGTTTAAATATTCCCTACTGCAGGATAACACACAGCCCACTGCAGATTAACACACTGCCCACTGCAGGAGAACAGACTGCCCACTGCAGAATAACACACTGTCAACTGCAGAATAACACACTGTCAACTGCAGAATAAAACACTGCCCGCTGAAGATTACCACACTGCCCACTGCAGGATAACACACTGCCCACTGCAGGATAACACACTGCCCATTGCAGCATAACACACTGCCCAATGCAGAATAACACAATGTCAACTGCAGAATAACACACTGCCCACTGCAGGATAACACACTGCCCACTGCAGGTTAACACACTGCCCACTGCAGCATAACACATTGCCCACTGCAGAATAACACACTGTCAACTGCAGAATAACACATTGACCACTGCAGGATAACATACTGCCCACTTCAGGATAACACACTGCCCACTACAGGTTAACACACTGCCAACTGCAACATGACACGCTGCCCACTGCCGCATAACACACTTCCCACTGCAGGATAATCCTCTGCCCACTGCAGGATATTCCTCTGCCCACTGCAGCATAACAGACTGCCCACTGCAGGATAACACACTTTTCACTGCAGGTTAACATACTGCCTACTGCAGGATAACACACTGCCCACTGCAGGTTAACACACTGCCCACTGCAGGTTAACACACTGCCCACTGCAGGTTAACACGCTGCCCACTGCAGGTAATCACACTGCCCACTGCAGGATAACACACTGCCCACTGCAGAATAACACACTGCCCACTGCAGGATTACATACTGCCCACTGCAGGTTAACACACTGCCCACTGCAGGTTAACAGACTGCCCACTGCAGGATAACACACTGCCCACTGCAGGTTAACACACTGCCCACTGCAGCATTACACGCTGCCCACTGCAGGATAACACACTGCCCACGGCAGGATAACACACTGCCCACTGCAGGTTAACACACTGCCCACTGCAGAATAACACACTGCCCACTGCAGGATAACACACTGCCCACTGCAGGATAACACACTGTCCACTGCAGGATAACACACTGCCCACTGCAGGTTAACACACTGCCCACTGCAGGATAATACACTGCCCACTGCAGGATAACACACTGCCAACTGTAGGATAACACACTGCCCACTGCAACATAACACACTGCCCACTGCAGGTTAACACACTGCCCACTGCAGGATAACACACTGCCCGCTGCAACATAACACACTGCGCACTGCAGGATAACACACTGCCCACTGCAGGATAACACACTGCCCACTGCAACATAACACACTGCCGACTGGAAGATAACACGCTGCCCACTGCAGGATAACACACTGCCCACTGAAACATAACACACTGCCCACTGCAGGATAACACACTGCCCACTGAAGGATAACACACTGCCAACTGCAACATAACACACTGCCCAGTGCAATATAACACACTGCCCACTGCAGGATAACACACTGCCCACTGCAACATAACACACTGCCCACTGCAACATAACACACTGCCCACTGCAGGATAACACACTGTCCACTGCAGGTTATCACACTGCCCACTGCAGGTTAACACACTGCCCTCTGCAGGGTAACACACTGCCCTCTGAAGGTTAACACACTGCCCACTGCAGGATAACACACTACCCACTGCAGGTTAACACACTGCCCACTGCAGGATAACACACTGCCCACTGCAGGTTAACACACTTCCCACTGCAGGTTAACACACTGCCCACTGCAGGATAACACACTGCCCACTGCAGGATAAGACACTGCCCACTGCAGGATAAGACACTGCCCACTGCAACATAACACACTGCCCACTGCAGGATAACACACTGCCCACTGCAGGTTAAGACACTGCCCACTGCAGGATAAGACACTGCCCAGTGCAGGATAAGACACTGCCCACTGCAACATAACACACTGCCCACTGCAGGATAACACACTGCCCACTGCAGGTTAAGACACTGCCCACTGCAGGTTAACACCCGGCACACTGCAGGTTAACACACTGCCCACTGCAGGATAACACACTGCCCACTGCAGGATAACACACTGCCCACTGCAACATAACACGCTGCCCACAGCAGGATAACACAGTGCCCACTGCAGGATAACACACAATGCCCACTGCAGGTGAACACACTGCCCACTGCAGGATAAGACACTGCCCACTGCAGGATAAGACACTGCCCACTGCAACATAACACACTGCCCACTGCAGGATAACACACTGCCCACTGCAGGTTAAGACACTGCCCACTGCAGGTTAACACCCGGCACACTGCAGGTTAACACACTGCCCACTGCAGGATAACACACTGCCCACTGCAAGATAACACACTGCCCACTGCAACATAAGAAACTGCCCACTGCAGGATAACACAGTGCCCACTGCAGGATAACACACAATGCCCACTGCAGGTGAACACACTGCCCACTGCAGGATAACACACTGCCCACTGCAGGATGACACACTGCCCACTGCAGGATAACACACTGCCCACTGCAGGATAACGCACTGCCCACTGCAGGATAACACACTGCCCACTGCCGGGTAACACACTGCCCGCTGCAGGTTAACACACTGCCCACTGCAGGTTAACACACTGCCCACTGCAACATAACACACTGCCCACTGCAGGATAACACACTGCCCACTGCATCATAACACACTTCCCACTGCAACATAACACACTGCCCACCGAAGGATAACACACTGCCCACTGCAGGATAACACACTGCCCATTGCAGAATAAGACTCTGCCCACTGCAGGTTAACACACTGCCCACTGCAGGATAACACACAGCCCACTGCAGGATAACACACTGCCCACTGCAGGATAACACACTGCCCACTGCAGGTTAACACACTGCCCACTGCAGGTTAACACACTGCCCACTGCAGGTTAACACACTGCCCACTGCAGGATAACACACTGCCCACTGCAGGTTAACACACTGCCCACTGCAGGATAACACCCTGCCCACTGCAGGATAACACACTGACCACTGCATGTTAACACACTGCCCACTGCAGGATATCACACTGCCCACTGCAGGACAACACACTGCCCACTGCAGGGTAACACACTGCCCACTGCAGGTTAACACACTGCCCACTGCAGGATAACACAATGCCAACTGCAGGATAAAACACTGCCCACTGCAGGATAACACACTGCCCCCTGCAGGTTAACACACTGCCCACTGCAGCATAACACACTGCCCACTGCAGGATAACACACTCCCCACTGCAACATAACACACTGCCCACTGCAGCATAACACACTGCCTACTGCAGAATAACACACTGTCAACTGCAGAATAAAACACTGCCCGCTGCAGGATAACACACTGCCCACTGCAGCATAACACACTGCCTACTGCAGGTTAACACACTGCCGACTGCAGGTTTAAATATTCCCTACTGCAGGATAACACACAGCCCACTGCAGATTAACACACTGCCCACTGCAGGAGAACAGACTGCCCACTGCAGAATAACACACTGTCAACTGCAGAATAACACACTGTCAACTGCAGAATAAAACACTGCCCGCTGAAGATTACCACACTGCCCACTGCAGGATAACACACTGCCCACTGCAGGATAACACACTGCCCATTGCAGCATAACACACTGCCCAATGCAGAATAACACAATGTCAACTGCAGAATAACACACTGCCCACTGCAGGATAACACACTGCCCACTGCAGGTTAACACACTGCCCACTGCAGCATAACACATTGCCCACTGCAGAATAACACACTGTCAACTGCAGAATAACACATTGACCACTGCAGGATAACATACTGCCCACTTCAGGATAACACACTGCCCACTACAGGTTAACACACTGCCAACTGCAACATGACACGCTGCCCACTGCCGCATAACACACTTCCCACTGCAGGATAATCCTCTGCCCACTGCAGGATATTCCTCTGCCCACTGCAGCATAACAGACTGCCCACTGCAGGATAACACACTTTTCACTGCAGGTTAACATACTGCCTACTGCAGGATAACACACTGCCCACTGCAGGTTAACACACTGCCCACTGCAGGTTAACACACTGCCCACTGCAGGTTAACACGCTGCCCACTGCAGGTAATCACACTGCCCACTGCAGGATAACACACTGCCCACTGCAGAATAACACACTGCCCACTGCAGGATTACATACTGCCCACTGCAGGTTAACACACTGCCCACTGCAGGTTAACAGACTGCCCACTGCAGGATAACACACTGCCCACTGCAGGTTAACACACTGCCCACTGCAGCATTACACGCTGCCCACTGCAGGATAACACACTGCCCACGGCAGGATAACACACTGCCCACTGCAGGTTAACACACTGCCCACTGCAGAATAACACACTGCCCACTGCAGGATAACACACTGCCCACTGCAGGATAACACACTGTCCACTGCAGGATAACACACTGCCCACTGCAGGTTAACACACTGCCCACTGCAGGATAATACACTGCCCACTGCAGGATAACACACTGCCAACTGTAGGATAACACACTGCCCACTGCAACATAACACACTGCCCACTGCAGGTTAACACACTGCCCACTGCAGGATAACACACTGCCCGCTGCAGGTTAACACACTGCACACTGCAGCATAACACATTGCCCACTGCAGAATAACACACTGTCAACTGCAGAATAACACACTGCCTACTGCAGGATAACACACTGCCCACTGCAGGATAACACACTACCCACTGCAGTATAACACAGTGTCAACTGCAGGAGAACACAATGCCCACTGCAGGTTAACACATTGCCCACTGCAGGTAAACACACTGCCCACTGCAACATAACGCACTGCCCACTGCAGGTTAAATAATTGCCCACTGCAGGATAACACACTGCCCAGTGCAGGATAACACACTGCCCACTGCAGGATAACACACTACCCACTGCAGTATAACACAGTGTCAACTGCAGGAGAACACAATGCCCACTGCAGGTTAACACATTGCCCACTGCAGGTAAACACACTGCCCACTGCAACATAACGCACTGCCCACTGCAGGATAACACACTGCCCACTGCAGGATAACACACTGCCCACTGCAGGATAACACACTGCACACTGCAGGATAAGTCATTGCCCACTGCAACATAACACACTGCGCACTACAGTATAACAGACTACCCACTGCAGCATAACACACTGCCCAGTGCAGGATAACATACTGCCCCTTGCAGGATAAGACACTGCCCACTGCAGGATAACACACTGCCCACTGCAACATAACACACTGCACACTGCAGGATAACAGACTGCCCACTGCAGGATAACACACTGCCCACTGCAACATAACACACTGCCCACTGCAGGATAACACACTGCCCACTGCAGGATAACACACTGCCCACTGCAACATAACACACTGCCGACTGGAAGATAACACGCTGCCCACTGCAGGATAACACACTGCCCACTGCAACATAACACACTGCCCACTGCAGGATAACACACTGCCCATTGCAGGTTAACACGATGCCCACTGCAGAATAACACACTGCCCACTGCAACATAACACACTGCCCACTGCAGGTTAACACGCTGCCCACTGCAGATTAACACACTGCCCACTGCAGGATAACACACTGCCCACTGCAGGATAACACACTGCCCACTGCAGGTTAAAACACTGCCCACTGCAGGATAACACACTGCCCTTTGCAGAATAACACACTGCCCACTGCAGAATAACACACTGCCCACTGCAGAATAACACACTGTCAACTGCAGAATAACACACTGTCAACTGCAGAATGACACACTGCCCATTGCAGGATAACAGACTGCCCACTGCAGGAGAACACACTGTTACTGCAGCATAACACACTGCCCACTGCAGAAAAACATACTGCCCACTGCAGAATAACACACTGCCCACTGCAGGAAAACACACTACCCACTGCAGAATAACACACTGTCAACTGTAGGATAACACACTGCCCACTGCAGGATAACACACTGCCCACTGCAGGTTAACACACTGCCCACTGCTGGATAACACACTGCCCACTGCAACATAGCACACTGCTCACTGCAACATAACACACTGCCCACTGCAACATAACACGCTGCCCACCGCAACATAATACACTGCCCACTGCAGGTTAACATACTGCCCACTGCAGGATAACACACCGCCCATTGCAGGTTAACACAATGCACACTGCAGGTTAACACACTGGCCACTGCAGGTTAACACGCTGCCCACTGCAGGTTAACACACTGCCCACTGTAGGATAACACACTGCCCATTGCAGAATAACACACTGCCCACTGCAGGATAACAGACTGCCCACTGCAGATTAACACACTGCCCACTGCAGAATAACACACTGCCCACTGCAGGTTAACACACTGCTCATTTCAGGTTAACACCCTGCCCACTGCCGAATAACACGCTGCCCACTGCAGGTAAACACACTGCCCACTGCAGGGTAACACACTGCCCACTGCAGCATAACACACTGCCCACAGCAGAATAACACACTGCCAACTGCAGGTTAACACACTGCCCACTACAGGATAACACACTGCCCACTGCAGATTAACACACTGCCCACTGCAGGTTAACACAATGCCAACTGCAGAATAACACACTGCCCACTGCAGGATAACACACAGCCCACTGCAGGATAACACACTGCCCACTGCAGCATAACACACTGCACACTGCAGGATAACACACTGCCCACTGAAGGATAACACACTGCCCACTGCAGGATAACCCACTGCCCACTGCAACATAACACACTGCCCACTGCAGGATAACACACTGCCCACTGCAGGATAACACACTGCCCACTGCAGGATAACACACTGCACACTGCAGGATAAGTCATTGCCCACTGCAACATAACACACTGTGCACTACAGTATAACAGACTACCCACTGCAGCATAACACACTGCCCAGTGCAGGATAACATACTGCCCCTTGCAGGATAAGACACTGCCCACTGCAGGATAACACACTGCCCACTGCAACATAACACACTGCACACTGCAGGATAACAGACTGCCCACTGCAGGATAACACACTGCCCACTGCAACATAACACACTGCGCACTGCAGGATAACACACTGCCCACTGCAGGATAACACACTGCCCACTGCAACATAACACACTGCCGACTGGAAGATAACACGCTGCCCACTGCAGGATAACACACTGCCCACTGAAACATAACACACTGCCCACTGCAGGATAACACACTGCCCACTGAAGGATAACACACTGCCAACTGCAACATAACACACTGCCCAGTGCAATATAACACACTGCCCACTGCAGGATAACACACTGCCCACTGCAACATAACACACTGCCCACTGCAACATAACACACTGCCCACTGCAGGATAACACACTGTCCACTGCAGGTTATCACACTGCCCACTGCAGGTTAACACACTGCCCTCTGCAGGGTAACACACTGCCCTCTGAAGGTTAACACACTGCCCACTGCAGGATAACACACTACCCACTGCAGGTTAACACACTGCCCACTGCAGGATAACACACTGCCCACTGCAGGTTAACACACTTCCCACTGCAGGTTAACACACTGCCCACTGCAGGATAACACACTGCCCACTGCAGGATAAGACACTGCCCACTGCAGGATAAGACACTGCCCACTGCAACATAACACACTGCCCACTGCAGGATAACACACTGCCCACTGCAGGTTAAGACACTGCCCACTGCAGGATAAGACACTGCCCACTGCAGGATAAGACACTGCCCACTGCAACATAACACACTGCCCACTGCAGGATAACACACTGCCCACTGCAGGTTAAGACACTGCCCACTGCAGGTTAACACCCGGCACACTGCAGGTTAACACACTGCCCACTGCAGGATAACACACTGCCCACTGCAGGATAACACACTGCCCACTGCAACATAACACGCTGCCCACAGCAGGATAACACAGTGCCCACTGCAGGATAACACACAATGCCCACTGCAGGTGAACACACTGCCCACTGCAGGATAAGACACTGCCCACTGCAGGATAAGACACTGCCCACTGCAACATAACACACTGCCCACTGCAGGATAACACACTGCCCACTGCAGGTTAAGACACTGCCCACTGCAGGTTAACACCCGGCACACTGCAGGTTAACACACTGCCCACTGCAGGATAACACACTGCCCACTGCAAGATAACACACTGCCCACTGCAACATAAGAAACTGCCCACTGCAGGATAACACAGTGCCCACTGCAGGATAACACACAATGCCCACTGCAGGTGAACACACTGCCCACTGCAGGATAACACACTGCCCACTGCAGGATGACACACTGCCCACTGCAGGATAACACACTGCCCACTGCAGGATAACGCACTGCCCAATGCAGGATAACACACTGCCCACTGCCGGGTAACACACTGCCCGCTGCAGGTTAACACACTGCCCACTGCAGGTTAACACACTGCCCACTGCAACATAACACACTGCCCACTGCAGGATAACACACTGCCCACTGCATCATAACACACTTCCCACTGCAACATAACACACTGCCCACCGAAGGATAACACACTGCCCACTGCAGGATAACACACTGCCCATTGCAGAATAAGACTCTGCCCACTGCAGGTTAACACACTGCCCACTGCAGGATAACACACAGCCCACTGCAGGATAACACACTGCCCACTGCAGGATAACACACTGCCCACTGCAGGTTAACACACTGCCCACTGCAGGTTAACACACTGCCCACTGCAGGTTAACACACTGCCCACTGCAGGATAACACACTGCCCACTGCAGGTTAACACACTGCCCACTGCAGGATAACACCCTGCCCACTGCAGGATAACACACTGACCACTGCATGTTAACACACTGCCCACTGCAGGATATCACACTGCCCACTGCAGGACAACACACTGCCCACTGCAGGGTAACACACTGCCCACTGCAGGTTAACACACTGCCCACTGCAGGATAACACAATGCCAACTGCAGGATAAAACACTGCCCACTGCAGGATAACACACTGCCCCCTGCAGGTTAACACACTGCCCACTGCAGCATAACACACTGCCCACTGCAGGATAACACACTCCCCACTGCAACATAACACACTGCCCACTGCAGCATAACACACTGCCTACTGCAGAATAACACACTGTCAACTGCAGAATAAAACACTGCCCGCTGCAGGATAACACACTGCCCACTGCAGCATAACACACTGCCTACTGCAGGTTAACACACTGCCGACTGCAGGTTTAAATATTCCCTACTGCAGGATAACACACAGCCCACTGCAGATTAACACACTGCCCACTGCAGGAGAACAGACTGCCCACTGCAGAATAACACACTGTCAACTGCAGAATAACACACTGTCAACTGCAGAATAAAACACTGCCCGCTGAAGATTACCACACTGCCCACTGCAGGATAACACACTGCCCACTGCAGGATAACACACTGCCCATTGCAGCATAACACACTGCCCAATGCAGAATAACACAATGTCAACTGCAGAATAACACACTGCCCACTGCAGGATAACACACTGCCCACTGCAGGTTAACACACTGCCCACTGCAGCATAACACATTGCCCACTGCAGAATAACACACTGTCAACTGCAGAATAACACATTGACCACTGCAGGATAACATACTGCCCACTTCAGGATAACACACTGCCCACTACAGGTTAACACACTGCCAACTGCAACATGACACGCTGCCCACTGCCGCATAACACACTTCCCACTGCAGGATAATCCTCTGCCCACTGCAGGATATTCCTCTGCCCACTGCAGCATAACATACTGCCTACTGCAGGATAACACACTGCCCACTGCAGGTTAACACACTGCCCACTGCAGGTTAACACACTGCCCACTGCAGGTTAACACGCTGCCCACTGCAGGTAATCACACTGCCCACTGCAGGATAACACACTGCCCACTGCAGAATAACACACTGCCCACTGCAGGATTACATACTGCCCACTGCAGGTTAACACACTGCCCACTGCAGGTTAACAGACTGCCCACTGCCGAATAACACACTGCCCACTGCAGGTTAACACACTGCCCACTGCAGCATTACACGCTGCCCACTGCAGGATAACACACTGCCCACGGCAGGATAACACACTGCCCACTGCAGGTTAACACACTGCCCACTGCAGAATAACACACTGCCCACTGCAGGATAACACACTGCCCACTGCAGGATAACACACTGTCCACTGCAGGATAACACACTGCCCACTGCAGGTTAACACACTGCCCACTGCAGGATAATACACTGCCCACTGCAGGATAACACACTGCCAACTGTAGGATAACACACTGCCCACTGCAACATAACACACTGCCCACTGCAGGTTAACACACTGCCCACTGCAGGATAACACACTGCCCGCTGCAGGTTAACACACTGCACACTGCAGCATAACACATTGCCCACTGCAGAATAACACACTGTCAACTGCAGAATAACACACTGCCTACTGCAGGATAACACACTGCCCACTGCAGGATAACACACTACCCACTGCAGTATAACACAGTGTCAACTGCAGGAGAACACAATGCCCACTGCAGGTTAACACATTGCCCACTGCAGGTAAACACACTGCCCACTGCAACATAACGCACTGCCCACTGCAGGTTAAATAATTGCCCACTGCAGGATAACACACTGCCCAGTGCAGGATAACACACTGCCCACTGCAGGATAACACACTACCCACTGCAGTATAACACAGTGTCAACTGCAGGAGAACACAATGCCCACTGCAGGTTAACACATTGCCCACTGCAGGTAAACACACTGCCCACTGCAACATAACGCACTGCCCACTGCAGGTTAAATAATTGCCCACTGCAGGATAACACACTGCCCAGTGCAGAATAACACACTGCCAACTGCAGAATAACACACTGCCCACTGCAACATAACGCACTGCCCACTGCAGGTTAAATAATTGCCCACTGCAGGATAACACACTGCCCACTTCAGGATAACACACTGCCCACTGCAGGATAACACACTGCCCACTGCAAGTTAACACACTGCCCACTGCAGGATATCACACTGCCCACTGCAGGACAACACACTGCCCACTGCAGGGTAACACACTGCCCACTGCAGGTTAACACACTGCCCACTGCAGGATAACACAATGCCAACTGCAGGATAAAACACTGCCCACTGCAGGATAACACACTGCCCACTGCAGGATAACACACTCCCCACTGCAACATAACAAACTGCCCACTGCTGGATAACACACTACCAACGGCAGAATAACACACTGCCCACTGCAGCATAACACACTGCCCACTGCAGGTTAACACACTGCCGACTGCAGGTTTAAATATTCCCTACTGCAGGATAACACACAGCCCACTGCAGATTAACACACTGCCCACTGCAGGATAACAGACTGCCCACTGCAGAATAACACACTGTCAACTGCAGAATAACACACTGTCAACTGCAGAATAAAACACTGCCCGCTGCAGGATAACACACTGCCCACTGAAGATTAACACACTGCCCACTGCAGGATAACACACTGCCCACTGCAGGATAACACACTGCCCACTGCAGCATAACACACTGCCCAATGCAGAATAACACAATGTCAACTGCAGAATAACACACTGCCCACTGCAGGATAACACACTGCCCACTGCAGGTTAACACACTGCCCACTGCAGCATAACACATTGCCCACTGCAGAATAACACACTGTCAACTGCAGAATAACACATTGACCACTGCAGGATAACATACTGCCCACTTCAGGATAACACACTGCCCACTACAGGTTAACACACTGCCAACTGCAACATGACACGCTGCCCACTGCCGCATAACACACTTCCCACTGCAGGATAATCCTCTGCCCACTGCAGGATATTCCTCTGCCCACTGCAGCATAACAGACTGCCCACTGCAGGATAACACACTGTCCACTGCAGGTTAACACACTGCCCACTGCAGGATAACACACTGTCCACTGCAGGTAATCACACTGCCCACTGCAGGATAACACACTGCCCACTGCAGAATAACAAACTGCCCACTGCAGGATTACATACTGCCCACTGCAGGTAAACACACTGCCCACTGCAGGTTAACAGACTGCCCACTGCCGAATAACACACTGCCCACTGCAGGGTAACACACTGCCCACTGCAGCATTACACGCTGCCCACTGCAGGATAACACACTGCCCACGGCAGGATAACACACTGCCCACTGTAGGTTTACACACTGCCCACTGCAGAATAAAACACTGCCCACTGCAGGTTAACACACTGCCCACTGCAGGTTAACACACTGCCCACTGCAGGTTAACACACTGCCCACTGCAGAATAACACACTGCCCACTGCAGGATAACACACTGCCCACTGCAGGATAACACACTGTCCACTGCAGGATAATACACTGCCCACTGCAGGTTAACACACTGCCCACTGCAGCATAATACACTGCCCACTGCAGGATAAAACACTGCCAACAGTAGGATAACACACTGCCCACTGCAACATAACACACTGCCCACTGCAGGTTAACACACTGCCCACTGCAGGATAACACACTGCCCGCTGCAGGTTAGCACACTGCACACTGCAGCATAACACATTGCCCACTGCAGAATAACACACTGTCAACTGCAGAATAACACACTGCCTACTGCAGGATAACACACTGCCCACTGCAGGATAACACACTACCCACTGCAGTATAACACAGTGTCAACTGCAGGAGAACACGATGCCCACTGCAGGTTAACACACTGCCCACTGCAGGTTAACACACTGCCCACTGCAACATAACACACTGCCCACTGCAGGTTAAATAACTGCCCACTGCAGGATAACACACTGCCCCGTGCAGGATAACACACTGCCCACTGCAGGTTAACACGCTGCCCACTGCAGTTTAACACACTGCCCACTGCAGGTTTACACACTGCCACTGCAGGATAACACACTGCCCACTGCAGGATAACACACTGCCAACTGCAACATAACACACTGCCCACTGCAGGGTTACACACTGCCCACTGCAGAATAACACACTGCCGACTGCAGAATAACACACTGCCCACTGCAGGTTAACACACTGCTCACTGCAGGTTAACACACTGCCCACTGCAGAATAACACACTGCCCACTGAGGGATAACACACTGCCCACTGCAGAATAACACACTGCCCACTGCAGGTTAACACACTGCCCACTGCCGAATAACACACTGCCCACTGCAGCTTAACACACTGCCCACTGCAGGTTAACAGACTGCCCACTGCCGAATAACACACTGCCCACTGCAGGTTAACACACTGCCCACTGCAGCATTACACGCTGCCCACTGCAGGATAACACACTGCCCACGGCAGGATAACACACTGCCCACTGTAGGTTTACACACTGCCCACTGCAGAATAAAACACTGCCCACTGCAGGTTAACACACTGCCCACTGCAGGTTAACACACTGCCCACTGCAGGTTAACACACTGCCCACTGCAGAATAACACACTGCCCACTGCAGGATAACACACTGCCCACTGCAGGATAACACACTGTCCACTGCAGGATAACACACTGCCCACTGCAGGTTAACACACTGCCCACTGCAGCATAATACACTGCCCACTGCAGGATAAAACACTGCCAACAGTAGGATAACACACTGCCCACTGCAACATAACTCACTGCCCACTGCAGGTTAACACACTGCCCACTGCAGGATAACACACTGCCCGCTGCAGGTTAGCACACTGCACACTGCAGCATAACACATTGCCCACTGCAGAATAACACACTGTCAACTGCAGAATAACACACTGCCTACTGCAGGATAACACACTGCCCACTGCAGGATAACACACTACCCACTGCAGTATAACACAGTGTCAACTGCAGGAGAACACGATGCCCACTGCAGGTTAACACACTGCCCACTGCAGGTTAACACACTGCCCACTGCAACATAACACACTGCCCACTGCAGGTTAAATAACTGCCCACTGCAGGATAACACACTGCCCCGTGCAGGATAACACATTGCCCACTGCAGGTTAACACGCTGCCCACTGCAGTTTAACACACTGCCCACTGCAGGTTTACACACTGCCACTGCAGGATAACACACTGCCCACTGCAGGATAACACACTGCCAACTGCAACATAACACACTGCCCACTGCAGGGTTACACACTGCCCACTGCAGAATAACACACTGCCGACTTCAGAATAACACACTGCCCACTGCAGGATAACACACTGCTCACAGCAGGTTAACACACTGCCCACTGCAGAATAACACACTGCCCACTGAGGGATAACACACTGCCCACTGCAGAATAACACACTGCCCACTGCAGGTTAACACACTGCCCACTGCCGAATAACACACTGCCCACTGCAGCTTAACAAACTGACCACTGCAGGTTTACACACTGCCCACTGCAGAATAACACACTGCCCACTGAAGGATAACACACTGCCCACTGCAGCATAACACACTGCCCACTGCAGGTTAACACACTGCCCACTGCAGCATAACACACTGCCCACTGCAGGATAACACACTGCCCAATGCAACGTAACACACTGCTCACTGCAGGATAATACACTGCCCACTGCCGGATAACACACTGCACACTACAGGTTATCGCACTGCCCACTGCAACATAACACACTGCCCACTGCTCCATAACACACTGCCCACTGCCGCATAACACACTGCCCACTGCAGGTTAACACACTGCCCACTGCAACATAACACACTGCCCACTGCCGCATAACACACTTCCCACTGCAGGATAACACACTGCCCATTGCAGGATAATCCTCTGCCATCTGCAACATAACACACTGCCCACAGCAGGATAACACACTCCCCACTGCAACATACCACGCTGCCCACAGCTGGATAACACACTACCAACTGCAGAATAACACACTGCCCACTGCAGCTTAACACAATGCCCACTGCAGGTTTAAATATTCCCCACTGCAGTATAACACACTGCCCACTGGAGGATAACACACTGCCCACTGCAGAATAACATACTGTCAACTGCAGAATAACACACTGTCAACTGCAGAATAACACACTGCCCATTGCAGGATCACACAGTGCCCACTGCAGGATAACACACTGCCCACTGCAGGATAACACACTGCCCACTGCAAGTTAACACACTGCACACTGCAGCATAACTCACTGCCCACTGCAGGATAACACACTGCCTACTGCAGAATAACACACTGCCCACTGCAGAAAAACACACTGCCCAATGTAGGTTAACACACTGCCCACTGCAGGATAACACACTGCCCAATGCAGATTAACACACTGCCCACTGTTGGTTAACACACTGCCCACTGCAGAATAACACACTGCCCACTGCAGGTTAACACACTGCCCACTGCAGCATAACACACTGCCCACTGAAGGATAACACACTGCCCACTGCAGGATAACACACTGCCCACTGCAGGTTAACACACTGCCCACTGCAGCATAACACACTGCCCACTGCAGGATAACACACTGCCCACTGCAACGTAACACACTGCCCACTGCAGGATAACACACTGCCCACTGCCGCATAACACACTGCCCATTGCAGGTTAACACACTGCCCACTGCAACATAACAGACTGCCCACTGCCGCATAACACACTTCCCACTGCAGGATAACACACTGCCCACTGCAGGATAACACACTACCCATTGCAGTATAACACAGTGTCAACTGCAGGAGAACACAATGCCCACTGCAGGATAACACACTGCCCACTGCAACATAACACACTGCCCAGTGCTGGATAACAGACTGCCCACTGCAGGATAACACAGTGCCAACTGCAGGATTACACACTGCCCACTGCAGCATAACACATTGCCAACTGCAGAATAACACACTGTCAACTGCAGAATAACACACTGCCTACTGCAGGATAACACACTGCCCACTGCAGGATAACACACTACCCACTGCAGAATAACACACTGTCAACTGCAGGAGAACACAATGCCCACTGCAGGAAAACACACTGCCCACTGCAGGATAACACACTGCCCACTGCAGGATAACACACTGCCCACTGCAGGTTAACACGCTGCTCACTGCAACATAACACACTGCCCACTGCAGGATAACACACTGCCCACTGCAGGATAACACACTTCCCACTGCAACATAACACACTGCCCACTGCAACATAACACACTGCCCACCGCAACATAATACACTGCCCACTGCAGGTTAACACAATGCCCACTGCAGGTTAACACACTGCCCACTAAAACATAACACACTGCCCAATAAAACATAACACACTGCCCACTGCAACATAACACACTGCCCACTGCAACATAACACACTGCCCACTGCAGGTTAACAGACTGCCCACTGCTGGATAACACACTGCCCACTGCAGGATAACACACTGCCCACTGCAGGTTAACAGACTGCCCACTGCTGGATAACACACTGCCCACTGCAGGATAACACACTGCACACTGCAACATAACACACTGCCCAATAAAACATAACACACTGCCCACTGCAACATAACACACTCCCCACCGCAACATAACACACTGCCCACTGCAGGTTAACACACTGCCCACTGTAGGTTAACATGCTGCCAACTGCAGGATAACACACTGCCCACTGCAGGTTAACAGACTGCCACTGATGGATAACACACTGCCCACTGCAGGATAACACACTGCCCACTGCAACATAACACACTGCCCAATAAAACATAACACACTGCCCACTGCAACATAACACACTCCCCACCGCAACATAACACACTGCCCACTGTAGGTTAACAGACTGCCCACTGCAGGACAACACACTGCCCACTGCAGGATAACACAACGTCCACTGCAGGTTAACACACTGCCCACTGCAGGTTAACACACTGCCCAATGCCGAATAACACACTGCCGACTGCAGGTAAACACACTGCCCACTGCAGCATTACACGCTGCCCACTGCAGGATAACACACTGCCCACTGCAGGTTAACACACTGCCCACCTCAGAATAACACACTGCCCAGTGGAGGATAACACACTGCCCACTGCAGGATAACACAATGCCCACTGCAGGTTAACACACTGCCCACTGCAGGATAACACACTGCCCACTGCAGGTCTACACACTGCTCACTGTAGGATAACACACTGCCCACTCCAGGATAACACACTGCCCACTGCAGTTTAACACATTGCCCACTGCAGGATAACACACTGCCCACTGCAGGATAACACACTGCCCACTGCAGTATAACACACTGCTCACTGCAGCATAACACACTGCCCACTGCAGGATAAGACACTGCCCACTGCAGGATAACACACTGCCCACTGCAGGATAACACACTGCCCACTGCAGGTTAACACACTGCCCACTGCAGGATAACACACTGCCCACTGCAGGATAACAAACTGCCCACTGCAGGATAACACACTGCCAACTGCAACATAACACACTGCCCACTGCAGGATAACACACTGCCCACTGCAGGATAACACACTGCCCACTGCAACATAACACACTGCCCACTGCAGGTTAACACACTGCCCACTTAAGCATAACACAGAGCCCACTGCAGGTTAAAACACTGCCCACTGCAGCATAACACACTGCCCACTGCAGGTTAACACGCTGCCCATGGCAGGTTAACACACTGCCCACTGCTGGATAACACACTGCCCACTGCAGGTTAACACACTGCCCACAGCAGAATAACACACTGCCCACTGCAGGATAACACACTGCCCACTGCAGGGTTACACACTGCCCACTGCAGAATAACACATTGCGCACTGCAGGTTAACACACTGCCCACTGCAGGATAACACACTGCCCACTGCAGGTTTACACACTGCCCACTGCAGAATAACACACTGCCCACTGCAGAAAAACACACTGCCCAATGCAGATTAACACACTGCCCACTGCAGGATAACACACTGCCCAATGCAGATTAACACACTGCCCACTGTAGGTTAACAAACTGCCCACTGCAGAATAACACACTGCCCACTGCAGGTTAACACACTGCCCACTGCAGCATAACACACTGCCCACTGAAGGATAACACACTGCCCACTGCAGAAAAACACACTGCCCAATGCAGATTAACACACTGCCCACTGTAGGTTAACACACTGCCCACTGCAGAATAACACACTGCCCACTGCAGGTTAACACACTGCACACTACAGGTTATCACACTGCCCACTGCAACATAACACACTGCCCACTGCTCCATAACACACTGCCCACTGCCGCATAACACACTGCCCATTGCAGGTTAACACACTGCCCACTGCAACATAACAGACTGCCCACTGCCGCATAACACACTTCCCACTGCAGGACAACACACTGCCCACTGCAGGATAACACACTACCCATTGCAGTATAACACAGTGTCAACTGCAGGAGAACACAATGCCCACTGCAGGATAACACACTGCCCACTGCAGGTTAACACACTGCCCAGTGCTGGATAACACACTGCCCACTGCAGGATAACACAGTGCCAACTGCAGGATTACACACTGCCCACTGCAACATAACACACTGCCCACTGCAGGTTAACTCACTGCCCACTGCAGGATAACACACTGACCACTGCAGGTTAACACACTGCCCACTGCAGCATAACACATTGCCAACTGCAGAATAACACACTGTCAACTGCAGAATAACACACTGCCTACTGCAGGATAACACACTGCCCACTGCAGGATAACACACTACCCACTTCAGAATAACACACTGTCAACTGCAGGAGAACACAATGCCCACTGCAGGAAAACACACTGCCCACTGCAGGATAACACACTGCCCACTGCAGGATAACACACTGCCCACTGCAGGTTAACACGCTGCTCACTGCAACATAACACACTGCCCACTGCAGGATAACACACTGCCCACTGCAGGATAACACACTTCCCACTGCAACATAACACACTGCCCACTGCAACATAACACACTGCCCACCGCAACATAATTCACTGCCCACTGCAGGTTAACACAATGCCCACTGCAGGTTAACACACTGCCCACTAAAACATAACACACTGCCCAATAAAACATAACACACTGCCAACTGCAACATAACACACTGCCCACTGCAACATAACACACTGCCCACTGCAGGTTAACACACTGCCCACTGTAGGTTAACATGCTGCCAACTGCAGGATAACACAGTGCCCACTGCAGGTTAACAGACTGCCCACTGCTGGATAACACACTGCCCACTGCAGGATAACACACTGCCCACTGCAACATAACACACTGCCCAATAAAACATAACACACTGCCCACTGCAACATAACACACTCCCCACCGCAACATAACACACTGCCCACTGCAGGTTAACACACTGCCCACTGTAGGTTAACATGCTGCCCACTGCAGGTTAACAGACTGCCCACTGCAGGACAACACACTGCCAACTGCAGGATAACACACTTCCCACTGCAGGTTAACACACTGCCCACTGCAGGATAACACAATGTCCACTGCAGGTTAACACACTGCCCACTGCAGGTTAACACACTGCCCAATGCCGAATAACACACTGCCGACTGCAGGTAAACACACTGCCCACTGCAGCATTACACGCTGCCCACTGCAGGATAACACACTGCCCACTGCAGGTTAACACACTGCCCACCTCAGAATAACACACTGCCCAGTGGAGGATAACACACTGCCCACATCAGGATAACACAATGCCCACTGCAGGTTAACACACTGCCCACTGCAGGATAACACACTGCCCACTGCAGGTCTACACACTGCCCACTGCAGTTTAACACATTGCCCACTGCAGGATAACACACTGCCCACTGCAGGATAACACACTGCCCACTGCAGTATAACACACTGCTCACTGCAGCATAACACACTGCCCACTGCAGGATAAGACACTGCCCACTGCAGGATAACACACTGCCCACTGCAGGTTAACACACTGCCCACTGCAGGATAACACACTGCCCACTGCAGGATAACACACTGCCCACTGCAGGTTAACACACTGCCCACTGCAGGATAACACACTGCCCACTGCAGGATAACAAACTGCCCACTGCAGGATAACACACAGCCCACTGCAACATAACACACTGCCCACTGCAGGATAACACACTGCCCACTGCAGGATAACACACTGCCCACTGCAACATAACACACTGCTCACTGCAGCATAACACAGAGCCCACTGCAGGATAAAACACTGCCCACTGCAACATAACACACTGCCCACTGCAGGTTAAAACACTGCCCACTGCAGCATAACACACTGCCCACTGCAGAATAACACACTGCCCAATGCAGGATAACACACTGCCCACTGCAGGATAACACACGGCCCACTGCAGCATAACACACTGCCCACTGCAGCATACCACACTGCCCACTGCAGCATAACACACTGCCCACTGCAGCATAACACACTGCCCACTGCAGGTTAACACACTGCCCACTGCAGGATAAGACACTGCCCACTGCAGCATAACACACTGTCCACTGCAGCATAACACACTGCCCACTGCAGCATAACACACTGCCCACTGCAGGATAAGACACTGCCCATTGCAGGATAAGACACTGCCCACTGCAGGATAAGACACTGCCCACTGCAGGATAACACTCTGCCCACTGCAACATAACACACTGCCCACTGCAGCATAACACACTGCCCACTGCAGCATAACACACTGCCCGCTGCAGGATAACACACTGCCCACTGCAGCATAACACACTGCCAACTGCAGGATTACACACTGCCCAGTGCAGGATAACACACTGCCCACTGCAGCATAACACATTGCCCACTGCAGATTAACACACTGCCCAGTGCAGGTTAACACACTGCCCAATGCAGGACAACACACTTCCCACTGCAGCATAACACACTGCCCACTGCAGGATAACACACTGCCCACTGCAGGATAACACACTGCCCACTGCAGGATAACATACTGCCCACTGCAAGATAACACACTGCCCATGCAGGATAACACACTGCCCACTGCAGGATATCACACTGCCCACTGCAGAATAACACACTGCCCACGGCAGGATAACACACTGCCCACTGCAGGATAACACACTGCCCACTCCAGGATAACACACTGCCCACTGTAGTTTAACACATTGCCCACTGCAGGATAACACACTGCCCACTGCAGGATAACACACTGCCCACTGTAGGTTAACACACTGCCCACTGCAGCATAACACACTGCCCACTGCAGGATAAGACACTGCCCACTGCAACATAACAAACTGCTCACTGCAGGAAAACACACTGCCCACTGCAGGATAACACACTGCCCACTGCAACATAAAACAATGCCCACTGCAGGATAACAAACTGCCCACTGCAACATAACACATTGCCCACTGCAGGTTAACACACTGCCCACTGCAGCATTACACACTTCCCACTGTCACATAACACACTGCCCAATGCAGCATAGCACACTGCCCACTGCAGGATAACACACTGCCCACTGCAACATAACACACTGCCCAATAAAATATAACACACTGCCCACTGCAACATAACACACTCCCCACCGCAACATAACACACTGCCCACTGCAGGTTAACACACTGCGCACTGTAGGTTAACATGCTGCCCACTGCAGGTTAACAGACTGCCCACTGCAGGACAACACACTGCCAACTGCAGGATAACACACTTCCCACTGCAGGTTAACACACTGCCCACTGCAGGATAACACAATGTCCACTGCAGGTTAACACACTGCCCACTGCAGGTTAACACACTGCCCAATGCCGAATAACACACTGCCCTCTGCAGGTAAACACACTGCCCACTGCAGCATTACACGCTGCCCACTGCAGGATAACACACTGCCCACTGCAGGTTAACACACTGCCCACCTCAGAATAACACACTGCCCAGTGGAGGATAACACACTGCCCACTGCAGGATAACACAATGCCCACTGCAGGTTAACACACTGCCCACTGCAGGATAACACACTGCCCACTGCAGGTCTACACACTGCCCACTGCAGGATAACACACTGCCCACTCCAGGATAACACACTGCCCACTGTAGTTTAACACATTGCCCACTGCAGGATAACACACTGCCCACTGCAGGATAACACACTGCCCACTGTAGGTTAACACACTGCCCACTGCAGCATAACACACTGCCCGCTGCAGGATAAGACACTGCCCACTGCAACATAACAAACTGCTCACTGCAGGATAACACACTGCCCACTGCAACATAAAACAATGCCAACTGCAGGATAACAAACTGCCCACTGCAACATAACACACTGCCCACTGCAGGTTGACACACTGCCCAGTGCAGGTTAACACACTGCCCACTGCAGGATAACACGCTGCCCACTGCAGGATAACACACTGCCCACTGCAGGACAACACACTGCCCACTGCAGGATAACACACTGCCCACTGCAGGTTAACAAACTGCCCACTGCAGGTTAACACACTGCCCACTGCAGGATAACACACTGCCCACTGGAGGACAACACACTGCCCATTGCAGGTTAACACACTGCCCACTGCAGGATAACACACTGCCCACTGCAGGATAACACACTGCCCACCGCAGCTTAACACACTGCCCACTGCAGGATATCACTCTGCCCACTGCAGGATAACACACTGCCCACTGCAGGTTAACACACTGCCCACTGCAGGATAACAGACGGCCCACTGCAGGATAACACACTGCCCACTGCAGGATAACACACTGCCCACTGCTGGATAACACACTGCCCACTGCAGGATAACACACTGCCCACTGCAGCATAATACACTGCCCACTGCAGGATAAAACACTGCCAACAGTAGGATAACACACTGCCCACTGCAACATAACACACTGCCCACTGCAGGTTAACACACTGCCCACTGCAGGATATCACTCTGCCCACTGCACGATAACACACTGCACACTGCAGGTTAACACACTGCCCACTGCAGGATAACAGACGGCCCACTGCAGGATAACACACTGCCCACTGCAGGATAACACACTGCCCACTGCTGCATAACACACTGCCCACTGCAGGATAACACACTGCCCACTGCAGCATAATACACTGCCCACTGCAGGATAAAACACTGCCAACAGTAGGATAACACACTGCCCACTGCAACATAACACACTGCCCACTGCAGGTTAACACACTGCCCACTGCAGGATAACACACTGCCCGCTGCAGGTTAGCACACTGCACACTGCAGCATAACACATTGCCCACTGCAGAATAACACACTGTCAACTGCAGAATAACACACTGCCTACTGCAGGATAACACACTGCACACTGCAGGATAACACACTACCCACTGCAGTATAACACAGTGTCAACTGCAGGAGAACACGATGCCCACTGCAGGTTAACACACTGCCCACTGCAGGTTAACACACTGCCCACTGCAACATAACACACTGCCCACTGCAGGTTAAATAACTGCCCACTGCAGGATAACACACTGCCCCGTGCAGGATAACACACTGCCCACTGCAGGTTAACACGCTGCCCACTGCAGTTTAACACACTGCCCACTGCAGGTTTACACACTGCCACTGCAGGATAACACACTGCCCACTGCAGGATAACACACTGCCAACTGCAACATAACACACTGCCCACTGCAGGGTTACACACTGCCCACTGCAGAATAACACACTGCCGACTGCAGAATAACACACTGCCCACTGCAGGTTAACACACTGCTCACTGCAGGTTAACACACTGCCCACTGCAGAATAACACACTGCCCACTGAGGGATAACACACTGCCCACTGCAGAATAACACACTGCCCACTGCAGGTTAACACACTGCCCACTGCCGAATAACACACTGCCCACTGCAGCTTAACACACTGCCCACTGCAGGTTAACAGACTGCCCACTGCCGAATAACACACTGCCCACTGCAGGTTAACACACTGCCCACTGCAGCATTACACGCTTCCCACTGCAGGATAACACACTGCCCACGGCAGGATAACACACTGCCCACTGTAGGTTTACACACTGCCCACTGCAGAATAAAACACTGCTCACTGCAGGTTAACACACTGCCCACTGCAGGTTAACACACTGCCCACTGCAGGTTAACACACTGCCCACTGCAGAATAACACACTGCCCACTGCAGGATAACACACTGCCCACTGCAGGATAACACACTGTCCACTGCAGGATAACACACTGCCCACTGCAGGTTAACACACTGCCCACTGCAGCATAATACACTGCCCACTGCAGGATAAAACACTGCCAACAGTAGGATAACACACTGCCCACTGCAACATAACTCACTGCCCACTGCAGGTTAACACACTGCCCACTGCAGGATAACACACTACCCACTGCAGTATAACACAGTGTCAACTGCAGGAGAACACGATGCCCACTGCAGGTTAACACACTGCCCACTGCAGGTTAACACACTGCCCACTGCAACATAACACACTGCCCACTGCAGGTTAAATAACTGCCCACTGCAGGATAACACACTGCCCCGTGCAGGATAACACACTACCCACTGCAGGTTAACACGCTGCGCACTGCAGTTTAACACACTGCCCACTGCAGGTTTACACACTGCCACTGCAGGATAACACACTGCCCACTGCAGGATAACACACTGCCAACTGCAACATAACACACTGCCCACTGCAGGGTTACACACTGCCCACTGCAGAATAACACACTGCCGACTGCAGAATAACACACTGCCCACTGCAGGTTAACACACTGCTCACTGCAGGTTAACACACTGCCCACTGCAGAATAACACACTGCCCACTGAGGGATAACACACTGCCCACTGCAGAATAACACACTGCCCACTGCAGGTTAACACACTGCCCACTGCCGAATAACACACTGCCCACTGCAGCTTAACACACTGACCACTGCAGGTTTACACACTGCCCACTGCAGGTTAACACACTGCACACTACAGGTTATCGCACTGCCCACTGCAACATAACACACTGCCCACTGCTCCATAACACACTGCCCACTGCCGCATAACACACTGCCCACTGCAGGTTAACACACTGCCCACTGCAACATAACACACTGCCCACTGCCGCATAACACACTTCCCACTGCAGGATAACACACTGCCCATTGCAGGATAATCCTCTGCCATCTGCAACATAACACACTGCCCACAGCAGGATAACACACTCCCCACTGCAACATACCACGCTGCCCACAGCTGGATAACACACTACCAACTGCAGAATAACACACTGCCCACTGCAGCTTAACACAATGCCCACTGCAGGTTTAAATATTCCCCACTGCAGTATAACACACTGCCCACTGGAGGATAACACACTGCCCACTGCAGAATAACATACTGTCAACTGCAGAATAACACACTGTCAACTGCAGAATAACACACTGCCCATTGCAGGATCACACAGTGCCCACTGCAGGATAACACACTGCCCACTGCAGGATAACACACTGCCCACTGCAAGTTAACACACTGCACACTGCAGCATAACTCACTTCCCACTGCAGGATAACACACTGCCTACTGCAGAATAACACACTGCCCACTGCAGAAAAACACACTGCCCAATGTAGGTTAACACACTGCCCATTGCAGGATAACACACTGCCCAATGCAGATTAACACACTGCCCACTGTTGGTTAACACACTGCCCACTGCAGAATAACACACTGCCCACTGCAGGATAACACACTGCCCACTGCAGAATAACACACTGCCCACTGCAGAAAAACACACTGCCCAATGTAGGTTAACACACTGCCCACTGCAGGATAACACACTGCCCAATGCAGATTAACACACTGCCCACTGTTGGTTAACACACTGCCCACTGCAGAATAACACACTGCCCACTGCAGGTTAACACACTGCCCACTGCAGCATAACACACTGCCCACTGAAGGATAACACACTGCCCACTGCAGGATAACACACTGCCCACTGCAGGTTAACACACTGCCCACTGCAGCATAACACACTGCCCACTGCAGGATAACACACTGCCCACTGCAACGTAACACACTGCCCACTGCAGGATAATACACTGCCCACTGCAGGATAACACACTGCACACTACAGGTTATCACACTGCCCACTGCAACATAACACACTGCCCACTGCAGGATAACACACTGCCCACTGCCGCATAACACACTGCCCATTGCAGGTTAACACACTGCCCACTGCAACATAACAGACTGCCCACTGCCGCATAACACACTTCCCACTGCAGGATAACACACTGCCCACTGCAGGATAACACACTACCCATTGCAGTATAACACAGTGTCAACTGCAGGAGAACACAATGCCCACTGCAGGATAACACACTGCCCACTGCAACATAACACACTGCCCAGTGCTGGATAACAGACTGCCCACTGCAGGATAACACAGTGCCAACTGCAGGATTACACACTGACCACTGCAGCATAACACATTGCCAACTGCAGAATAACACACTGTCAACTGCAGAATAACACACTGCCTACTGCAGGATAACACACTGCCCACTGCAGGATAACACACTACCCACTGCAGAATAACACACTGTCAACTGCAGGAGAACACAATGCCCACTGCAGGAAAACACACTGCCCACTGCAGGATAACACACTGCCCACTGCAGGATAACACACTGCCCACTGCAGGTTAACACGCTGCTCACTGCAACATAACACACTGCCCACTGCAGGATAACACACTGCCCATTGCAGGTTAACACACCGCCCACTGCAACATAACAGACTGCCCACTGCCGCATAACACACTTCCCACTGCAGGATAACACACTGCCCACTGCAGGATAACACACTACCCATTGCAGTATAACACAGTGTCAACTGCAGGAGAACACAATGCCCACTGCAGGATAACACACTGCCCACTGCAGGTTAACACACTGCCCAGTGCTGGATAACACACTGCCCACTGCAACATAACACACTGCCCACTGCAGGTTAACTCACTGCCCACTGCAGGATAACACACTGACCACTGCAGGTTAACTCACTGCCCACTGCAGGATAACACACTGACCACTGCAGGTTAACACACTGCCCACTGCAGCATAACACATTGCCAACTGCAGAATAACACACTGTCAACTGCAGAATAACACACTGCCTACTGCAGGATAACACACTGCCCACTGCAGGATAACACACTACCCACTTCAGAATAACACACTGTCAACTGCAGGAGAACACAATGCCCACTGCAGGAAAACACACTGCCCACTGCAGGATAACACACTGCCCACTGCAGGATAACACACTGCCCACTGCAGGTTAACACGCTGCTCACTGCAACATAACACACTGCCCACTGCAGGATAACACACTGCCCACTGCAGGATAACACACTTCCCACTGCAACATAACACACTGCCCACTGCAACATAACACACTGCCCACCGCAACATAATTCACTGCCCACTGCAGGTTAACACAATGCCCACTGCAGGTTAACACACTGCCCACTAAAACATAACACACTGCCCAATAAAACATAACACACTGCCAACTGCAACATAACACACTGCCCACTGCAACATAACACACTGCCCACTGCAGGTTAACACACTGCCCACTGTAGGTTAACATGCTGCCAACTGCAGGTTAACACACTGCCCACTGCAGGTTAACAGACTGCCCACTGCTGGATAACACACTGCCCACTGCAGGATAACACACTGCCCACTGCAACATAACACACTGCCCAATAAAACATAACACACTGCCCACTGCAACATAACACACTCCCCACCGCAACATAACACACTGCCCACTGCAGGTTAACACACTGCCCACTGTAGGTTAACATGCTGCCCACTGCAGGTTAACAGACTGCCCACTGCAGGACAACACACTGCCAACTGCAGGATAACACACTTCCCACTGCAGGTTAACACACTGCCCACTGCAGGATAACACAATGTCCACTGCAGGTTAACACACTGCCCACTGCAGGTTAACACACTGCCCAATGCCGAATAACACACTGCCGACTGCAGGTAAACACACTGCCCACTGCAGCATTACACGCTGCCCACTGCAGGATAACACACTGCCCACTGCAGGTTAACACACTGCCCACCTCAGAATAACACACTGCCCAGTGGAGGATAACACACTGCCCACATCAGGATAACACAATGCCCACTGCAGGTTAACACACTGCCCACTGCAGGATAACACACTGCCCACTGCAGGTCTACACACTGCCCACTGCAGTTTAACACATTGCCCACTGCAGGATAACACACTGCCCACTGCAGGATAACACACTGCCCACTGCAGTATAACACACTGCTCACTGCAGCATAACACACTGCCCACTGCAGGATAAGACACTGCCCACTGCAGGATAACACACTGCCCACTGCAGGTTAACACACTGCCCACTGCAGGATAACACACTGCCCACTGCAGGATAACACACTGCCCACTGCAGGATAACACACTGCCCACTGCAGGATAACAAACTGCCCACTGCAGGATAACACACTGCCAACTGCAACATAACACACTGCCCACTGCAGGATAACACACTGCCCACTGCAGGATAACACACTGCCCACTGCAACATAACACACTGCTCACTGCAGCATAACACAGAGCCCACTGCAGGATAAAACACTGCCCACTGCAACATAACACACTGCCCACTGCAGGTTAAAACACTGCCCACTGCAGCATAACACACTGCCCACTGCAGAATAACACACTGCCCAATGCAGGATAACACACTGCCCACTGCAGGATAACACACGGCCCACTGCAGCATAACACACTGCCCACTGCAGCATACCACACTGCCCACTGCAGCATAACACACTGCCCACTGCAGCATAACACACTGCCCACTGCAGGTTAACACACTGCCCACTGCAGGATAAGACACTGCCCACTGCAGCATAACACACTGTCCACTGCAGCATAACACACTGCCCACTGCAGCATAACACACTGCCCACTGCAGGATAAGACACTGCCCATTGCAGGATAAGACACTGCCCACTGCAGGATAAGACACTGCCCACTGCAGGATAACACTCTGCCCACTGCAACATAACACACTGCCCACTGCAGCATAACACACTGCCCACTGCAGCATAACACACTGCCCGCTGCAGGATAACACACTGCCCACTGCAGCATAACACACTGCCAACTGCAGGATTACACACTGCCCAGTGCAGGATAACACACTGCCCACTGCAGCATAACACATTGCCCACTGCAGATTAACACACTGCCCAGTGCAGGTTAACACACTGCCCAATGCAGGACAACACACTTCCCACTGCAGCATAACACACTGCCCACTGCAGGATAACACACTGCCCACTGCAGGATAACACACTGCCCACTGCAGGATAACATACTGCCCACTGCAAGATAACACGCTGCCCATGCAGGATAACACACTGCCCACTGCAGGATAACACACTGCCCACTGCAGAATAACACACTGCCCACGGCAGGATAACACACTGCCCACTGCAGGATAACACACTGCCCACTCCAGGATAACACACTGCCCACTGTAGTTTAACACATTGCCCACTGCAGGATAACACACTGCCCACTGCAGGATAACACACTGCCCACTGTAGGTTAACACACTGCCCACTGCAGCATAACACACTGCCCACTGCAGGATAAGACACTGCCCACTGCAGGATAACACACTGCTCACTGCAGGATAACACACTGCCCACTGCAGGATAACACACTGCCCACTGCAACATAAAACAATGCCCACTGCAGGATAACAAACTGCCCACTGCAACATAACACATTGCCCACTGCAGGTTAACACACTGCCCACTGCAGCATTACACACTTCCCACTGTCACATAACACACTGCCCAATGCAGCATAGCACACTGCCCACTGCAGGATAACACACTGCCCACTGCAACATAACACACTGCCCAATAAAATATAACACACTGCCCACTGCAACATAACACACTCCCCACCGCAACATAACACACTGCCCACTGCAGGTTAACACACTGCGCACTGTAGGTTAACATGCTGCCCACTGCAGGTTAACAGACTGCCCACTGCAGGACAACACACTGCCAACTGCAGGATAACACACTTCCCACTGCAGGTTAACACACTGCCCACTGCAGGATAACACAATGTCCACTGCAGGTTAACACACTGCCCACTGCAGGTTAACACACTGCCCAATGCCGAATAACACACTGCCCTCTGCAGGTAAACACACTGCCCACTGCAGCATTACACGCTGCCCACTGCAGGATAACACACTGCCCACTGCAGGTTAACACACTGCCCACCTCAGAATAACACACTGCCCAGTGGAGGATAACACACTGCCCACTGCAGGATAACACAATGCCCACTGCAGGTTAACACACTGCCCACTGCAGGATAACACACTGCCCACTGCAGGTCTACACACTGCCCACTGCAGGATAACACACTGCCCACTCCAGGATAACACACTGCCCACTGTAGTTTAACACATTGCCCACTGCAGGATAACACACTGCCCACTGCACGATAACACACTGCCCACTGTAGGTTAACACACTGCCCACTGCAGCATAACACACTGCCCACTGCAGGATAAGACACTGCCCACTGCAACATAACAAACTGCTCACTGCAGGATAACACACTGCCCACTGCAACATAAAACAATGCCCACTGCAGGATAACAAACTGCCCACTGCAACATAACACACTGCCCACTGCAGGTTGACACACTGCCCAGTGCAGGTTAACACACTGCCCACTGCAGGATAACACGCTGCCCACTGCAGGATAACACACTGCCCACTGCAGGACAACACACTGCCCACTGCAGGATAACACACTGCCCACTGCAGGTTAACAAACTGCCCACTGCAGGTTAACACACTGCCCACTGCAGGATAACACACTGCCCACTGGAGGACAACACACTGCCCACTGCAGGTTAACACACTGCCCACTGCAGGATAACACACTGCCCACTGCAGGATAACACACTGCCCACCGCAGGTTAACACACTGCCCACTGCAGGATATCACTCTGCCCACTGCACGATAACACACTGCCCACTGCAGGTTAACACACTGCCCACTGCAGGATAACAGACGGCCCACTGCAGGATAACACACTGCCCACTGCGGGATAACACACTGCCCACTGCAGGATAACACACTGCCCACTGCAGGTTAACACACTGCCCACTGCAGGTTAACACACTGCCAACTGCAGGATAACACACTGCCCACTGCAGGATAACATACTGCTCACTGCAACATAACACACTGCCCACTGCAGGTTATCACACTGCCCACTGCAGATTAACACACTGCCCACTGCAGGTTTACACAATGCCCACTGCAGAATAACACACTGCCCCCTGCAGGATAACACACTGCCCACTGCAGGATAACACACTGCCCACTTCAGCATAACACACTGCCCACTGAAGGATAACACACTGCCCACTGCAGGATAACACACTGCCCACTGCAGGATAACACACTGCTCTCTGCAACATAACACACTGCCTACTGCAGGATAACACACTGCCCACTGCAGGATAACACACTGCCCACTGCAGGATAACACACAGCCCACTGCAGGATAAGACACTGCCCACTGCAACATAACACACTGCCCACTGCAGGTTAACACACTGACCATTGCAGGATAACACACTGTCCACTGCAGGATAACACACTGCCCACTGCAGGATAACACACAGCCCACTGCAGGATAAGACACTGCCCACTGCAACATAACACACTGCCCACTGCAGGTTAACACACTGACCATTGCAGGATAACACACTGTCCACTGCAGGATAACACACTGCCCACTGCAGGATAACACACTGCCCACTGCAGCATAACACACTGCCCACTGCTGGATAACACACTGCCCACTGCAGGATCACACACTGTCTACTGCAGGATAACACACTGCCCACTGCAAAATAACACACTGCCCACTGCAGGATAACGCACTGCCCACTGCAACATAACACACTGCCCACTGCAGGTTAACACACTGCCCACTGCAGGTTAACACACTGCCCTCTGCAGGTTAACACACTGCCCATTGCAGGAAAACACACTGCCCTCTGCGGGATAACACACTGCCCACTGCAGGATAACACACTGCCCACTGCAGGTTAATACACTGCCCACTGCAGGATAACATACTTCCCACTGCTGGTTAACACACGGCCCACTGCAGGTTAACACACTGCCCACTGCAGGTTAACACACTGCCCACTGCGTGTTAACACACTGCCCACTGCAGGATAACACACTGCCCACTGCAGGTTACACACTGCCCACTGTAGGATAACACACTGCCCACTGCAGGTTAACACACAGACCACTGCAGGTTATCACACTGCCCACTGCAGGATAACAGACTGCCCACTGCAGGTTAACAAACTGTCCACTGCAGGATAACACACTGCCCACTGCAGGTTAACACACTGCCCACTGCAGGTTAACACACTGCCCACTGCAGGTAAACACACTGCACACTGCTGCATAACACACTGCCCACTGCAGGATAACACACTGCCCACTGCAGGATAACACACTGCCCGCTGCAACATAACACACTGCCCACTGCAGGATAACACACTGCCCACTGCAGGATAACCCACTGCCCACTGCAACATAACACACTCCCCACTGCAACATAACACACTGCCCACTGCAGGTTAACACACTGCCCACTGCAGGATAACACACTGCACACTGCAGGATAACAGACTGCCCACTGCAGATTAACACACTGCCCACTGCAGGATAACACACTGCCCACTGCAGGATAACACACTGCCCACTGCAGGATAACACACTGCCCACTGCAATATAACACACTGCCCACTGCAGGATAACACGCTGCCCACTGCAGGTTAACACACTGCCCACTGCAGGTTAACACACTGCCCACTGAAGGTTAACACACTGCCCACTGCAGGACAACACACTGCCCACTGCAACATAACACACTGCCCACTGCAGGATTACACACTTCTACACTGCAACATAACACACTGCCCACTGCAGAATAACACACTGCCCACTGCAGGATAAGACACTGCCCACTGCAGGTTTATACACTGCCCACTGCAGGTTAACACACTGCCCACTGCAGGTTATCACACTGCCCACTGCTGGATAACACACTGCCCATTGCAGGATAACACACTGCCCACTGCAGGACAACACACTGCCCACTGCAGGATAACACACTGCCCACTGCAGGTTAACACACTGCCCACTGCAGGTTAACACTCTGCCCACTGCAGGATAACACACTGCCCACTGGAGGATAACACACTGCCCACTGCAGGTTAACACACTGCCCACTGCAGGATAACACTCTGCCCACTGCAGGATAACACACTGCCCACTGCAGGTTAACACACTGCCAATGCAGGATATCACACTGCCCACTGCACAATAGCACACTACCCACTGCAGGTTAACACACTGCCCACTGCAGGTTAACACACTGCCCACTGTAGGATAACACACTGCCCACTGCAGGATAACACACTGCCCAATGCTGGATAACACACTGCCCACTGCAGGATAACACACTGCCCACTGCAGTTTAACACACTGCCCACTGCAGGTTAACACACTGCCAACTGCAGGATAACACACTGCCCACTGCTGCATAACACACTGCTCACTGCAACATAACACACTGCCCACTGCTGGTTATCACACGGCCCACTGCAGATTAACACACTGCCCACTGCAGGTTTACACACTGCCCACTGCAGAATGACACACTGCCCTCTGCAGGATAACACACTGCCCACTGCAGGATAACACACTGCCCACTGCAGCATAACACACTGCCCACTGAAGGATAACACACTGCCCACTGCAGGTTAACACACTGCCCACTGCAGGATAACACACTGCCCACTGCACGATAACACACTGATCACTGCAGGTTAACACACTGCCCACTGCAAGTTAACACACTGCCCACTGCAGGATAACACACTGCCCATTGCAGGATAACACACTGCCCACTGCACGATAACACACTGATCACTGCAGGTTAACACACTGCCCACTGCAGGTTAACACACTGCCCACTGCAGGATAACACACTGCCCATTGCAGGATAACACACTGCCCACTGCAGGACAACACACTGCCCACTGCAGGACAACATACTGCCCACTGCAGGATAATACACTGCCCACTGCAGGTTAACACACTGCCCACTGCAGGTTAACACTCTGCCCACTGCAGGATAACGCACTGCCCACTACAGGTTAACGCACTGCCCACTGCCGGATATCACACTGCCCACTGCACGATAACACACTGCCCACTGCAGGTTAACACACTGCCCACTGCAGTTTAACACACTGCCCACTGCAGGATAACACACTGCCCTCTGCAGGATAACACACTGCCCACTGCTGGATAACACACTGCCCACTGCAGGTTAACACACTGCCCACTGCAGGTTAACACACTGCCCACAGCAGGTTAACACACTTGCCAACTGCAGGATAACACACCACCCACTGCAGGTTAACACACTGCCTACTGCTGGATATCACACTGTCCACTGCTGGTTAACACACTGCCCACTGCAGGATAACACACTGCCCACTGCAGGATATCACACTGTCCACTGCAGGATAACACACTGCCCACTGCAGGTTAACACACTGCCCACTGCAGGATAACACACTGCCCACTGCAGGATAACACACTGCCCACTGCCGGATAACACACTGCCCACTGCAGTATAACACACTGCCCACTGCAGGATAACACACTGCCCACTGCAGTCTTTTGTTACCTAAATGATAAAACGTGGGAACGACGTTGGGCTGCACCTCAATTTGGCCTGGATGCCCTTTGCTGATTAGGGTGGTCATCCCCCAAGAGTTCACCACTCCCCCTCCTCGCCACCTGCCCTCCAAAACCCTGCCCCCGACTCCCCCTGTCCCCTGATGCCCCCCCTCCCGAACCCCTTTTCTCTGGGCCCATCTCCCCAATCCCCTTGTCCCCTGACCCCCCTCTCTCCTCCAGTCCTCCTCTCCTCCAAACCCCCTCTCCCTCTCCTCCGACAAACCCAGTCTCCCCCCGACGCCCCCCTCTCCCGACCATTCCCCTCCCCTGACCCTCTGTCCCCTTTCCCTGGTCTCTCTGCCTTTCGCCATTTCAGTGGGAATGGTGGGGGGGTGGGGTTCGAAAGAGCACATCCGTGGTTCACGGAGCCAACTGCCCGTATAGATCAGCAGCTGCCTCCATGATTTTAGTGAGGCAGGCATCTGAGACCCAAAGTGTGCAGCTTAGTCCTGGTCGGAGCAGGTCTGAACCTTGTTGGTTCGTTTGGGTAGCCGGGGTACACTTTTGGAGAGGTATGGTACACCTTTGGATAGGGTTCCATGATACCTTTGGAAGAGGTCATACACCCTTTGGGAGAGGTAAGGTGCATCTTCGGCATTGTTAAAAATAGACATGAATGTGCATTAAGAAGTGCATACACTATTTGGAACTGTCAAACCTGTCAAGGGATTTAACTCTGGCCTTTAAATTTTAATAAAAAGTAAAGTTTTAAAAAAAATCAGCACTTGCTATTTCTCTCTGTCTGTTGAAACAGGCCTGAGGGTTATCATTACAGGATTTGTGCTGATTGCTTGATTTTACAACCTAACATTATCACATTAAGTGAGCAGATTGATTGACAGCTCCAAGTGGTTATAGAATAGAGATGTTTGTTTTCATAAGAGATCAGTTGAAGGAATTTTAATGTACTGAATGTTTTTTTTTAATCAATGAGAGTTTTTTAAATATTGATTTCATCAATGGACACGTTAGTTTATGTCAAGATGGTTCCTGAGGTTTGCTCATGGTGAATACTAGGCACATTGGGATGGAGGGGGTAAGGGAAATGAGTGATGGGTGGGGGGAATATGGGTTGGCATGAGTTTGCACTAAGTTGGCATGGGAATGGGCCATGGGGATGGGTTGGAGCATGGGTTGGCATGGAGGGGATGAGGGGCCATGTGATGGGTCAAGGGCACAGGGTGGCGCAGGGGGTATGAGGACATGTGGAGTGGGTGGGGTGCATGAGGTTTTCACAGGCTGGCATGGAAGGGGCATGGGGAGTGTGGGGTGGGGGGAATAAGGGCTGGAGGGATTTTCTTTTTTGCTTTATTCGTTTTTTATTTAACAACTTTAACAAAATGCCGGTGCACCAAGTCAGGCTTTCGGCCTAGCGGCCTCCACACACAACCGCCTCCACCCTCGTTACAAATCGCCCGGCCCAACACCCAGCATACCCACCACCCCGGAATGAAAATCCAAATTCCAGGCCACGTTCCCCTGGTTGGGTTTGTGTAGCCGGGTAATATCCCAGCTCTGCATTCCTGACAGGGGAGCGAAATTTCATCAAAATCCCTCTCATACAAACCTACCCAGGGCCAGGATTTCACGGTCCCAATTGGAACCAAAATGGAGGTGGGGCTGGGAGAAACTGGAGTCTGGTCCCGGCTCTGGTAGGGGGTGAAAGGGGTAAGGGGGAGTGAGGGTGGGTAAGAGGGAGTGAGGGTGGGTGTGGGGGGGTGAAGAAGGCAATGGGGAATGAGGGCAGGTATGGGGTGAAGGGGTAAGGGGGAGTGAGGGTGGGTATGGGGGTGAAGGGGTAAAGGGAGTGAGAGTGTGTATGGGGTGGTGAAGGGGTAAGGGGAGTGAGGGTGGGTATGGGGTGAAGGGGTAAGGGGGAGTGAGAGTGGGTATAGGGTGAAGGGTAAGGGGGAGTGAGGGTGGGTATGGGGGGTAAAGGGGTAAGGGGAGTGAGGGTGTGTATGGGGTGAAGGGTAAGGGGGAGTGAGAGTGGGTATGGTGTGAAGGGTAAGGGGGTGAGGGTGGGTATGGGGGTAAAGGGGTAAGGGGAGTGATGGTGCGTATGGGGTGAAGGGTAAGGGGGAGTGAGGGTGGGTATGGGGGGTAAAGGGGTAAGGGGAGTGATGGTGGGTATGGGGTGAAGGGTAAGGGGGAGTGAGGGTGAGTATGGGGGTAAAGGGGTAAGGGGAGTCAGGGTGGGTATGGAGGTAAAGGGGTAATGGGAGTGAGGGTGGGTATGGGGGGTAAAGGGGTAAGGGGAGTGAGGGTGGGTATGGTGGGTTGGGGGTGTGAAGGGTTGTGGGGTGGGTTGGGGGGTGACATAATACTGATCCACGTTGTTTTATTTTTTGTTTTGAGCCAGTGATGTTCTCATCCCCAGAGACAGGCTGCGAAACTGGGCTGGATCAGCATTGGCCCATCTCCATCTCAGGGCCTGTTTCTGCCTCTGGAGACAGGGGGTCTCTATCCAGCCCACACCCACCTCCCTAAAATGAAAATAGAGCAGATGGGCTCCTCCTGGGCAGAGATGAGGTCGCGGGTTTGGGAAAATTCCCAACTTGGTTGGCCAGCAGCTCACAGGAGCCGGGATTTCCATCCCCTGGGTCTTTGATCCCGGGAAAGGCCCAGATTGGCACTTAAAATGGCGGACATTCCCCACAGGAGATGACACAGGGCTCTCGGCATCTCTCCAACCAGCGGGTGAGTACCCCATCGCCTGGATTAAACTCCAGAATGATAAGGGCAGCAGACATGTAGAAAAACCACCAAGATCCCCTCCAATCCACTCACCATCCTGACTTGGAAATATATCGGCCGTTCCTTCACTGTCGCTGGGTCAGAATCCTGGAGCTCGGTCCCTAACAGCACTGTGGGTGTACCTACACCACATGGACTGCAGTGGCTCAAGAAGGCAGCTCACCCCCCACCTTCTCACAGAATCACAGAATTGTTACAGCAGAGAAGGAGGCCATTGGGCCCATCGTGTCTGCACTGGCTCTGCGAATGAGCAATTTACTGAGCACCATTCTCCTACCTTCCCCCCATAACCCTGCACATTCTTCCTTTTCATATGACAAAGGATGATAATCCCTTTGAACCTGCCCCATCCACACTCTCAGGCAGTGCCTTCCAAACCCTAACCACTCGCTGCATGAAAGAGCTTTTCCTCAGATCACTTTGCTTCTTTTATTAATCGCTTTAAATCTGTGCCCTCTCACTCTCGATCCATTCACGAGTTTTACAGTTTCTCCCTATCTACTCTGCCCAGACCCCTCATGATTTTGAATATCTCTGTCAAACCTCCTCTCAGCTTTCTTATCTCATAGAAAACGGTCCTAACTTCTCCAATCTATTCTCTTAACTGAAGTTCCCCATTCCTGGAAACATACTCGTGAGTCTTTTCTACACTCGTTCTGATGCCTTCACATCCTGGGCAGTGCCCAGGACTGGACACAATCCTCCGGCTGAGGCCGAACTAGTGTCTTTGTGTCAAGATAACCTCCTTGGCCCTTGTACTTTATGACCCTATTAATAAAGTTTAGGACATCCTTTAAAAAGTACCTGGATGAGCTCTTGGCACGTCATAACATTCAAGGCTATGGGCCAAGTGCTGGTAAATGGGATTAGCTAGGTAGGTCGGTGCAGACTCGATGGGCTGAAGGGCCTCTTCTGCACTGTGTGATTCTGTGATTCTGTGGTACCTTATGCTTTATTACCCACTCTCTCAACCTTTCCTGCCACCTTCAATGACTTATGCACATATACACCCAGGCCCCTCTGCTCCTGCAACCCCTCTACAGTTGTATCCTTTATTTTATAAAGTCTCTCCATATTCTTCCTACCAAAATGAATCACTTTGTGTTTCTCTGCATTGAACTTTATCTGCCAACCTGTCTATGTCCTTTTAAAGTCCTACACTGTCCTCCTCACAGCCCGCAATGCTTCCGAGTTTTGTATGGTCTGCAAACTTTAACATTGCCCCCTGCGCACCAAGGGCTAAGGCCGGAATTTCCTGACCCCTCCCGCCGACGGGGTCTTCCGGTCCCACTGAAGTCGACGGGCGTTTGAGGGGCTCGCCGCACCCGCTGCCATGGTGGGGGTCAGAAAATCCCGGCCGAGGTCATCTCAAGGGCAATTGGGGATGGGCCACAACGACCGGCCTTGCCAGCGACATCCACATCCCATTAACGGAGGATAAAAGAGGCCCGGATACCGGGCTCGAGTCTCCGCAGTGGGGCGCAACACGCTGAGCCACGGCTGACCTGTACCTGAGTAAAAACGCAACAAAACCGGATGGAGATATTCAGTTGTGGTCTATCCTTGATGACTGACCTCAATTCACCAACAGAATTCTCACTAATCCATCACAGCACCGATCGCTTTTTATCCTCCTTGATCTGTGTTGATTGCCGCAAGCACAATTTCTGACTGTTACTCTAATCTCTTCCCTTTCATTTGTTTTTGAACTGTTATCTATCCTACCTTTGCTACATAATCCCTTCCTGCTGTTTACTGGCTTAAGGTCCTTGTGACTCTCGCCCTATTTATCCTTCCCATGAGGAGCCTGGCCCAGTCTGCTTCAGCTGGAGCCCGGCCTCAATGGGACACATCCTTTCTGTGTCCCATCTAATGGGTTCCCCCTTTCCACACCGCTCCTTCAGCCTCGTCTTCCATCTGCTTATCCCCAATTTTACATGTGGCTCGGGTAATCACCCAGAGATTTTAAACCTTGAGGGTCCCGCTTTTTGATAGAGCCTACTAGCTCCTCAAGGGACAACACCACTAACTCTCGCGCGCACACCCTCACATCTCCGTCAGGCTCATACCCTCACGAGCTCGCGCCCTCCATCCCGTCCATGGCTCCGCTCACCACACAAACACTCCACTCAGTGCCGCGCCTACTGCTCACAATCTCTCCATTTGTTTTCAGGCAGGAGAAGCTGGCTCACAACAGCAGGACTTGTTCCCTACTCTTCCCTATGGTTTTGGCCCCAACATTGATCGCAGTAACTGGATTCTCTCTCTCTCCCTCTCCAATATCCCTGGCACCAAGTAGGCAACAAACCAACTAGGCCTCAATCCTGCTTATAAAGGATGTGATCTGTCCTCCGAATTATCAAAACCCCTATAACTACATTACAATCCCATGTCCTGGTCCTCCTCCCTCCCCCAACTTTGGACAGCTTCCTACTCCAAGGTGCCATGCTCCTAATCCCGGCTGTCATTCCGACAGTCCTTATCATTCTCCTGACGTTGTACCTGTTGGATAAGGTCAGTTTCTGCAGGTCCGCGTTCTCCATCTCAGCTGAGTTTGCCTTACTCCGTATGCCATCGGTCACACAAACCCTGGCCTGAACTTGTACCTCTCTATGAGGTGTGGCCAAGGTCTGGAGTAAGCTGTCCAGAAACTGCTCCCTCTCTCTAATGTGCTGTAATGTCTCAAAGGCCTCTTGGCCAGGAGGTTTGAGATGGAGGCATCAATTCTAGATGAGGCAGTCTCATAATCTCACTCAGACAGTCTGAGTCTCAAACTCTCTCAGTCTCCATTCCAAGCACACTGTGTGCTCTGCCATGTCTTAGCCTAGATTATTTATGCCTATTTCTTACCTGCTGTAATTTGTGTTTCTTTCTTTAATCACTAACTTGCACTAAGCACTGAAGAACTGGACCCAAGCTGACTCGAATCGCTATCAGTGGAATCGGCCCAGATTCGCACTCAGTGCGGAATCGGGCGGGAAAAAGGACATTTTACCCGCCGACTGCAATGGCGGCTTTTCACGTCCTCATTAATCATGCATCCCCAGGAAACACGGCCATGAATTCGCCCACCAAGCCATCACCTCGCTGCTTCCTCATGCTGGGCGCCATGTTTAAAGTGCAGCCATGCGCACACCTCTCAGCGCTACCAGCCCAGGGCTGCTGTACAGGAGACATGGCCCCGAAAGGCAAGAAGACTGCAGCCTCCCCGATTCAGTGACGCATCCCTGGGACACCTTTTAGAGGCCTCACCGTGATGCCCTCTGCCCCCACTCTGGGCGAAGGCCAGCAAGCAAGGTCACCAATCCAGCATGGCAGCCGGTGGCAGTGGTGGTCAGTGCCAACACCCTGCAAAAGAGGGCAACCACCCAGTGCTGCAAGAGAGTGAATGGTCTCGTCCGTTCTGCCAGGGTAATTCACTCTTCTCATCGCTCTCAACTCACACACTCCCAAACCCATCACACATCCACAGGGATCTCACACCTCAAGGGACAACACCACTAACTCTCACACACACCCTCACATCCCCATCAGGCTCATATCCTCTGGAGCACGTGTCCTCATCCCGTCCATGGCTCCGCTCACCACACAAACATTCCACTCAGTGCCGTGTGTCCTGCTCACACTCTCTCTATTTGTTTTCATGCAGGAGAAGCTGGCTCACAACAGCAGGGAGAGGTCCCAGACAAGTGGTGGAGTGGCCCACATTAGGCCCCTCACTCACTTTGAGGAGTGTGCCATTGCGCTGACTGGTGAGGATGTGGACCATGCCTGTGGTGACAGTGAGGTCAGTGGCGAACACCCACGTGAGGATCCTGCACCACATCATCCCTCTCTCAACACAACTGTGAGTGTCTCTCTCTCTCTCTCCTGCTTTTGACTCTGTTGCCAGGCACTAATTATCTCTACTTTGGTTCACAGGGAGCTCTGCCAAGCGACCGACACCCTCAGCCAGCCAGTCCCTCAGCTCCACCCACATCCTCGCCTCCAGCCAAGAGGACACCTCCTCCATTGAAGAGCTGGAAATAAGCAGCCTGGAAGACCCATCACAGCGCTTACCCACACCCTGCACCAGCGCAGAGACACACACCTCGGTAGGGCCTGGATCTAGAGCAGGCTCGGGTTCACAATCTGGTGGTCACCGCACGGACACGTGTCCACAGCAGGAGGAGGCAGGTTCAGCCGATCTCCCCGGCACTCGGAGGGCTGCTGGAGAAGAGGCATCTGTCAGGTCCGAGTCAGATGACGAGCCTCTAGATTCGGCCTCCCAACTCATCCTGGAGAGTCAGCAGAAGGAGGGGGAACATCACGCAGAGCTGTTAGAAACCCTCAACAGAGTGGCACCTGAGTCGGAGGAGTGCGTCCGCCTGCTCTCTGATGAAGTGGTGCCCACATGTGCGTATGGAGGTCTCCATGGAGACCCTGGTCCAGCAGAGCGCAGAGATGCGCACAGGCCTGAACTCCCTCGTGGTAACCATGAGCGAGTTCCTGCAGTGGCAACGCGAGAGGGAAACGGGGCATCTCGACATCTCTCCAGGTGCTCCTTCCCCTGAAGGAATCAGGCTGGGGCACTCGGAAGGGAGGAGAAGCAGCAGCTGGACACCCCTGGGTCATCCACTCAGGAATCTCAGAGGCTGTCCTCTCCCTCCGAGTCCCCTTTGCCTGTGACCCCCTCATCCTCATCCTCTGTCACCACAAAGGGCCCACAGCCTCCTGACACCATCATTGCCCCCTCCCAATTTCACCCCCCCCGCCAGTACACTTTCCTCCCCCACTCACAGCTGGACCACTCTCCACCCCCTCGACAATTATCCGTTGCAGCCCGTGGCCAAGACACTGATGTCCCGAAGCAGACCCTCAACGGTGACCTTCCACCTTCCTTGAGCTGCTTCATGGAGGAGCCGCGTCCATGACAACCCACCCAGCACACGATGGGCGTGTGTTCCTCCAGGTTCCGGTTGCTGTTGGGCTCCAGCATCTTCTGCTCTTCAGGGATGTCCTCAATGTGAGCAAGGCCCTGATGGTAAAGTCCCAACTACTGCACATCACACTCGTCAAGGCCTGTTCTAAACCTGCCTGTTTTCCTGCTGACGCGGGCAGTAAATTTGACGTGGGGGTGGGGAGGAGGTTGATTCTGGTGAGCTGGGCTTATAATGACATGCAGATGAATCGAAAATGAAATTCCCGGTGTCCAGCGGTGGTAAAGGCGGCCGCCATTGACGGGCAGAGTGGACAACCACAAACCGACAGCGTCAAACCAATTGTTGGGCCTTCCCGCCATCTTGTCTGCTCACACCCACCATGACTCCCGACGACGAGGGTGAGAGGTGGACAGCAGCACCTCCGAGTGATAGAAGTGTTCAAAATAATGAGCGGTTCGGGCAGAGTGCACAGGGAGGGAACTGTTCCCACCGGCGGAAGGGTCCGGAACTGGGTGGGGGGACGCCAGCACAAGGCGATTGGCAAAAGGAGCGGCTATGAGATAAGGGAAATATTGTTCAGACGGTGAGTGGTGAGGGTCTGGAATGCGCTGCCTGAGAGCGTGGTGGAGGCAGGTTCAATCGGGGCCTTCCAAAGAGAATTGGATAATTATCTGAAGAGAAAACAAATTGCAGGGCTGGAGGGGAAAAGGTAGGGGAACAGAACTAGGCGTGTTGCTCTGACAGAGAGTGGGTACAGACTAGACAAGCTGAATTGTCTCCTGCTGTTACAATCCCATGACTCAACGATTCTATGATATTCAGGCAATCACTTACAGTCAATTGACATTTAAGTGTCAGTGTGCACACAGATTCCATTGATTGCTGACTAACTCTGTCGACTTATTTTTTTACAATTTTTTCAAATTTCTGAGTTAAATTTAAAAAGCTAAACTAAAAACTCAACTGTTAAACTAAATTTCAGCTCCATACAACTCACCCACTACCACATAGCAGAGAGTGTCCACTTGCTCCAAAAACCCAACCTTTGAACTTGGTTTTATGATGCACTCACTTCTGTGATCGCTGACTGTGACATCGAGCTGACAAACTAACTGGTGGAACAACATGACTGCGCCCAGGATGGGTTAAAGTTAATGGCACCAACCCTCTGTGTTTGGAAGATTCTTGGATAGATATGTGTGTGTGTGTAATGTGTTGTGTGTTTGTGCATGCACGTGTGTGTGTGTGTGTATGTGTGAGTGTGTGTGTGTATGTGTGAGTGTGTGTATGTGTGAGTGTATGTGTGTGTGTGTGTGTATGTGTGAGTGTGTGTATGTGTGAGTGTATGTGTGTGTGTGTGTGTATGTGTGAGTGTGTGTATGTGTGTGTGTATGTGTGATTGCGTGTATGTGTGTGTGTATGTGTGATTGCGTGTATGTGTGTGTGTGTGCATGTGTGTGTAAGTGTGAGTGTGAATGTGAGTGTGTGTATGTGTGAGTGTATGTGTGTGTGTGTGTGCGCATGTGTGTGTGTATGTATGTGAGTGTGTGTATGTATGTGAGTGTGTGTATGTGTATGTGTGTGTGTATGTATGTGTGAGTGTATGTGTGTATGTATGTGTGATTGTGTGTATGTGTGTGTGTATGTGTGTGTGTGTATGTGTGTGTGTATGTGTGTGTGTGTATGTGTGAGTGTGTGTATGTGTGACTGTATGTGTGTGTGTATGTATGTGTGTGTGTGTATGTGTGAGTGTATGTGTGTGTGTATGTATGTGTGAGTGTGTGTGTGTATGTATGTGTGATTGTGTGTATGTGTGTGTGTATGTGTGAGTGTGTGTATGTGTGAGTGTGTGTATGTGTGTGTGTATGTGTGAGTGTGTGTATGTGTGTGTGTGTATGTGTGTGTGTATGTGTGTGTGTGTGTATGTGTATATGTGTGTGTGTTTTGGTTTATATGGGTTTCCACACATCTGTATATGCATGTAAAGTAGTGAATTTTCATCTGTGTCTCTCTTTGTATGTAGGTACAGGTGTGTGTATGATTATATCAATGTGTGTACATGTGCACAGATGTGGACAGCTGTGAATTGTGTGTTCCTTTTATTCATTCTCAGGAGGTGGTCTGCAACCTCAGAAAGCACGGCAGACTCTTATCCTCGAATTTTTTATAATTCATTCATGGGATGTGGGTGTCGCTGGCTAGGCCAGCATTTATTGCCCATCCCTAGTTGCCCTTGAGAAGGTGGTGTTGAGCTGCCTTCTTAAACCGCTGCAGTCCATGTGGTGTAGGTACACCCACAGTGCTGTTAGGGAGGGAGTTCTAGGATTTTGACCCAGTGACAGTGAAGGAACGGCGATATATTTCCAAGTCAGGATGGTGAGTGGCTTGGAGGGGAACTTGCAGGTGGTGGTGTTCCCATGTATCTGCTGTCCTTGTCCTTCTAGATGGTAGGAGTCATGGGTTTGGAAGGTGCTGTCTAGGGAGCCTTGCTGAGTTCCTGCAGTGCATCTTGTAGATGGTCCACACTGCTGCTACTGTGCGTCTGGGGTGGAGGAAGTGAATGTTTGTGGATGGGGTGCCAATCAAGTGGGCTGCTTTGTCCTGAATGGTGTCAAACTTCTTGGTTCATTCCATGTGCTGATGGTTCCTCCACAATGATATTAAGGATAGAATTCCAAGGTCTGGGGCCGTTGACATTGAAGGAATGCTGATAAATCCCGAAGATGTAAAGGAAATAAAGTATCTTTCATGAACGCAGGGTGACCCAAAATGCTTTACAACCAACGAAATACTGTTGAAGCAGAGCCACTCTTGTAAGGATGGAAATGTAGCAACCAATTTGCACACAGCAAGGTCCCACAGACAGAAATGTGAGAATGACCGGAGAATCTCGAGGAATGAATATTGGCCAGGACACAGGGAGATCTCCCCTCTCTACTTCAAAATAGGGCCATGGGATCTTTCACATCGACCTGAGAGAGCGGGTGGCATTTGAGTTTAACAATCCCCCCGAAAGATGCCCCTCAATACTGAACTGGAGCGTGAGCCTGGGTATTGTGCTCAACTTCCTTTAATCCACAACCTATTGACTCAGAGGCGGGAGCGGCTAACAACTGAGCCACAGCTGAAGCCACACAGGGTTCATGGAGGAAATTTCAGAGCTTGGGGCCTTGGTGGCTCAAGGCAATGATGGAGAGAAGGGAGTCGGAGCCAGGTTTCGAGGAGCGCAGATATCCCGGAGGGTTGTAGAGCTGAAGGAGATCATAAAAGAAATAGGGAAGGGCGAGGCCATGGAGGGAGCCGAAAACAAGGATAAGGATTTTAAAATCGACGCACTGCTGGACCGGGAGCCAATGTAGGTCAACGAGCACAGGAGGTGACAGGCAAACAGGACTTGGTGAGAGTTTGGACATGGTCAGCAGAGTTTTGGATGAGTTGAAGTTGAAGGAGGGCGGAAGATGGGAGGCCTGGAAGGAGCGTGTTACAATAGCCAAGCCCCGAGGTCACGGAGGGCATGGATGAGGGTTTCTGCAGCAGATGAGCTGAGACAAGAGACCAACGTCTCTAGGCACTGAAATCATCCTTTCAATGGACGGGCAAGGTTAGAAATTCTTCCCCTCTATCCTGTCAAAAACAATTTCTAAAAAAATGAATTATCAGCAAATGGAAAAGCTGCCAACAACTCCATATTACCATGGTAACCAAGGATGACATAATCAGGTCATGATGGAAGAGATCCAGCAACCCACAATCTGTGGTAAATGATGTTAAGAAGCAGGTAGCACTAACACAATGGGCTTATAACAACAATCTGTTCCAGGAGGAAGAATCAATTCACAGAATCGCATTTAAAATATAACATTCTTCAGCAGGACAGACAGTCATTAGATCATTTCAGCTGACCTTAGGGGGCAGGATTGGAGGCAAAAATGATAAATGCTTTTGCTCCCAGGGACTATTACAGAAAGTAATAGCAATTATCTCCACAGACGACATATGAACCAGTATTTCTCTGCAAAAATTTGAAGTAAGGCATCCATTTACCCCTGAGTGCCTGTCCTAAGAGCACATTAACCCCTCTGTCTGATACACCCCAAAATACAGCACATTAACCCCTCTGTCTGATATACCCCAAAATACAGCACATTAACCCCTCTGTCTGATACACCCCAATACCACAGCACATTAACCCCTCTGTCTGATACAACCCAAAATACAGCACATTAACCCCTCTGTCTGATACACCCCAAAATACAGCACATTAACCCCTCTGTCTGATACACCCCAATACCACAGCACATTAACCCCTCTGTCTGATACACCCCAAAATACAGCACATTAACCCCTCTGTCTGATACACCCCAAAATACAGCACATTAACCCCTCTGTCTGATACACCCCAAAATACAGCACATTAACCCCTCTGTCTGATACACCCCAAAATACAGCACATTAACCCCTCTGTCTGATACATCCCAATACCACAGCACATTATCCCCTCTGTCTGATACACCCCAAAATACAGCACATTAACCCCTCTGTCTGATACACCCCAAAATACAGCACATTAACCCCTCTGTCTGATACACCCCAAAATACAGCACATTAACCCCTCTGTCTGATACACCCCAAAATACAGCACATTAACCCCTCTGTCTGATACACCCCAAAATACAACACATTAACCCCTCTGTCTAATACACCCCAAAATACAGCACATTAACCCCTCTGTCTGATACACCCCAAAATACAGCACATTAACCCCTCTGTCTGATATACCCCAAAATACAGCACATTAACCCCTCTGTCTGATACACCCCAAAATACAACACATTAACCCCTCTGCCTGATATACCATAATACCACAGCACATTAACCCCTCTGTCTGATACACCCCAATACCACAGCACATTAACCTCTCTGTCTGATACACCCCAAAATACAGCACATTAACCCCTCTGTCTGATACACCCCAAAATACAGCACATTAACCCCTCTGTCTGATACACCCCAAAATACAGCACATTAACCCCGCTGTCTGATACACCCCAAAATACAGCACGTTAACCCCTCTGTCTGATACACCCCAAAATACAGCACATTAACCCCTCTGTCTGATACACCCCAAAATACAGCACATTAACCCCTCTGTCTGATATACCCCAACATACAGCACATTAACCCCTCTGTCTGATACACCCCAAAATACAGCACATTAACCCCTCTGTCTGATACACCCCAAAATACAACACATTAACCCCTCTGTCTAATACACCCCAAAATACAGCACATTAACCCCTCTGTCTGATACACCCCAAAATACAGCACATTAACCCCTCTGTCTGATATACCCCAAAATACAGCACATTAACCCCTCTGTCTGATACACCCCAAAATACAACACATTAACCCCTCTGCCTGATATACCATAATACCACAGCACATTAACCCCTCTGTCTGATACACCCCAATACCACAGCACATTAACCTCTCTGTCTGATACACCCCAAAATACAGCACATTAACCCCTCTGTCTGATACACCCCAAAATACAGCACATTAACCCCTCTGTCTGATACACCCCAAAATACAGCACATTAACCCCGCTGTCTGATACACCCCAAAATACAGCACGTTAACCCCTCTGTCTGATACACCCCAAAATACAGCACATTAACCCCTCTGTCTGATACACCCCAAAATACAGCACATTAACCCCTCTGTCTGATATGCCCCAAAATACAGCACATTAACCCCTCTGTCTGATACACCCCAATACCACAGCACATTAACCCCTCTGTCTGATACACCCCAATAGCACAGCACATTAACCCCTCTGTCTGATATACCCCAAAATACAGCACATTAACCCCTCTGTCTGATACACCCCAAAATACAGCACATTAACCCCTCTGTCTGATATATCCCAAAGTACAGCACATTAACCCCTCTGTCTGATACACCCCAAAATACAGCACATTAACCCCTCTGTCTGATACACCCCAATACCACAGCACATTAACCCCTCTGTCTGAAATACCCCAAAATACAGCACATTAACCCCTCTGTCCGATACACCCCAAAATACAGCACATTAACCCTTCTGTCTCATACACCCCAAAATACAGCACATTAACCCCTCTGTCTGATACACCCCAAAATACAGCACATTAACCCCTCTGTCCGATACACCTCAAAATACAGCACATTAACCCCTCTGTCCGATACACCCCAAAATACAGCACATTAACCCCTCTGTCTGATACACCCCAATACCACAGCACATTAATCCCTCTGTCTGATACACCCCAAAATACAGCACATTAACCCCTCTGTCTGATACACCCCAAAATACAGCACATTAACCCCTCTGTCTGATACACCCCAAAATACAGCACATTAACCCCTCTGTCTGATACACCCCAAAATACAGCACATTAACCCCTCTGTCTAATACACCCCAAAATACAGCACATTAACCCCTCTGTCTGATACACCCCAAAATACAGCACATTAACCCCTCTGTCTGATATACCCCAAAATACAGCACATTAACCCCTCTGTCTGATACACCCCAATACCACAGCACATTAACCCCTCTGTCTGATACACCACAAAACCACAGCACATTAACCCCTCTGTCTGATACACCCCAAAATACAGCACATTAACCCCTCTGTCTGATACACTCCAAAATACAGCACATTAACCCCTCTGTCTGATACATCCCAAAATACAGCACATTAACCCCTCTGTCTGATACACCCCAAAATACAGCACATTAACCCCTCTGTCTGGTATATCCCAAAATACAGCACATTAACCCCTCTGTCTGATACACCCCAAAATACAGCACATTAACCCCTCTGTCTGATACACCCCAAAATACAGCACATTAACCCCTCTGTCTGATACACCCCAAAATACAGCACATTAACCCCTCTGTCTGATACACCCCAAAATACAGCACATTAACCCCTCTGTCTGATACACCCCAAAATACAGCACATTAACCCCTCTGTCTGATATACCCCAATACCACAGCACATTAACCCCTCTGTCTCATACACCCCAATACCACAGCACATTAACCCCTCTGTCTGATACACCCCAATACCACAGCACATTAACCCCTCTGTCTGATACACCCCAAAATACAGCACATTAACTCCTCTGTCTAATATACCCCAAAATACAGCACATTAACCCCTCTGTCTAATACACCCCAAAATACAGCACATTAACCCCTCTGTCTGATATATCCCAAAATACAGCACATTAACCCCTCTGTCCGATACACTCCAATACCACAGCACATTAACCCCTCTATCTGATATATCCCAAAATACAGCACATTAACCCCTCTGTCCGATACACCCCAATACCACAGCACATTAACCCCTCTGTCTGATATATCCCAAAATACAGCACATTAACCCCTCTGTCTGATACACCCCAAAATACAGCACATTAACCCCTCTGTCTGATACACCCCAAAATACAGCACATTAACCCCTCTGTCCGATATACCCCAAAATACAGCACATTAACCCCTCTGCCCGATACACCCCAAAATACAGCACATTAACCCCTCTGTCTGATACACCCCAATACCACAGCACATTAATCCCTCTGTCTGATACACCCCAAAATACAGCACATTAACCCCTCTGTCTGATACACCCCAAAATACAGCACATTAACCCCTCTGTCTAATACACCCCAAAATACAGCACATTAACCCCTCTGTCTGATACACCCCAAAATACAGCACATTAACCCCTCTGTCTGATATATCCCAAAATACAGCACATTAACCCCTCTGTCTGATACACCCCAAAATACAGCACATTAACCCCTCTGTCTGATATATTCCAAAATACAGCACATTAACCCCTCTGTCTGATACACCCCAAAATACAGCACATTAACCCCTCTGTCTCATACACCCCAAAATACAGCACATTAACCCCTCTGTCTCATACACCCCAAAATACAGCACATTAACCCCTCTGTCTGATACACCCCAAAATACAGCACATTAACCCCTCTGTCTGATATACCCCAAAATACAGCACATTAACCCCTCTGTCTGATACACCCCAAAATACAGCACATTAACCCCTCTGTCTCATACACCCCAAAATACAGCACATTAACCCCTCTGTCTGATACACCCCAAAATACAGCACATTAACCCCTCTGTCTGATACACCCCAAAATACAGCACATTAACCCCTCTGTCTGATATATCCCAAAATACAGCACATTAACCCCTCTGTCTGATACACCCCAAAATACAGCACATTAACCCCTCTGTCTGATATATCCCAAAATACAGCACATTAACCCCTCTGTCTGATACACCCCAATACCACAGCACATTAACCCCTCTGTCTGATATATCCCAAAATACAGCACATCAACCCCTCTGTCTGATACACCCCAAAATACAGCACATTAACCCCTCTGTCTGATACACCCCAAAATACAGCACATTAACCCCTCTGTCTGATACACCCCAAAATACAACACATTAACCCCTCTGTCTGATACACCCCAATACCACAGCACATTAACCCCTCTGTCTGATACACCCCAAAATACAGCACATTAACCCCTCTGTCTGATACACCCCAAAATACAGCACATTAACCCCTCTGTCTGATATACCCCAAAATACAGCACATTAACCCCTCTGTCTGATACACCCCCAAATACAACACATTAACCCCTCTGTCTGATACACCCCAATACCACAGCACATTATTTTCTTTTATTCATTCATGGGATGTGGGCTTCGCTGGCTGGGCCAGCATTTATTGCCCATCTCTAGTCGCCCTTGAGAAGGTGGTGGTGAGCTGCCTTCTTGAACTGCTGCAGTCCATGTGGTGTAGGTACACCCACAGTGCTGTTAAGAAGGGAGTTCCAGGGTTTTGACCCAGCGACAGTGAAGGAACGGCCGATATATTTCCAAGTCAGGGTGGTGAGCGGAATGGAGGGGAACTTCCAGGTGGTGGTGTTACCATGTATCTGCTGCCCTTGTCCTCCTAGATGGTAGTGGTCGTGGGTTTGGAAGGTGCTGTTGAAGGAACCTTGGTGAATTCCTGCAGTGCATCTTGTAGATGTATACACTGCTGCTACTGTGTGTCGGAGGTGGAGGGAGTGAATGTTTGTAGATGTGGTGCCAATTGAACAGACTGCTTTGTACTGGACGGTGCCAAGCCTCTTGAGTGTTGTACAAGCTGCACTCATCCAGGCAAGTGGAGAGTATTCCATCAAACTCCTGACTTGTGCCTTGTAGATGGTGGACAGGCTTTGGGGAGTCAGGAGGTGAGTTACTCGTCGCATGATTTCTAGCCTCTGACCTACTCTTGTAGCCACAGTATTTATATGGCTAGTCCAGTTCAGCTTCTGGTCAATGATAACCCCTAGGATTTTGATAGTGGAGGATTCACTGATGGTAATGCCATTGAACATCAAGGGGTGATGGTTAGATTCTCTCTTGTTGGAGATGGTCATTGCCTGACACTTGTGTGGCACGAATGTTACTTGCCACTTGTCAGCCTAAACCTGGTTATTGTTCAGGTCTTGCTGCATTTGAAATGAAGACTTTCTCAAACAGCAGAACAGAAGTACAGCAGAAGGAACTCGTGGAGACTCTGCTGAATTACGAGATAACTCAAGATGAAGCAAGCAAGCTTCACAAAGGAAAGAAAAAGCCTGTTGAAGGATCTTCACGGATTACAAGGATCCCTAGGACAAAACGTGCTCCTCTGGAATTGTAGGCCGCTCAAGGACGAAGGCACCATGGATGTTCCCCAGGATGGGGGCATTCATGAAGATCAAATTCTTGATGTGGTCACACGCCAAGTGCACCCTTATTGAGTTGTCACTCTTATGAAAGCTACAAGAAAAAGACTGAGGAGCTGAAGAACTGGCTGAATAAAAATGAGGAGGCATTGAAAGGAAAAGCCATTTTTTTCCCTCAGAGGGTTGTGAGTCTTTGGAACTCTCTTCCTCCAAAGGCGGTGAAAGTCTCTGAATATTTTTAAGGCAGAGCTAGATAGATTCTTGATGAACAAGGGGGTGAAAGGTTATTGGAGGTAGGTAAGAATGTGGGGTTGAGATTACAATCAGATCAGCCATGATCTTATTGAATGGCGGAGCAGGCTCGAGGGGCCGAGTGGCCTATTCCTGCTCCTAGTTCGTATGCCGTAGATCTTCCCAAGCTGCGAGTGGATAGTGAAGTCTCGAGTAACACAACTGCAGAAATGAAACAAATTAAGACTTTACTGGGCCTGGGCAACAGCGAGACCAAAATGAAGGACGAGGGCAAAGTTCTGCAGCAGACAGAGAAAGAAGAGACAGAAATAAGATCGGAAAACGTAAATCCGACACTGAAGTGCAAGGACGTAGGAGAAGAAATAGCGCCGGACGTCCCAGACGCACTGTGAACTATTGAGCTGTTGATAAATGAAATGGTTGAAATGAAAATTAAGAACCAAGGATATCAAGAAAAAAACTGAACGGTTGCAAGGAAAAGTAGAAAAGGGGTTTCATAAAGGAGAGCGAACAGTATCAGGTACAACTAGCAGAAGCAAAATTAAAGAACGTGAGCTCGAAGGATAGCACATACAAATCAAACTCTGCTAAGGAGAACAGATGCAGAGAACCAACTTTCACATACAGGAGGTGAGTTTGATGAAATGTTGGAGTTTCAATGTGAAAAGAGCAATTACACTTTGGAACTTTGATCCAATCTGAAGAAAATGAAGGATGAGATGCACCATATGGAACAGCAAATCCAGGTTTTAAAGGCAGAACGGGAAAATCCTAAGGAACAGGCTGATGATCTAGCAAGTGCATTGGGAGAATCTAAGGAGCATTGTCAGTGTCCATGGAAGAAAGACCCCGAAAGGAACTGAATTCCCAGGAGCAGCTGGAAAGTGCGATTAAGCTACAGAACTCTATTTTGGCCGGCACAGTAAGGATGGGCTGAATGGCCACCTTCTGTCTGGTAAATTTTCCGCAGCTGAAATATACGGGGTTCAGTGGCCCCCCCCGATCCCCTGGTTAAAAGGTCAGTGGGGATCCCGCTGAGGGGACTGGCTGCCCCACGGCAATTTAACGACCAACTGGCCGTTAATCTGGAGGCGGGAATTCCGCCTTTCAGGGACAGGAAGTCCCGCCTCAGAGAGCTAAAATTGCCCATTCTTGGTAAACCTCCTCCGTACCCTTTCTACATACATCTGTCCTGTAATGCAGCGACCAGATCTACATGTAGCTAGTGTTTTATGACGTTCTAGTATTTATTCATACTAGGCCAGCCTGTATTGCCCATCCCTAGTTTCCTGTGTTCAGAGGGCATTGCTGTAGGTATGGAATCACATGTAGGCCAGACAGGGTGAGGACAGTAGATTTCCTTCCCTAAAGGGGCATTAGGGAACCCGGTGGGTTTTTACAACAATCGACAATGGCTTCATGGCCATCATTAGACTTTTAATTCCATCATCTGCGGTGGTGGGATTCGAACCCGGGTCCCCAGAGGATTACCCTGGGTCTGCTGGATTACTAGCCCAGCGACAACACCACTACACCATCACCCCCCCTTTTCGCATGTACTATGCCTTGGCCAATCAAGTATCCCGCCTGCTTTCTTAACCATCTTATCTATCTGTCTTTTTACCTTTGGGGTCAGTGGACATGCACTCCAAGGTCCCTCGCTTCCTCCACATTTCCTCTACCATTTATTGTGTGTTCCCTTAGAGAGGAAAAAAGAAGTCAATGATAACACTCATTAACCACTCGCTTACCCAGTGTCCTGTTGTATCGCTCCTCTTTGTTTATTTGTTGAATAAATCCCTCTGCTTCCGCTCTGGTCTGCGCTCTCTCCCCTGAGTGTCTTTTTTCCCCCCCTCTGTTTATACTCCTGTTGCCTCCGCTCAGCTCCGCGTTCCCTGAGGCTTGGTTCTGCCAGGTTCCCTGAAGCTCCCTGGATGGGTAGATAGGAAGGCGACCCTGCGGGCAAGAGAGCAGGCCCCGCGCTCCTGGGCAAACCGAGACTCGAGCTTCCTGAGTAGCCTGGGTTTGGAGGTGTCGAGCGGAAGGTGATAGGCTTTAGCTTCTGTCAAAGCCAACGCCACCGTTAAAGAGAAATGGAAGCCAGAGACAGAGAGCTCATTCCGAGAACTGATTCAAGTCCCACTCAAGGAATTCTGGTAACAATATAATATGACAAGCTGCCGATGGATTCGAGCCCAGTCTGTGAAGCTAAATGGGATTAAATGGGAACCAATCCAAGCTGTTAATTGAATCACTACAACTCAATTTGATTAAGAAACAAGGTTGAGTTATAGTTAAGCGCTATGCCAGGTGCCATCTGTAAGAACACAAGAGATAGAAGCAGGAGTAGGCCACTCGGCCCCTCAAACCTGCTCCACTATTCAATAAGATCATGACTGATCTTATTGTGGCCTTAACTCCACTTTCCTGCCTGCCCCCATAACCCTTGGCTCTCTTGTAAATCAAAAGTCTGTTTAACTCAGCCTTGACTATATTCAATGGCCCAGCCTCCACTGCTCTCTGTGGAAGACAATTCCAAAGATTAATGACCTTCTGAGAGAAGAAATCCCTCCTCATCTGAGTATTAAATGGGAGACCCCTCACTTTGAAACAGTGCCCTCTAGTCCTAGTTTCCCCCAAGAGGTGAAACATTCTCTCAGCATCTACCCTCTCAAGCCCCCTGAGAATTTTAGTTTCAATAAGATCACCTCTCATTCTTTTAGACTCCAATGAGTATAGGCCTAGCCTGCTCAGTCATTCCTTCATCCAAGGGATCAGCCTGGTGAATCTTCTCTAAACCACTTCCAATGCAAGTTTGTCCGTGCTTAAGTAGGGAGATCAAAACTGTACACAGTACTCTAGATGTATCTGGTGTTTAGATGAGCACTTGAAATGCCATACAGGGCTATGGGCCAAGTGTTGGAAAATGGGATTAGAATAGATGGGTACTTGATGGCTGGCAAGCACATGATGGGCCGAAGGGCCTGCTTCTATGCTGTATAGCTCTATGACGCTGTGGGCAGAATTTTCTGCCTGTCGGGCGGGCGGGCGGGTCCGACCCAATCTCCGGCGGGCATGGAGCCGATCCCTGCCAGTAAAGTGGGCCCCGCCGCCATTTTATGTGGGCGGGCCAATTAAGGCCCGCCCATCATGATGTCCAGCGGGAAGCGCTATGCGCTCCCTGTGCGGGCGGGGAGAATCCCTAAATACGAAAGCGCGCTCTTTCACGCATGCGTACAAAAGAGCGCACATCTCCCTGAGGCTAAGTGCAGCCTCAGGGAGATCGCCTGGACTTTGAAAAATATTAAAAATTGAAAAAAAATCCCTTACATGTCCCCATCGTGTGACAATGTCACATGAGTTGGGACATGTTCATAATTTACAGAATAATTTTATTAAACTTTTTAAAACCCTGCATGAAACATCATCCCGCCGCTGGGTGAGGTTTCATGTTTTCTCTATTTGCCGCCGGGGCTCCTGGCCAACCCGCCAGCCTTAAGGTTGGACGGGCAGGTCCTTTAATTGTTTAAATGATCCTGTCAATGGCCTCCATTGGCCATTGACAGGTTGGCGGGCCCGCGGCTGATTTTGCTGCGCCCCCGCCTTCCTGAAAATTTTAATGGGGCGGGATGACGTGGGGGAGTTCCGCCTGACATCATTCCGCGTCATTTTACATGTCTGCAAGCGGGCCCCGCCCCCTGCTCGCCGATGGCAAAATTCTGCCCTATGACTCTATGTGGTCTCACTAATGCCCTGAATGGTTGTAGCAAGACTTCCCTACTTTTATACTCCACCCCCCTCGCAATAAAGGCCAACATTCCATTTGCCTTTCTAATCACTTGCTGTACCTACATGCTAACTTTTTGTGATTCATGTACAAGGACACTCAAATGCCTCTGTACTGCAGAATTCTGAAGTCTCTCTCCATTAAAATAATATTCTGCTTCTCTATTCTTCCTGACAAAGTGGACAACCTCGCATTTTCCTACATCATATTCCATATGCCTAATTTTTGCCCACTCACTTAACCTATCCATATCCCTTTGCCGACTCTTTGCATCCTCCTCACAACTCACTTTCCTACCCATCTTCGTATAGTCAGCAAGTTTTGCTACAATATTGTCGTTAATTTAGATTGGAAATAGCTGAGGCTCCAGCATTGATCCCTTTGGCACTCCACTAGTTACAGTTTACCACCCTGAGAATGACCCATTTATCCCAAGGCTGTTTCCTACCAGTTAGCCAGTCATGTCTCCATGCTAATATATCACCCCCAAACACCATGAGCTTGTGTCTATGTGGCACCTTTTATATGGCACCTTATCGAATGCCTTTTGGAAATCCAAATACATTACATCTACTGGTTCCTTTCTATCCATCCTGCTTGTTACATCCTCAAGGAACTCTAATAAACTTGTTGAACACAACTTCCCTTTCACAGAACCATGTTGACTTTGCCCGATTGTATTCTGATTTTCCAAATATCCTGCTACTATGTCTTGAATAATGGATTCAAGCGTTTTCTTTATGGCAGGTTTTGGGCTAAGTGGTCCATAGTTCCTGCTTTCTGTCTCCCTCCCTTCTTGAACAGGGATGTTACATTTGTGACTTTCCAATCTGCTGGGACCTTTCCAAGATCTGGAGAATTTTGGAAGATTACGACCAATGCATTCACTATCTCTGCAGCCACCTCTTCAAAGACCCTTGGGTCATCAGGTCAAAGGAACTTGTCAATTTTCAATCCCACTAGTATTCCCCATACTTTTTCTCTCGTGATCGTGATTGTTTTAAGTTCTTCGCTCCTTTTGGTTCTTGATTTTCTACTATTCTTCGGATGCCTTTTGTGTCTTCTCTGCGAAGACAGATCTAAAATCCTTTTCAATGCCTCTGTCATTTCCTCACTCGCCCTTGTTAATTCCACAGTCTCACCCTCCACGGGGCCGACGCTCATTTTAGTGGCTCTTTACCTTTGGCCATTCTTAGCCAGTTTAATTACTTTTTTAACGGCCTTAATAGGCCGTTGACAGTTCGGCGGGCGCGCAGCCACCTCCGGGGTGCACCCGCCGAGCGGAATATCGAGATGACGCACGATGACGTCGGGACGCACACCCGATGTTATCGTGCGCTGTTTTACGTGTCGGTGTGTCAGGCCCGCCCCCGCACGCTGATGGCAGAATTCAGGCCCTATATGTTGTTGTTGACCGTGCAGCGAGGGCACTGACAGATCTTGTCCTTCCAACATTGCCCGTTGAGTCCTGACAATGCCCTCAGGACAGTGTTGCAGGACTGAGTTCCAGGATAATGTTATATTGACAATGAAGTAACAGCCATGTCAGGATGGAGTGGAACATAGAGGCGATACTTTCATCCCTGATTTGTTCTTCTTAGTTGGAACGCTCACAGGGGAAGGTATAACCTTGATGAGCTGCTGAGAGCAATGGTGGTACACCTGTGTGGAGGTAATGGGGAATTGAAGGCTGCAGAGATGACAGGAACATTGTTTAATCTTCACATCGATTGGACAAATCAATGTTCTGCAATGTTCCTTCTGTCTTGAGCTTTAGGCGTGGGACTTGGTTAGTAGACAGACTGTAGCCTGCAGTGCATTGCTTTAACTTGCCTTTTATAGAGGACTGCAGCTCTAAACAGAGGGAGCTGCCCTGGAGTGTGTGCTGTCTTACTGTCCCCCCCTGGAACGTTCAGAGGAGACCAGCACAGAAATCTAGTCCAGGGCAATGCAGGAGTGGAGACAACCACACTACAACCATGAAAAATTAAATACATAGACAATACTGGGACTAATCCGCCTCATTTCCAACAGGCTCGGTCATGTCACCAATTGTCCAAGCCCAAAATAGCAGGAACCTTGTATCTTATAAAGAATAACAGTCCCTGTGGATTTTATAGAGGATAGCAGCTGCCGTGCAAATTATAGAGAATAGCTGGTCCTGTGTATAGTACAGAGAATAGAAGCCACTTGTGTATATTGTAGAGAATAGCACCCCTGTCGATATTATACAGTACAGCAGCTGCTTTGTACATTATATAGAACAACAGTTGTTGAGTACATTATAGAGAATAGCAGTTCCCCTGTATATTGCAGAGAATAGCAGCCCCTGTATATATTATAGAGAATAGCAGTCCCTGTGTATTATAGAGAATAGCAGCCCCTGGGTATATTATAGAGAATAGCAGTCCCTGTGTATTATAGAGAATAGCAGCCCCTGGGTATATTGCAGAGAATAGCAGTCCCTGTGTATATTATAGAGAATAGCAGCCCCTGTATATATTATAGAGAATAGCAGTCACTGTGCATATTATAGAGAATAGCAGCCCCTGTGTATATTATAGAGAATAGCAATCGCTGAGTATAATATCGAGAATAGCAGCCCCTGTATACATTATAGAGAATAGCAACCCCTGTGTATATTATAGAGAATAGCAATCGCTGAGTATAATATCGAGAATAGCAGTCCCTGGGTATATTATAGAGAATAGCAGCCCCTGGGTATATTATAGAGAATAGCAGTCCCTGGGTATATTATAGAGAATAGCAGCCCCTGTGTATATTATAGAGAATAGCAGCCCGTGTGTATATTATAGAGAATAGCAGCCCCTGTGTATATTATAGAGAATAGCAGTCCCTGGGTATATTATAGAGAATAGCAGTCGCTGTGCATATTATAGAGAATAGCAGTCCCTGTGTATATTATAGAGAATAGCAGCCCCTGTGTATATTATAGAGAATAGCAGCCCCTGCGTATATTATAGAGAATAGCAGTCCCTGTGTATATTATAGAGAATAGCAGCCCCTGGGTATATTATAGAGAATAGCAGCCCCTGTGTGTATTATAGAGAATAGCAGTCACTGCATATTATAGAGAATAGCAGTCCCTGTGTATATTATAGAGAATAACAGCCCCTGTGTATATTATAGAGAATAGCAGCCCCTGTGTATATTATAGAGAATAGCAGCCCCTGTGTATATTATAGAGAATAACAGCCCCTGTGTATATTATAGAGAATAGCAGTCCCTGGGTATATTGTAGAGAATAGCAACCTCTGTATATATTATAGAGATTAGCAGTCCCTTTTATATTATAATGAATAGCAGTCCCTGTGTTATTATAGAGAATAGCAGTCCCTGGGTATTTTATAGAGAATAGTAGCCCCTGTGTATATAATGGAGAATAGCAGTCCCTGGGTATTTTATAGAGAATAGTAGCCCCTGTGTATATTATGGAGAATAGCAGTCCCTGGCTATTTTATAGAGAATAGCAGTCCCTGGGTATATTATAGAGAATAGCAGTCCCTGGGTATATTATAGAGAATAGCAGTCCCTGGGTATTTTATAGAGAATAGCAGTCCCTGGGTATGTTATAGAGAATAGCAACCCCTGTATATATTATAGAGATTAGCAGCCCCTTTTATATTATAATGAATAGCAGTCCCTGTGTTATTATAGAGAATAACAATCCCTGGGTATGTTATAGAGAATAACAATTCCTGTATAGAATTTAGAGAATTGTAGTCCCTGTGTATATTAGATAGAATAGCAGTCCCTGGGTATATTATAGAGAATAGCAGCCCCTGTGTATATTATAGAGAATAGCAGCCCCTGTGTATATTATAGAGAATAGCAGCCCCTGGGTATATTATAGAGAATAGCAGCCCCTGTGTATATTATAGAGAATAGCAGCCCCTGGGTATTTTATAGAGAATAGCAGCTCCTGTGTATATTATAGAGAATAGCAGCCCCTGGGTATTTCATAGAGAATAGCAGCCCCTGTGTATATTATAGAGAATAGCAGCCCCTGTGTATATTATAGAGAATAGCAGCCCCTGTGTATATTATAGAGAATAGCAGCCCCTGTGTATATTATAGAGAATAGCAGCCCCTGTGTATTTTATAGAGAATAGCAGCCCCTGTGTATATTATAGAGAATAGCAGTCCCTGGGTATATTATAGAGAATAGCAGCCCCTGGGTATATTATAGAGAATAGTATTCCCTGGGTATATTATAGAGAATAGCAGTCCCTGGGTATATTATAGAGAATAGCAGTCCTTGGGTATTTTATAGAGAATAGCAGTCCCTGGGTATATTATAGAGAATAGCAGCCCTTGGGTATTTTATAGAGAATAGCAGCCCCTGGGTATATTATAGAGAATAGCAGTCCCTGGGTATTTTATAGAGAATAGCAGTCCCTGGGATTATTATAGAGAATAGCAGTCCCTGGGTATTTTATAGAGAATAGTAGCCCCTGTGTATATAATGGAGAATAGCAGTCCCTTTTATATTATAGAGAATAGCAGTCCCTCGGTATATTATAGAGAATAGCAGCCCTTGTGTATATTGTAGAGAATAGCAGTCCCTGGGTATTTTATAGAGAATAGCAGTCCCTGGGTATATTATAGAGAATAGTAGCCCCTGTGTATATAATGGAGAACAGCAGTCCCTTTTATATTATAGAGAATAACAGTACCTGTCTTCTTATAGAGAATAGCAGTACCTGTGTTCTTATAGAGAATAGCAGTCCCTGTATATATTATTGAAAATTGCAGTCCCTGTGTATAGTATAGATATATCAGCCTATGTATATATTACAGAGAATAGCAGCTACTGTGTACATTATTGAGAATAGCAGTCCTGTATATATTGTAGATAATAGCAGACCCTATATATATTCTAGAGAATAGCAGGTGTGGTATATTGTACAGAAGAGTGTTAAAGAGAAGGTAACTGCTGTGTATATTATGTTGTAATATTCCTTAAAGGGATATCAGCATGACATCACTAGAAGGGAAATGTGTCATGTGATCCAGTCTTAGTTTCACTTTTGCCTTGAGCAGAGTGCACACACACAGCTCTGATGCCTTCAAGCTTTATACCTATGTCTAACTGTTCTCATGTGCCTAGTCTTAATAAATGAACCCATAACGTGTTTACCCAATCCCTTATGAGCGATTGATGCCTTGTGTCTTGTACAGTAAATAATAATAACACGACATGGTGATCAGCGGTGGTCAGACAGGTGACAGCAAGATTAAGTATAAGTACGACATGGTGAACAGCCTTAGACCGTGCTATGTGGTGTGAAATGACCCGCGACGTTTTGGTCGGACCACAATGAAGTTGCAGCATTGGGGAGCATTGACGAGGCAATGGGGTGACTGCGAAGATCAGCTCTAGAGACGCAGCGCCGAGCTGGTGCTCAAGTAATGAGCTGGTAAGCAGATGGATCCATCGTGGTGAGGTTGCAGCACATTGCCTGTTAGTTCCGTGAGCGGGACATCATGTCGAAAGGATCACCACTGGGTTAGCTCGGTCGGGAAAGGTGAGTGACCAGGGTGTGGGCCGGAGCAAGGGAGAGCCAAACAAAAAAAAAACAAAAAATGCTGTATTAAAATCGGGCCAGAGAAGGTTGCGATTATAATGGGCGGCTTTGGGAGTTGCTGAACCATGAGTTGAATAAAAAGCAAAGACTCCACTACTCCGTGGTGCGTTCCCGCCTCAACCTGTTTTTGTGGGCAGATCTTCAGAAAAGCATGTGAAAACGTCTACAGCAACACCCACCCCAGTTACTACAGAAGAAGGAAAGTCAAAGGGACATTGTCAGAATGTCCAGAAAAGACTCCAGTTTGAACTGGGATGCAGCTGACTTACTTCCCGAATTTAAGATGTTTGAACAGCGTACAGAGCTATGGTATGTTGATTCAGCTGTGTCTGAACCAGACAAGCAAGCCATAAAAATTCACCCAGCAATTGAAAATGAAGATCTACACAGGCTGAACACATCAGGATTAACAGAAGAGCTAAAAGATCCCCAAAAGATATGGACTACACTGGAAGACTGGTTCAGAATTAGGTTAAACTTCCGTATTCATCGGCTAGAGTTCATGTCATTTTGACAACAGTCTGCAGAATTCACAGCAGATGCAGTGAAAGGGTACGAACTGTGATTTTTCAAATGCAGAGCTAACAAGACAGAATTGTTGAGTTGGTGTTCGCCTCAACTCCCTTGGAAACATCCCAGAAAGATCTGCTAGACAAATCCAAAATGTATAGCATCAAAGAGCTACTCAAGGACGGACGTGGATGGTGGGTAGAGTTGAGGAACCGCAAAGGTAAAAAAACCATAATGGGAGTTATGTACAGGCCTCCGAACAGTAGTCAGGATGTGGGGCACAAGATAGACCAGGAGATAGAAAGGGCGTGTAAGAAAGGCAAGGTTACAGTGATCATGGGGGATTTCAATATGCAGATAGACTGGGAAAATCAGGTTGGTAGTGGATCCCAAGAAAGGGAATTTGTGGAATGTCTACGAGATGGCTTTTTGGAGCAGCTTGTGGTGGAGCCCACTAGGGAACAGGCAATTCTAGATTTAGTGATGTGTAATGAGGCAGATTTGATAAGGGAGCTTAAGGTGAAGGAACCCTTAGGAGGAAGTGACCATAATATGATATAATTTACCCTGCAATTTGAGAGAAAAAAGCTGGAATCAGATGTAACGGTATTACAGTTCAATAAAGGCAACTACAGAGGCATGAGGGAGGAGCTGGCCAGAATTGAGTGGGAGATGAGCCTAGCAGGAAAGACAGTGGAACAGCAATGGCAGGAGTTTCTGGGAGTAATTTGGGAGACACAGCAAAAATTCATCCCTAGGAAGAAGAAGCATACTAAAGGGAGGACGAGGCAACCATGGCTGACAAGGGAAGTCAGGGACAGCATAAAAGCTAAAGAGAAAGCATACAATGCGGCAAAGAGCAGTGGGAAACCAGGGGATTGGGAAGCCTACAAGGACCAACAGAGGACAACTAAAAAAGAAATAAGGAGGGAGAAGATTAAATATGAGGGTAAACTAGCCAGTAATATAAAAGAAGATTGCAAGAGTTTTTTAGATATATAAAGGGTAAGAGAGAGGCAAAAGTGGACATTGGGCTGCTGGAAAATGACGCTGGAGAAGTAGTAGTGGGGAACAAAGAAATGGCAGAGGAACTGAATAGGTACTTTGCGTCAGTCTTCACGGTGGAAGACACGAGTAACATCCCCAAAGTTCAAGAGGGTTGGGGGGCAGAGGTGAGTATGGTGGCCATTACCAAGGAGAAGGTGCTAGGAAAACTGAAAGGTCTGAAGGTGGATAAATCACCTGGACCAGATGGATTACACCCCAGAGTTCTGAAGGAGATAGCTGAAGAGATAGTGGAGGCGTTAGTAGTGACCTTTCAGGAATCACTGGAGTCAGGGAGGGTCCCAGAGGACTGGAAAATCGCTAATGTAACCCCCCTGTTTAAGAAGGGAGTGAGGCAAAAGACGCGAAATTACAGGCCGATTAGCCTGACCTCGGTCATTGGTAAGATTTTAGAGTCCATTATTAAGGATGAGATTTCAGAATACTTCGAAGTGCATGGTAAAAATAGGGCAAAGTCAGCATGGTTTCATCAAGGGGAGGTCATGCCTGATAAATCTGTTAGAATTCTTTGAGGAGGTAACGAGTAGGTTAGACAAAGGAGAGCCAGTGGATGTTATCTACTTGGACTTCCAGAAGGCCTTTGACAAGGTGCTGCACAGGAGGCTGCTCAGTAAGATAAGAGCCCATGGTGTTAGAGGCAAGGTACTAGCATGGATAGAAGGTTGGCTGTCTGGCAGGACGCAGAGAGTGGGGATAAGGGGGTCCTTCTCAGGATGGCGGCCGGTGACTAGTGGAGTTCCGCAGGGGTCAGTGTTGGGACCACAGCTTTTCACTTTATACATTAATGATCTAGATGAAGAAACTGAGGGCATCCTGGCTAAGTTTGCAGATGATACAAAGATAAGTGGAGGGACAGGTAGTATTGAGGAGGCGGGGAGGCTGCAGAAGGATTTAGACAGGTTAGGAGAATGGGCAGATGGAATACAATGTGGGGAAGTGTGAGGTCATGCACTTTGGTAGGAAGAATAGGGGCATAGACTATTTTCTAAATGGGGAGAGAATTCAGAAATCTGGAGTGCAAAGGGACTTGGGAGTCCTAGTCCAGGATTCTCCTAAGGTTAACTTGCAGGTTGAATCGGTAGTTAGGAAGGCAAATGCAATGTTGGCATTTATTTCGAGAGGACTAGAATATAAAAGCAGGGATGTGCTGCTGTGGCTTTATAAGGCTCTGGTCAGACCACATTTAGAATATTGTGAGCAATTTTGGGCCCTGTATCCCAGGAAGGATGTGCTGGCCCTGTAGAGGGTCCAGAGGAGGTTCACGAGAACGATCCCAGGAATGAAAGGCTTAACGTATGAGGAACGTTTGAGGACTCTGGGTCTATACGCGATGAAGTTTAGAAGGATGAGGGGGGATCTGATTGAAACTTACAGAATACTGAAAGGCCTGGATAGAGTGGACGTGGGGAAGATGTTTCCATTAGTAGGAGAGACTAGGACCCGAGGGCACAGCCTCAGAGTAATGGGAAGACCTTTTAGAACAGAGATGAGGAGAAACTTCTTTAGCCAGAGAGTGGTGAATCTATGGAATTCATTGCCACAGAAGGCTGTGGAGGCCAGATCATTGAGTGTATTTAAGACCGGGATAGATAGGTTCTTGATTGGTAAGGGGATCAAAGGTTACGGGGAGAAGGCGGGAGAATGGAGTTGAGAAACTTATCAGCCATGATTGAATGGCGGAGCAGACTCGATGGGCCGAATGGCCTAATTTCTGCTCCTATGTCTTATGGTCTTATGGTCTTATGGACGTAAATACAAAGCAATTCTCACAGGTCGACAAATCTTACAGGTCCTAAGTGCAACTCCAGTTGCTGATGCAGTCAAAAAAACACCTAAACGTAGCAAGACCTGTGGAAGGTGTGGCCTTCTGCAAACACCAAGGAAATGCCCAACTTTCCAGCGATTCTACAAGTCATGTGGTGGAAAGGACCATTAGCAGAGCACTGGAGCAAAGACTGATGTGGCTACAAAGAGCCGTGCATTGATCCAAACAGACCATACACAATGGATACCTTCAAACAATGAGAATGACCATCTGGTATCCCATCAAAAACATACACACGAGGTGATTGACAAACCAGAAAATGACAATGAAGTGCACAACGAGACAAAGAGCAGTGAACGCATGCTTCACACCATCAATCTCATGGAAAACATGGCTACTGTCACACTGTCCAAAGTGTTTGCCAAGATTCAAATTATCTGTCCTAAGAAAGTTGGTAATTACTTGTTATTGGCCAAGATTGACACGGGGCAAGTGCCAACATACAATCCCTGCGAATTCTAAAAGACGCATCCACAGATGTGGAAGGCCATGGCAAAACCTACTACCGTGAAACTTTCAGTGTACAACACTTCACTAATTCCATGTGCAGGATCCGTAGTCCTGGGGGGCAAGTACGATCAATCCTCCTGAGTGTCACAGGGGTTCTACCTCATGGAAACTAAAAGCCCAGTGATTGCTGGTCTACTGGCGTGCCCTGACCTCACACTAGTCACAAACCATGGAATCTGTCAAATGTCACAACGCAGATTAACCTAAGAAACTACTCTTATCACCTCAGTTCACAATCTATCATCAAAATATCCAGAGTGTTTTGACAAAATTGGCAGTTTCAAGGGAACTGAAACATTACACTTGTAGGAGAATGCAAGTCTGACAATTGATCTACCGTGTAAGTGCAGCATCCAAATAGAAGACAAATTGTAGATTGAACTGGACAAAATGGAGAAAGATGGAATTGTCAAGAGTACAAGAACATACAGATTGGTGCAGCTTAATCACGAGTGTCATAAAGAAGGGTGGATCATTGAGAGTATGCCTTGATCCACCATGTTTAAACACAGCTTCGAAATGTTGTCCTTACAAAATACCCACCTTAGAAGGGTTAAATCCAAGATTTGCAGATGCAAAATTCTTTTTGAAGCTTGATGTCAAGCATGGTTACTGGCCAGTACATCTAGCAGAGAAGTCCCAAGAACTTACTACATTTCATATACCATTCGGACGATACTGTTTTCAATGACTTGTTTTCGGGTATTAGTTAGCCAGGATCTCTTTCAAGCTCACATGCACTGTACCCAGGATGAATCTGTATCCCCAGTGACATAGCCGTTGTGGGAAGAACAAAGCAAGAACATGACCACAATCTGCATTTAGTGATGCAAGCACCATGCAATGTTCAACAGTCTGAAATGTGACATCAGCGTGCAGCAGATCAATTTCTTTGGTTCTATTTATTCCAGTGCTGACATATGTGCCGATCCAAGTAAAATCGAGGATATTAAAGTCATGCCGACTCCTCAAGATAAGGACAATCTTCAAGGTTGTCTAGGTCTATTTAATTTTATGTATCCATATGTTCCCAATTCCACTCAAAAATCTTCATCACTAAGGGAATTGTTGAGTAAGGATGTGCCTCTCCTGTGGCATCAAGACCATCAGTGCATCTTCGAAACACTGAAACAACCATTATCAGGAGCGTCGATACTGCAATTTTATGATCCTAGGGAGACAACTACCCTGGAGATAGATGCCTCACAGAAAGGTATGAGAGCATGCAGACTACGAAAAGGCAAACCCATCGCATTTGCTTCAAAATCTCAGTCCATAAAGTAATCCAACTACTCCAACATCAAGCAGGAAACATAAGCTTTAGTGTTTGGAATCATGCATTTTCAAACCTATCTATTTGGCAGAAGATTTGTGGTAGAGACCGAGCACCAGCCACTGGAGATGATTTGGTGAAAACCATTGACCAGTGCACCACCAAGATTGCAATGTCTCTTGATTGTGAGATTAGGTACAAGCCAAGTAACATGATGGTCACACAGATACACCTAACTGACTGCCTAACCCAGTGGATAAGAAGATATATCCTTAGATCTACAAGTTGACTTCATTGACATCGAACTTGAAGATGTCCCCAAATTGATCTGGTGCATTTTGAGCAATGCAAATGCCAACAGCTACAAGAAGACACAGCGAAAGATTCTGCACCACAGGAACTGTGCAAAATAATAATCAAGGACGGCCTGATTCAATGGATACTGCAAAGTGTTATGATATGGCAGGTGGTATTTGCCAGGCTGACCAAATCCACAAGGGAAACTTGGCCACACTATCACAACGATTTTACAATTTGTATTTATTAACGAGAAGGCTGGTGCACTGAAGTCAGAAGTAATGAGTCCACGACCACTTTTAGAGATTTTAAAGATTAAATTAAAACATTTATTAACAAAAGAAGAATAAACTTAAACACACACAAGATTACAGTTACACAGTTATAACAGTTCCCAAAATTTCCACTTAAGCAGACTCCCAACTTCGCACCCCCTTTAAGGCAACAGTCCAAGTAGATTTCAAATTTATAAAGTCATTCAGCAATATTACCACAAGCACCTACTGGACAGTGGATATCCAAAAGCTTTTAACACAATTTTGGTTACTGGAACAGCAAACATCTGCAGGCTTTTTCCCCAAGTCTGTTTCATACAGTCACCTTTCAAGATTTCACACAGCCACACCTCACACAGTCATTCATCCTTCTTTAAATATATTTCTTCCTTTTTGATCTGTAAATCCCATTGTTCCAACTTGTCTTAGAAGTTACTTTTCCCAGAATATAAAAATCTTTCATGTTATCATTATGGCCAGCACTTCTTGGAAAAATAAACTTAATCACTTTGCCTTACTTATTTTGTCAGTTGTAAAAATCTTACCATGTCCCTTTGAAAATCGAACACTTTTCCCACTAGTCTAAAAATGCAAATTTCATTCACACCATCTCTGCTGAGACCTCACCCTAGATTACTCATCTCCATTTCAAACATCTGTTTTACACGTCACTTCTTTGATAATTTAAACCTTGCAGTCTAATCGTCTCTAGTTTAATTCAATTAGCCACACAAACAGAACCATACACACACACACACACAAATTTATGCCTGCTTTAAAATACACCGCAGTAATATTAGAAAAAGTATGATAGTTCCTTGACAAAAGGCTATGGGCCCTGACAATATTCCGGCAACAGCACTGAAGACTTGTGCTCCAGAACTTGCCACACCCCTAGCCAAGCTGTTCCAGTGTAGCTACAACACTGGCATCTGCCCAGCAAAGTGGAAAATTGCCCAGGTTTGCCCTGTACACAAAAAGCAGGACAAATCCAACCCATCCAATTACCACCCCACCAGTCTACTCTCCATCATCAGTAAAATGTTGGAAGGGGTCACCAGCAGTGCTATCAAGCGGCAATTGCTTAGAAATAACCTGCTCACTGATGGTCGGTTTGGGTTTTGCCAAGGCCACTTGACTCCTGACATCATTACAGCCTTGGTTCAAACATGGACAAAAGAGCTAAACTCCAGAGGTGAGGTGAGAGTGACTGCCCTTGACATCAAGGCAGCATTTGACCGAGTGTGGCATCAAGGAGCCCTAGCAAAACTGGACTCAATGGGAATCAGGTGGAAAACTCTCCACTGTCTGGTGTCATACCTAGTGCAGAGGAAGATGGTTGTGGATGTTGGAAGTCAATCATCTCAGTTCCAGGACATCACTGCAGGAGTTCCTCAGGGTAGTGTCCGAGACCCAACCATCTTCAGCTGCTTCATCAATGACCTTCCTTCCATCATAAGGTCAGAAGTGGGAATGGTCACTGATGACTGCACAATGTGCAGCACCATTCGTGACTCCTCAGATACTGAAGCAGTCCATGTCCAAATGCAGCAAGGCCTGGACAATATCCAGGTTTGGGCTGACAAGTGGCAAGTAACATTCTCGCCAAACAAGTGCCAGGCAATGGCTATCTCCAACAAGAGAGAATCTAATCATCGCCCCTTGACATTCAAAGGCAATACCATCGCTGAATCCCCCACTATCAACATCTTACAGGTTACCATTGACCAGAAACTGAACTGGACTAGCTATATAAATACTGTAGCTAAAAGAGCAGGTCAGAGGCTAGGAATCCTACAGCAAGTAACTCAGCTCCTGACTCCCCAAAGCCTGTCCACCATCTACAGGGCGCAAGTCAATGGTGTGATGGAATATTCTCCACTTACCTGGATGAGTGCAGCTCCAACAACACTTAAGAAGTCTGACACCATCCAGAACAAAGCAGCCCACATGATTGGCAGCTCATCCACAAACATTCACTCCCTCCACCACCGACGCACAGTAGCAGCAGTGTGTACCATCTACAAGATGCACTGCAGGAATTCACCAAGGCTCTTTAGACAGTACCTTCCAAAGCCACGATCACTACCATCTAGCAGGTAGACATATGGGAGCACCACCACCTGGAAGTTCCCCTCCAAGCCACTCACCATCCTGACTTGGAAATATATTGGCCGTTCCTTCACTGTCGCTGGGTCGAAATCCTGGAACTCCCTCCCTAACAGCACTGTGGGAGCACCTATCCAAATGGACTACAGCGATTCGAGAAGGTGGCTCACCACCACCTTCTCAAGGGCAGTCAGAGGTGGACAATAAATGCTGGCCTAGCCAGTGACGCCCACATACCCTAAGGAAATTTTTAAAAACATTCAGCACGTCCACAAGCATGTGAGACTATTTTGGCCTTATCAGGATGAGCAAGGCATCTCCCGGGGACTCACTGTTAAAGGCAGGCCGGACATCATGCTGGAACTTTTGCAGCCTGCTATTGTTCAAGAATTTCATTACTCACACATGGACATAGATTGGATGAGAAGACTTGCAAGAGAGACAGTCTATTGGCCGAGTATGAGCAATAACATTGAAGTTGGCGGCAAGGCCTAGCTAAATGAATGACTCGCACGGTGAAATCACTCATTCTCAAACGTCGACAGATCGAGCAAGATCTACACATCGCAACGTTACACCTGAGAGCAACACCTGTAAGTGCGAGTATTCGCTGGCAGAGCTCATCGTTGGCAGACCAGTGCATACCAATTTACCTACTCTTATCCATTCTACTCTCTCAGAAACAGGAGAGCAACTTTTAAAACTACAACAGAAGGTGACCAGAGTGCATGATAAAGACCCAGATAAAGAATTGCCAAGTTTACAGTTGGGACAACAAGTTCTCATCCCAAAATCCCACAGAAAGTAGGTGGAAATCAGCCGAGGCGACGAGGATTGTTTCGAACCAAAGTCCCGATGAAATCATTACACAGAAAGGTGCAATGTTGAGGCGTAACCGAGGACAAATCAGATCCATTCAAACTCCTCAACTATCTTATAGTCCTTATAGCATTGAGGACAAGATCCCAAAATGCAGCCAGGACCAACATCCAAGAATGACAATCCTACAGGTCACTGTAAGTGATTAAATAAACCTCCAGACAAGATTACCATTGCAAGATCTGGGTGCATCAGCAGATTACCTGTATGCTTTAGAGACTCATAGACTCAACAGTTCTATACACTTATGTAATGGTAACTAAACATGAACATATATTATAAATAGTCAAAAAAGGGAGAAAGTATCTTTAAAAAGAAAGAGGGATATTGTAATATGCCTTTAAGGAATATCAGCATGACATCACCAGAAGGAAAATGTGTCATGTGATCCAGTCTTAGTTTCACTTTTGCTTTGAGCAGAGCACATATGCACACACACAACTCTGATGCCTTCAAGCTTTATATCTGTTTATAACTGTTCTTCTGTGCCTAGTCTTAAAAACTGAACCCACAATGTGTTTACCCAATCTCTACTGAGTGACTGGTGCCCTGCGTCTTGTACAGTAAGTAAGCCCAAGGTATTAAATCATTATAATAACAACAAATTATAGGGAATAGCAGCTCTTATATACATCTTAGGATAGCAGTCTCTGTGTACATTATAGAGAATGGCATTCCCTGTGCATATCACAGAGAATAGCAATCCTTGTGTATATTATAGAGAATAGCAGCTGCTCTGTACATTATAGAGTAACAGTCCCTCTGTGTATCATAGAGAATAGCAGATCCAATGTATGTAATAGAGAATAGCAGCTGCTGGGGATATTATTCAGGATACCAGCCTCTGTGTATATTATTGAGAATACCACACCTATGTATATTGTAGAGAATAGCAACATTAACTCTGTTTCTCTCTTCACAGAGGCTGCCAGAACCTGGGGGGTATTTCCAGCACATTCTGGTTTGAGTCTCAGTTCCAGCTTTTGCTGGGACTGCCCTCCAGTGCCAGCAATGGGCATTGCAAAGACAACTGAGCTGATTTTCTTCATCCTGGAATGGGCTCGCAATTAATGTAAGATTTAACGTAGCAGCATTGAGACCTTTCATTTTGTAAATCAATTCCCATTCTTGTTTGGTCCTCATAATTCAGCCAGCTGCTGTTTTTCACTCTTCTATCATAAGTGATGTTATGCTCCCTGGTGTTGAAAGATACTTGCCTCCCTGATTACCCTTCTGTTGGGCCTTGTAGCGTCACTCAATCATGGCTATTGATCTGCATCTCACACAAATTCTGCGCTTGGGATTGAGAGCGGGTTCAGGCACCCCAAGTCAACTTTATTTCCACTCGAAACTTCCATCAAACCGGCCTTGCTTACTCAGTTAGACTGTCCCTCACTGGAGGGACTAAGGGCAGCAAGACTCCGCCACTGGCCCCAGTACATAGTAATCTCTTGGGGGAGGGGGAGGGGGAGGGGTGGGGGAGGTGGCGTAGTGGTACTGTCTCCAAACAGGGACCAGGGTCTGAATCCCACCACGGCAAATAGTGGAATTTGAATTCAATAAAAAAATCTAGAATTAGAAGTCCTTATGATGACCGTGAAAACATTGTCGAGAATAGCAGTCCATGGTGTATACCAGAAAGAACAGCACCCCTGCCTATGCTAGGGAGTATAGCAGTCCCTGGGGATTTTATAGAGAATAGCCGTCCCTGAGTGTATAGTACAGAATAGTAGTTCCTGTGTATATTATAGAGAATAGCAATCCCTGTGTATATTATAGAGAATAGCAGTCCCTGTGTATACTATAGAGAGTAGTAGTTCATGTGTATATTGTAGAGAATAGCAGTCCCTGTGTATATTATAGAGAATAGTAGTTCCTGTGTGTATTGTAGAGAATAGCAGTCCCTGTGTATATTATAGAGAATAGTAGTTCCTGTGTATATTGTAGAGAATAGCAGTCCCTGTATATATTGTAGAGAATAGCAGTCCCTGAATGCATTATAGAGAACAGCAGTCCCTGGGTATATTATAGAGAATAACAGACCTGTGTATATTAAAGGAAATAGCAATCCCTGGCTATATTATAGAGAATAACAGCCCCTGTGTATATTATAGAGAATAGCAGCCCTTGTGTATATTATATGGAATAGCTGTCCCTGGCTATATTATAGAGTGTAGCAGTCCCTGGGTATACTATAGAGAATAGTAGTCCCTGGAAATATAGAGAATAGCAGCCCCGGGTATATTATGATGACCGTGAAACCATTGTCAAGAATAGCAGTCCATGGTGTATACCAGAAAGAACAGCACCCCTGCCTATGCTAGGGAGTATAGCAGTCCCTGGGGATATTATAGAGAATAGCAGTCCCTGTGTATACTATAGAGAGTAGTAGTTCCTGTGTATATTATAGAGAAGAGCAGTCCCTGAGTGTACAGTAGAGATTGGTAGTTCCTGTGTATATTATATGGAATAGCTGTCCCTGGCTATATCATATAGTGTAGCAGTCCCTGGGTATACTATAGAGAATAGCAGTCCCTGGGAATACTATAGAGAATAGCAGTCCCTGGGAATATTATAGAGAATAGCAGCCCCTGGGTATATTATAGAGAATAGCAGCCCTTGTGTATATTATAGCAAATAGCAGTCCTATGTATATAACAGAGAATGGAAATCCCTGGGTATAGTATAGAGAATAACAATCCCTGTGTATATTGTAGAGAATAGCAGCCCCTGGATATATTATAGAGTGTAGCAGTCCATGGTTAAATTATATGGAATAGCTGTCCCTGAGTGTATTATAGAGAAAAGCAGTCCCTGCGTATATTATAGAGAATAGCAGTCCCTGGGTATATTATAGAGAAAAGCAGTCCCTGCGTATATTATAGAGAATAGCAGCCCCTGGGTATATTATAGAGAAAAGCAGTCCCTGTGTATATTATAGAGAATAGCAGCCCCTGGGTATATTATAGAGAAAAGCAGTCCCTGTGTATATTATAGAGAATAGCTGTCCCTGAGTGTATTATAGAGAAAAGCAGTCCCTGCGTATATTATAGAGAATAGCAGTCCCTGGGTATATTATAGAGAAAAGCAGTCCCTGTGTATATTATAGAGAAAAGCAGTCTGTGGGTATATTACAGAGAATAGCAGTCCCTGGGTATATTATAGAGAATAGCAGCCCCTGGGTATACTATAGAGAATAGCAGCCCCTGGGTATATTATAGAGAATAGCAGCCCCTGGGTATATTATAGAGAATAGCAGCCCCTGGGTATATTATAGAGAATAGCAGTCCCTGGGTATATTATAGAGAATAGCAGTCCCTGGGTATATTATAGAGAATAGCAGTCCCTGGGTATATTATAGAGAATAGCAGCCCCTGGGTATATTATAGAGAATAGCAGTCCCTGGGTATATTATAGAGAATAGCAGCCCCTGTGTATATTATAGAGAATAGCAGTCCCTGTGTATATTGCAGAGAATAGCAGCCCCTGGGTATATTATAGAGAAAAGCAGTCCCTGGGTATATTATAGAGAATATCAGTCCCTGCGTATATTATAGAGAAAAGCAGTCTGTGGGTATATTACAGAGAATAGCAGTCCCTGGGTATATTATAGAGAATAGCAGCCCCTGGGTATATTATAGAGAATAGCAGTCTGTGGGTATATTACAGAGAATAGCAGTCCCTGGGTATATTATAGAGAATAGCAGCCCCTGGGTATATTATAGAGAATCGCAGCCCCTGGGTATATTATAGAGAAAAGCAGTCCCTGCGTATATTATAGAGAATAGCAGTCCCTGGGTATATTATAGAGAATAGCAGCCCCTGGGCATATTATAGAGAATAGCAGTCCCTGAGTATATTATAGAGAATAGCAGCCCCTGTGTATATTGTAGAGAATAGCAGTCTGTGGGTATATTACAGAGAATAGCAGTCCCTGTGTATATTATAGAGAATAGCAGTCCCTGTGTATATTATAGAGAATAGCAGTCCCTGTGTATATTATAGAGAATAGCAGTCCCTGTGTATATTGCAGAGAATAGCAGCCCCTGTGTATATTATAGAGAATAGCAGTCCCTGTGTATATTATAGAGAATAGCAGTCCCTGTGTATATTATAGAGAATAGCAGTCTGTGGGTATATTACAGAGAATAGCAGTCCCTGTGTATATTGCAGAGAATAGCAGCCCCTGTGTATATTATAGAGAAAAGCAGTCCCTGTGTATATTATAGAGAATAGCAGTCCCTGGGTATATTATAGAGAAAAGCAGTCCCTGCATATATTATAGAGAATAGCAGTCCCTGAGTATATTATAGAGAATAGCAGCCCCTGTGTATATTATAGAGAAAAGCAGTCCCTGCATATATTATAGAGAATAGCAGCCCCTGCGTATATTATGGAGAATAGCAGTCCCTGGGTATATTACAGAGAATAGCAATCGCTGAGTATAGTATCGAGAATAGCAGTCCTTGGGTATGTGGAAGAGAATAACAGCCCTGTTGACAGTATAGGGAATAGCAGCCCCTATTTATATGATAGATTTTGAAACCTTTGTGTATATTTTAGCGAAAAGCAGTCCCTCTGTATAGTACAGAAAATAGTTGATCTCGTGTCTATTGTAGAGAATTTTAAGCACAATGTTATAGGGATAAGCAATCCTTCTTTATATTATAGATAATGTCAGCCACTGTGTTTAGTATTGAGAATATGAACCCCATATATATCATAGACAATAGCAGTCTGTAAATTAGAGACAAACAGCTCCTTGTATATTACATAGAAAAGCAGGTCAAATATATCAAAGTGAAAACCAGTTCCTTTTTTATTTTACAGAGAAATCTGCCACGTGAATATTAGTGATCTTCAGCACCGGTGAATACGACTGGGACCACCCAGTGTATTTCTCTCCCTCCCTCTTTCTGTCTGACCTCACTTTCTCTCCATTTGGCACTCCCTCTATTTGTTGTGCTGGTGCCTTTAAGCGGTTTTGTGTCGGCTGACAGCAGCTTCCTTTAATGGACTGGCTGGAAGTTGCAGCCACGTCACCGACACTGAGCTGAGCTGGAGTCCGGAAAGTTGGTTGCAGAGTTTGGGAAGTTTGAAACTTGTGCAGCATGAATGTGTTCAGGCTGTCCGGGGACGTGTCCCATTTACTGGCGATTCTCATCCTTCTGGGGAAAATGTGGAAAACTAAATCCTGCGCTGGTGAGTAAAACACCGAGAGAGAGAGAGAGGGACAGACAGAGAGAGAGAGGGACAGACAGACAGACAGAGAGAGAGACAGAGAGAGAGAGAGAGGGACAGACAGACAGACAGAGAGAGAGAGACAGAGACAGACAGAGAGAGAGAGAGGGACAGACAGACAGAGAGAGAGAGGGACAGACAGACAGACAGAGAGAGAGAGAGAGGGACAGACAGAGAGAGAGAGAGAGGGACAGACAGAGAGAGAGGGACAGACAGAGAGAGAGAGAGACAGACAGACAGAGAGAGAGAGAGGGACAGACAGAGAGAGAGAGAGAGACAGACAGAGAGAGAGAGAGAGAGGGACAGACAGAGAGAGAGAGGGACAGAGAGAGACAGACAGAGAGAGCAGAGAGGATACAGAGGGATGGAGGGGAAGAGGGGAGATAGAGAAAAAGGGGAAAGGGAGAGAGACACAGAGGGATGGGAGGGAGTGAGGGAGATTGGGGGGGGGGGATTGGGATAGAGGGGAGAGAGTATCCCCCCCTCACTCTCTCCCATCCCCTTCTCTCTCCCTATCCCTTTCCCTCTCTCTTTCTCTTTCTCTCCCCTATCCCTTTCCCTCTCCCCTATCCTTCTCTCCCCGGGGAAAGAAGGAGAGGGGAGAGGGAAAGGGATAGGGGAGCGAAAGGGAAAGGGATAGGGATAGGAGAAAGGGATGGGAGAGAGTGAGAGGAATAGGGGCAAGAGTGAGGGATGAGAAGAGGGATAGTGGAGAGAGAGGGGGGATAGGGGAGAGAGAGACGGATGGGGGAGACAGATGGATGGGGTGAGGGAAAGGGTTAGGGGAGCAAGAGACGGTTAGAGGGAGAGGGAAAAGGATAGGGAGAGAGAATGTGATAGGGGAGAGAGAGGGATAGGAGAGAGGGAGAGGAATGGGGAGAGAGAGGTATAGGGGAGAGAGGAATACGGGGGAGAGAGAGAGAGGGATATGGGGAGAAAAAGAGAGGGAAATGGGGAGAGAGAGATAGAAGGATAGGGAGAGAGAGGGATAGGGGAGAAAGAAAGGTAGGGGAAGAGAGAGAAAGAGGGATAGGGGAGAGAGAGAGAGAGAGAGAGAGGGGGATAGGGAGAGAGAAAGAGGGGGATAGGGGAGAGATGGGGGGATAGGGGAGAGAGAGAGGGATAGAGGGGGGTGAGAGAGAGGGAGAGGGGGATAGGGAGAGAGAAAGAGGGGGATAGGGGAGAGATGGGGGGATAGGGGAGAGAGAGAGGGATAGAGGGGGGTGAGAGAGAGGGAGGGATAGGGGAGTGAGAGAGAGGGGGATAAGGGAGAGAGGGAAAGGGATAGGGGAGAGAGAGAGACGGGGATAGGGGAGAGAGAGTGGGATAGGGAGAGAGAGACAGGGATAGGGGATAGGAAAGAGATGGGGGGAAGAGAGAGAGAGGGATGAGGAGAGGAAAGAGTTGGGGGAGGGAGAGACAGATAGGGGAGAGGGAAAGTTGGGGAGAGGATAGGGAGAGGGGAGTAGGAGAGGGGAGGGGGTGAGGGGAGGGGAGAGGGAGGGTGATGGGAGGGAGAGGGGGATGGGCTCTTTTCAGGCTCACTGATAACATTTTGTTTTGCTGTGTTAGGTATTTCTGGGAAGAGCCAGCTTCTCTTTGCTCTGGTGTTTACAACACGATACCTGGATTTATTCACCTCCTTTATCTCAGTCTACAACACCACTATGAAGGTAAGACCGCGATTCACTGGAACAATAACAATTGGACGATGCAAGCAAAGAATTAACTGCTGAAGATTGTGGATGAACCAATATATCATTCTCTCTATGTGTGAGTGCGGGGAGGCAAAGCCATAAAAAAAAACCCTAAAGAAGTCTTGATTAATTTGTGGAACCATTGATTAAGGTGCAGTGCGTCATAGAGGTGATGTTAAGGCCTTAGAGAGCATTGTGCACTGCACACATTAACTGCAGGTTTCATTCCAGGCCATATCCTGGTGAATCTGTGCACACTGTGGAAAGGTCACCAGGTCTGGATGGGATACATCCTAGGATGCAAAGGGAAGTAAGAGTGAAAATAACAGAGGCTCTGGTTGCAATCTCCCGATCCTCCTCTGATATGGGGGTTGGGAGGGGGGAGGGTTAGGTGCTAGAGGGGCTACTGGGTTTCAGATGTTAACTCCTTGTTCAAAATAGTGGGGGCCGTGGAGGGGAGCAAGGGCTAAATGGAGCAATTAGGCCGATCAGTAATGTCGGTGGTGGAGAAACTTTGAGGCAATAATCTGACAGACAAAGAACAATCTTTCTAAAGAGCCTCACAAACTGAAATAGTGTACCAGCAATGAAGATGACCCATGCCCTCTAGAGCAAGGTTAACATGGAGGTCCTGGTTGCCAACACTGTGCTAGGGCAAGAGAGAGAGAATCTGGGTCAAAATGTTCTCACTTGGAAAAACATGGGCTAACAAATGACAGCCAACTTGGATTTGTTAAAGGCAAATCATGTCCGACCAACTTGATTGAGTTCTAGAGTCATAGAAGCATTACAACACCAGGAGACCATTCAACCCATGCCAGAGTTCTTTGAAGTGATGGACAGAGTCGATGAAGATGATCCAGTTCATCTGCATCTGGATTTTCAAAAGGTGTTTTTTTCCCCAAAAGATCACAACAGATTTATTCGCAAAATTGAAGCCCATGTGATTAAAGGGGCAGCGTGAGTACGAGATTGAGAGACAATCAGACTGTAGTTGTTAATGGTCTTTCAGACAGACGAGAGGGAGGTATACAGTGGTGTCCCCTCTTCTGTTCTTGTTGGTATATTGACAATCTGAATTTGGATTTTAAGAGCACAATTTCAAAGTTTGCACATGGCATAAAACTTGGCAATGTGACAGATAGTGAGGAGGATGGTGAAATAGGCAGACATATGGCAGATGCAAATTAATACAGAGAAATTTGAAGGGATACATAAGGAGAGGCAATATAAACTAAATGGCACACTATTAAGGGAGTAGGTTTATACATAAATCTTTGAAGGTGGCAGGACAATTTGAGGAGACTGTTTTAACAAAACAAAGTGCCTCCAGAATCCTTGACTTTATTGATGGAAGGTGTAGTAATTATGGTTTTATTTAGCGTGTAATGTACCTTTAAGAATAATGCTTGTTAAGGAAGATTACATGATCTAAAGTGACCAATAGGAGAGTAGTGCGGGCTACCAGTAGTATAGAGATAGAGTTGGAGTTGAAAGCACACGTGTAGTTGCTGCTCAGTACCATGTAAATAAACTTAAAGTTTCTACCCAAAAAAGTGTCTGCAGATCAACTCTATAAACTTGGCCACCACTCATAACAAACTGGCGATGAGGATAAAACAAGATTGAACAGAAGAAATCAAGTTGAAAAGAAATCGGCACTGTGCCTCACCCACTGATTGTAAGAAAGCTCCATTAAAATTGAAGAAGATATCCCCTCTCAAAATGCCACAATTCGGAAGAATTGATCCTTTAGATCCAGCCACAAACGATTGGTCTCATTACATAGAACGTCTCACGTTCTTTTTTCAAGCGATCGAGATTATGGGGGAAGAGGAGAGGCGAGCGATCCTCTTAGGTACATGTGGGAATAAAACCTACGATTTCATTCAAAGTTTGACGGCACCCAGTGACCCAGAATCAAAAAATGTCAATGAAATGGTGGACCGTGTGAAGGGTCATTATCAACCAAAGCCTGCAGTAACGATGCAGAGGTTCAAGTTTAATTTGAGAAATAGAGCCCCAGTGTGAGACAATTGCATGCTATGTGGCAAATTTGGAGCAGCTAACAGATCATTGTGAGTTTGGTAAATCTCTAAATGACATGCTCAGAGATCGTTTAGTATGTGCTGTGAATGAGGACACTATTCAGAAAAGATTATTGTCCGAAGCGAACTTGGATTTCAAGAAGGTGCTAGAGATAGCGCTGGCCATGGGAAGCGCAGTAAGAGATTCAAAAGCCACACAGGGCGCGCAAAATAGCGCCGTCCTCCACATCGGGCGGGAAACCCCAGCTGAAAAAAGGCGCGAAAATGCAAGACACTGCTGAGAAGCGGGAAACAGCCCCCACTAGTTGAAGAATAAGAAAAATAACTTAGCAGCAAAATTGAAGAATAATTTCAATAGAGGTGGAAATAGGCAGTTTTTTAAATGATTGGCAGTTTAAAAAAATTGAATGCTATTATTGTCACAGAAATGGACATATAGTGAGGCAGTGTAAGGAAAGATTCAAGCAGGCTTGTTAACCAAAGAAGGCGGCCAATGAGATCTACCATGTATCAAAGCCTGGAACAACAAATGCAGACATTTACCCGTTGTTTAATCTGAAAGTTGAAAAGTAGGAACCTGTATTTGTCGCAGTGAAAGTAAATGGCAAACCTGTTAGAATGGAAGTGGACACGGGAGCTTCCACTACAGTAACTGGGGAACATACCTTCAGATATCTGAATAATGGGGAACATCAATTAAGTTTAGAAGAAACAGCTGCTAAACTAAAAATGTATACGGGTGAAGACATTCAAGTAAAAAACGTAAGCAGAGTAACCGTCCATTATGGAAGCCAATCGGCAAACATACCAGTGTTGGTATTGAGAGGTGGAGGACCAAGGTTTCTGGGGCGAAATTGGCGAAGGGAAATCAACCTTGATTAGTCACCGAGATTCCAAAAGGAAACTGGAAGCATTCCTGTTTTGGAAAAGGAGCATGTAAGGACTCAACTGTCTGAAGAAATGCCGGCTGTCTTAAGCCAAAACCTGGAAGAACAGCAGAAGGAACTCAAAGAAATCATGCTTGATGATAGAGTTCGAGACAAAGTGAGCAACCTTCGAAGGGAAAAAGAAAACCTAGTGAAAGACCTTCACACACGACAAGATTCCCTCAAACCAAAGTTTGTACCTCTGGAAAAGTATGAAGAGAAACAGAAAGAATTCAGCATCTCCCTGAACAAACTGAAGGATGAGTTGACTGAGAAAGACACAACAATGCTCAATTTTCCAGGAAGCAGCAAACAAATACAAAAAAGAGACAGAAGAGTTGAAGAATCAGCGAAATGAAGCCAGAGGCTTTGGGAGCACAAGTTGTGGAGTTTTCTAAGAAACAGACAGATAATGAAATTTTGGGAGTCTCAGCCACTGAGCTCAGATAAGATGAGCTTGCATCTGAGAGAAGTCTGGCCAATAGTGAAGTTAAAAAGAAAGCCGAGATTAAAGTCTGTGCTAGAAAGAAGAAGGTACGTAGAAAGAAGATACAGAAATTCTAATAGGGTATAATTCTGGCAGCATACAAATACACTTTTGTACGTAGGCCTGGCAATCAAATCACCAACGTCAATGTACTTAGTCATTTGCCTTTACAAGAAAATGATGAGGACATCCCAGTTCCACAGGAACTTGTTTTACTGTTAAATTTATTAGATTCCTCGGCAGTATGTGTTCAACATGTCAGAGACTGGACAAGTCAGGACCCGGTCCTATCTCAAGTACGAGAACAAGTGCTACATGGTTGGTCACAGGTTCGTATCTGATTAATCGAAACCGTACTTCAACAGAAGACATGAAATAACCAGCCCAGGATGGCATCTTATTGTGGGGAGCACGAGTGATGGTTCCTCCAAAGGGAAGGGAGCCACTTTTAATTGAACTACACAGTGCACATCCAGGAACTTCCCGAATGAAGACCATAGCACGCTGCTATCTATGGTGGCCTGGGATGGATGGCAAAATAGAGTTTGGTGAAGAATTGTGTGCAATGTCAGCAACTGCAAAAGTTGCCAGTGACAGCTCCATTACCCCCATGAGAGTGGCTGGGTAGACCCTGCGGTTACACATTGACTATGTGGGACCTTTCTTGGGAACAATGTTTCTGCTCATTGTCGATGCCCATTCAAAATGGTTGGACATATATGAGATGAAATCACCAACGTCGGATGCTACAATTGAGAAGCTACGTCAAAGTTTTGCCATTCACGGACTACCAGAAGTAGTTGTTTCTGATAATGGCACGGCATTTACGAGTGCTGAGTTTCAACGGTTTGTCAGCCTCAACGGTATCATACATGTAAAAACCGCACCATACCACCCTTCCTCAAATGGACTGGCCGAAAGGGCAGTTCGAGTGTTCTAGGTAGGCATGGAACAGCTAACTGGCGATTCCTTAGCAACCAAGCTAGCACGCTTTCTTCTTCATTATAGGACTACCCCTCACACAACAACAGGTGTCACACCTGTGGAGTTATTGTTGAAACACCGTCTCAGGGTGGGATTGAGCTTAATAATGCCGAATTTAGAGGGGAAGGTGGAAAGGAGTCAGGGAAACCAGAAAACTAGACATGACTGGCATAGTCGTGAGAGGAAATTTACTGTGGGAGAGCTGGTATACGTGAAAAATTTCGGGGAAGGACCAAAGTGGTTACCGGGTGAAATAAGTGCGGTGACTGGACCCATATCTTACCACGTGGAGGTGGAAGGCCGGATCATACGGAGACATGTGGACCATTTAAGGAAGAGAGAGACAAATCACCAAGATTTGGTTCCACCAGTGATCGTGACCGGGTCATCGTTTCCTGTTGTGGATACTCAACCCAGGACTGACATGTCTGATGTTCCTGTAAGAGTTGAGGATACAGAACTGCAAGTGCCCATCGAAACACCTGATGTTCAGGCAACTCCGGAAAAGGAGGTTCCTGACAAAGGTCAAACTGAAGTTGTGGAGCTGTTTGTCAAACATGATTTCCCTTTCATAAATCCATGTTGACTTTGTCTAATACCGTTTATATTTTCTAAGTGTCCTGTTATCACATCCTTTGTAATAGACTCTGGCCTTTTCCCAACTACTGATGTTAGGCTAACTGGTCTGTAATTCCCTGTTTCTTCCCTCCCTCCTTTTTTAAATAGTGGGGTTACATTTTCCACCCACCGATCTGCCGGGACTGTTCCAGAACTTACAGAATTTTGGAAGATGACAACCAACGCATCCAGTATTTCCACGACCACCTCCTTTAGTACCCTGGGATATAGATTATCAAGCCCTGGAATTTATCAGCTTTCAGTCCTATTAATTTCTACAGCACTTTTTTTAGTAATACTAATTTCCTTCAATTCCTCCTCACTAGACCTTTGGTTCCCTAGTATTTCTGGGAAGTTATTTGTGTCTTCCTCCGTGAAGACCAAACTAAAGTTTAAATTGCTCTGCCATTCCCTTGTTCTCTATTATAAATCCTCCTGTTTTGGACTGTAAGGGACCTACATTTGTCTTCACTAATCTTTTTCTTCTTAAATACTTATAGAAGCCTTTACAGTCCTCTTTTATGTTCCTTGCACGTTTGCTCCCGTGCTCTATTTTTCCCCTCTTAATCAATCTCTTGGCCCTCCTTTGCTGAATTCTAAACTGTTCCCAATCCTCAGGCTTGCTACTTTTACTAGCAAATTTATATGACTCCCCTTTGGACCTAATACTATCCTTAATTTCTTTTGTTAGCCAAGGTTGGGCCACTTTTCCTGTTGTGTTTTTGCACCAGAAAGGAATATATAACTGTTGCAATGCATACATTTTTTCTTAAATATTAACCATTGCATTGTATCCAAAGTCACGCCTTTTAATGAAGTCCCCCAATCTATCTTAGCCAACTCACCCCTCATACCTTCGTAGTTTCCTTTTAGATTTAGGATCCTAGTTTCGGATTGGACTATTTCATTTTCAATCCTAATGAAGAATCCTATCATGTTATGGTCACTGTTCCCTAAAGGACCCCGCACAACAAGATTATTAATTAACCCTTTCTCATTGCACAAAACCAAATCTAAGATAGCCTGTTCCCTAGTTGGTTCCTTGATGGACTGGTCTAAAAAAAACATCTTGAACACACTCTAGGAATTCATCCACCACAGAATTATTGCTAATCTGGTTTGCCCAGTTTATATGTAGATTAAAGTCACCCATGATTGCTGTAGCGCCCTTGTTACATGCATCTCTTATTTCCTGTTTAATACTGTCCCCTACCTTACCACTACTATTTGGAGGCCTATAGACAACTCCCACTAATGTTTTCTTGTTGCTTCTTAGCTCCACCCAGACTGATTCTACATTTAGATTTTCTGAGCCAATATCCTCTCTCACTAAAGAAATATCTTTAGACAAAGGGACTTCACCACAGTGAGTGGTTCAGTCAGAGACCACAGCCACTAAAAACGGAAAATTGGATGAATATTTGAAGCAAAGAAAGATGAGACTGGCGTGAAACGGGTGATGGTTTAGTGGGAGGGGGTTTCATGAGGGGGGAGGAACAGACTGGATTTGGTTAAAAGTTATAATACAGAAAATTAGGAGGAATGAGGAGAATCCTCCTGATGTACCTACTCCTGCTCCTAGTTCGTATGTTTGTAAATAACCCTTTTAATAATGGAATAATCAGTCATAGAACGATGCAGCAGTGAAGGAGATCATTCAATGTATCTGTGCTGATTCTCTGAGAGTTACTCGTTAATCTTATACCCCTGCTCTTTCCCCATAGCCCTGCAATTTTTTCCTCTTCAGGTTGAAAGGCACCAGAGACTAATGGTTTCACCTTCCCTGGGCCTCCATGTTGAATCCCTCCAATCAGGTTTGGGGTTATTAAGTTACCTGTCAAGGACCCCAAACTGCCTGATCCAGAACTTATCCCAGAGTGTGCATCTCTAACCCCAGCCCTCAGAGTCACTGACAGGTATCAATCTCTTACTCTTGTTATCCGATAAATCATTTACTGTTGTGTTTATTCAGTTTTAAACTCTTGTTTTCCAGATCATTTTCCTGCTCTGCGCTTATGTAACAGTTTACCTGATCTACATGAAATACAGCTCGACATTTGACCGAGAAAATGACACATTCCGCGTGGAGTTTATTCTGGTCCCTGTTGCCGGTCTCTCCTTCCTTGTCAATCATGACTACACTCCCTTGGAGGTGAGGCCTGTTTAAATGGTTCCTTTCTAGAGTCTGTTGGGGACCTGTTTACTTTGGGCCTGACGTTGACGCTGGGATCTGAAGCCAGTGAGAGATGTGGCTGCCTGGGAGCTAGACACTGGGTTTTTTTTTACATTGGGATTATGAAATGTCTCTGTCTCTGGGCTCTAGGGTCATTAAAGTCATCATTTTCCTGAGCTTTTACCCTTCTAAATGGTTACAAAGGTCCAGTTCCCCAGGCACTCAATGCCCATCCCCGCTCGGGTCCAGTTTCACAGACACTCGATGCCTTCTCCCACCTTGGGTCCAGTTCCCCAGACACCCGATGCCCGCTCCCTGCTTGGTCCAGTTCCCCAGGCACTCGATACCTGCTCCCCGCGCGGGTCCAGTTCCCCAGACACCCGCTCCCCGCTCGGGTCCAGCTTTGCAGACATCCGATGCCTGCTCCCCACTCGTGCCCAGTTTTCATGACACTTGATGCCCTCTCCCACCTCAGATCCACTTCCCCAGGTAGCTGATGTCAGGAGCAGGGATGTGAGCAGTGATAAAGCAGTGGAGACAAAAACTGAGATCATTGAAGAGGCAATGAGGAGGGGGATTGGGGGGGTTATGAGTCTGAGGGTGTGTTGAACAACGTCCCTCTCTGTACCTATGTATCATTGGAAGAAGATCTGTGAAACATGTGGGTTTTTTTTTTAGTTGTTTGTTATAATGAATGTTCCCTTTTGGCAGAGGGCCCTGCCCTCTTGGCGGAGGGCCCCACCCTCTTGGCGGAGGGCCCCGCCCTCTTGGCGGAGGGCCCCGCCCTCTTGGCGGAGGGCCCCGCCCTCTTGGCAGAGCATCCCTGCTGCTCAGTCTTTGAGCTGTTTCTCATCCTCCATCCCCTCTGTCACACAGACGGACTGCTATCAACTTCCATAATATCAGCAGCTTCTGAACCTCCCTCAGCTCATCTGCAAAAACCCTCGTTTGTGCCTTTGTCACGGCCACACTCATTGGCTTGACAAACCCTCTTTAAGCCCTGCTGCCTGTGTCCTGTCCTATGCCCATCCCCCTGTCTATCCTCGATCTAATTAGCTCCTCACATAACCAGCTGCACAACCCCAGCGCTCTCGCTATTGGCTGCCTAACAGGTTGTATGATGTGCCAGCATGCAAAGGTGCTCAGCAGAGCAAGGGTTAACATGGGACTGGAGGGTAGCAGCGCCCAAGGTATGATTTATAGTGTCACGGTGGTAATAGACTCAGAGAGAACAGTCTAGAAAGTACCCTCTGGAAGCAGCCTTCATGGAGGTAACAGCACCATGACAGTAACCTGGGATCTGTAAATATTTAAAGATTAAAAATAAACGGTTCATGTTTAAATATACGAGTCTCAGGATCTCGTCATTGAGACACCACAGCTGGCACCATATTACAACATGGTTGGCAGCGGTGAGAGCTCCTAAATGATATCACATCAGAGATGGTACCGTAATCCGACATGGTGATCCACGGTGAAATGAAAGGCGGCAGCTAAATGCGCGAACCCAGAACAGCATCGCAGGGTATGAAAAACTACAAGCAACTGAAGCCTAACTAGAGAGACACACACCCAGTAAGAAAACTTGAAGAAATAATTGAAGAAGCTTCACTACAGACTTGGAAGTGAGGAATCGCAAAAACCTGAGTGACATAGTTCACAAGATGGTGAGCAAAAATACAAAAAACGTAGCTGTACTTACATTTTACAATAGGTGGCGGTCCCAAGGGCTCAGCATCCAGAGGACAGCTGAAAGAAAGCTGCAAGTAAAAAGCAAAGGTTTAATAAAAAAGATCTGAAAAATCGGTTAGCAGAGTCAAAAGCAGAACTTGTAGAGCTTTAAAAAAAAAAGAGATGTGCAGATTTTAAGGACAAAATGCTGTCGCTTTACTTTTTTAAAAAAATGCACCCTGATCGGACCACAAGCTCACCAAAACTCCCACAGCGCAAGACGTTCAAAAAAGCCATTCAGGAGGAAAAAAAAAGACAGGATTGCCGAGGACAGAAATGCTCCTACCTTAAAAGTTTAAATCAGTTTTTGAAATAAAGGCCCACGGTTGCTGGGGAGCCTGCCAAAATCAGTAAATGTACACAGAGAAACCAACAACTGCAGAGACAACCTGAGAGAAAAACACAGTTACTGTACTGACTGCTCTTAAAGGGGTAACGACATTTAAAATGGTAACTACCAGCAAAAATAAGGCCATGGACAGCAAATTAGAAGAGCTAGACGCAGTTGTGCTACGGAAAGGGCTAAACCAGACTCAAGAATGGGAGTCTTGGAGAAGACAATTTTTGGTTTACAGGGGATTAAGTAAGGAATCAGAAGTACAGGTTTTTATTCGCCTTTGGTTTAGTTACTGGTGAAGTACTCCACATCCAATGTCTAGATCAATACTCATTTGGTGAAATATTAAAAGGTTTGACAGGTATTTTAAACTCCAAGCTGTGGAGAGCACAGACCCTAGAAGTAGGGTCCCAATAAAGCGCCTAGGGCAACAAGAGACCCAAGAGAGAGGGCAATTCCCAAAAAAGCACCGAGGGCAACAGACAGCCCCCGAGGGAGGGCGACAGATGGCAGTGCAGAGTGAGCAGGTGGTTATGAATGAAGGAAAGCTATCTGAGGTAACTCAAAAGAAGCAAAATGTGCAAAAATAAATGAAGCTGTTCTACAGGAAAATGTTCGCATCAGAGCTGAACTGGAAGATTTGAAGCGCAAGATTCAGGCTGAGTGTATACCGTTGAAAACGCACGATAAACTGAAGTCTTCAATGAACCAAGCTGTTCGAGACCTGAACAAACAAATTTCAGAGATGACCACGAGGAAATAACGATCGTCAATTCCATAGCTAGCAGAAGTTGGGAAAACTCAACTAGATGTACAGCCAGGCAAAACAGCAGGCAGGAAAGGCAAGCAAAGAAGTTGCAACCCTGAAAGACTCCTTGAAGAAATCAATATGTAGCCATGGAAAAACATGAGGAGTGACAAAGGATGTTGACTATTACTTCAGAAAAAGCTGCATTGGAATTATCAGTAGCAATGAAATGATGCACTGAAGCTCAGAGTGAGTTGGCAAGAGGTCAACAAGAAAATAAATGGTTGAAAGAACAGTTGAGCAAGATCAAACGCAAAAGGAATGCAAAATGATTCAGCAACATGAAGAAATGAAGACTGTCTCAAACAGCAGAATGGAAGCACAGCAGAAGAAACTTGAGACTCTGCTAAATTACAGGAAAACTCAAGTTGAAACATGGTGAGCTTCGCAAAGAAAAGGAAAACCTGTTGAAAGATCTCCACAGGTTACGGGAATTCCTCAGGACAAAGTGTATTCTCTGGAAAATTACGAAGAGAAGTAAAATGAAAATAAAGTCCCTCTGAACAAACTGAAGAACCAGTGGGCAGAGAAGACTCAGCAATGTTCTATATTCCAGGAGGAAGCCGAAAGCTACAAGGAACAGACTGAAGAACTGAAGAAGCAGGTGAATGGAAAAAGGGGAGGCATTGAAAGGGAAAGCCATAGAAGTTTCCAAGCTGCAGTGGACAATGAAGCCATGAATTGCACAATTACAGAACTGAAACAAGTTAATACTTCACCGGAGACACACCTCTGGCTAACTGTGAAACCAAAACGATGGACAAGGACAAAGTTCTAGTGCAGCCAGAGAAAGAAAAGACAGAAATAAGGTTGGAAAATGTAAATCCGACACCGAGGCGCAAGGAACTAGCAGAAGAAATTGCACTGGATGTCTCAGACATGCTGAGAACACTGAGCTGAATGAAAGGACTCCTAAGTTTGCGAAACGATTTGAAAATAACACAGCAAAAAATGTTTGGCTGAAATTGTGAAACGAGTGGAACTGAAGGTTCCATTTGCGAAACGCGTGTGTCCAGCGAGATCACGGCGAACACCATGGGAAACGAAAATTCGAGTCCGCTCTAGGAACAAATGGAGTGCACATTCCCCTCAGAAGGAATGGGACAATGTCCGCAATGTCCAAAAAAAAAAAGCAGACGGGTTGTTAGTAAAGAGAAGCACAGCTCAAAGGAGCGAACGAAATGCAGATAGCCAAGTACCTGAAACTCAGAACTACTACTACCATTCCTCCAAACGTGACAGACCGTGGGAGAACTGTCAAGCCTCAAGACCCGTCTGAATTTATAAAGTCAGGGACTTTGAAATGGGGGAGCAGGGATAGCTAGTAAAGATTGTATTACAAATAGTTATACTCCGTTGGAAAGGAAGGTTTTCTTTGGAGAAAGGGGGAGGTATTGTATAATGTGCCTGCATGTCATTGTACTGTAAAGGTGCTCAGCAGAGCAAAGGTTAATATGGAACTGGAGAATAGCACCGCCTATGGCATGATGTATAGAGTCACATGGGAATAGACTGAGAGGACAGTCTAGAAAGAACACTCTGGAAGCAGCCTGCATGGAGGTAACAGCATCATGCAAGACAGTAACCTGGGATCTGTAAATAGTTAAAGATTTACAATAAACGATTGATATTTAGATATATAAGTCTCAAGATCTCATCATTGAGACATCTAAAGAAGCCATGTTACAACAGTCTGTGCTCCATATTCAAAAATAATGAAGAACGTCACATTTTTTTCAGTGCGCGATCATGTTTTTCCCGGGATACTTACAGCAGTGTCCATATTCATCTTTCATTCCTGCAGGATTCAAGTCATTCCTGCAGGGTGGGTAACCAGAGCTACCCCCGATACATCGGATTTAAAACCCTCATCTTTTTATGTCCCTCTACAGCCTCTCCGCCCCCCCCCCAACCACCCCACCCCCGCCAATTCTCTATAACTCTCCCCCTGTTCTACAACCTCCAAATTCTCCTTCATTTGACTCCTGTTCCGGTTGATCCTCTCTCTCTCTCCCCATTGGTGGCCATGCCTTCAGCTTCCTTTGTACACTGGAATTCCCTCCTGCCCCCACTTGCCATCTGCCCCCCCCGCCCCCCACCACCTTGCCGTCTGCCTTCTCCCTTGCTGCTTACCCCTCCCCCACCGCCCCCTCCTTACAACTGTTCCTCCTCCCCTCCTATTTTGGTCTCTTGGATCTTTTGGTCCCTCTCACCACACCCCCACCCACCCACCTCCCTCCCCCCGCACTTTTTGACTCAGTGATGATGTTTTTTCCTTCTGCCTCTCTGAAGCGGTTTTAGATAATTTTTTTTTTTGATATTAAAACCACGATCGTCGGGGGTATTTTCTGTACTCGCGTTGGCTCCTGCTCATTCCCTTTCTCTGTTTATTTTTCAGATTCTTTGGACTTTCTCCATTTATCTGGAATCAGTCACCATCTTACCTCAGCTTTTTATGATCACGAAAACTGGTGAAGCCGAGACCATCACCACCCATTATCTTTTCTTCTTGGGTCTTTACCGGGCACTCTATCTGGCCAATTGGATTTGGCGTTACCACACCGAAGGCTTCTTTGATCAGATAGCAGTGGTCGCTGGCGTTGTGCAGACCATCTTTTACTGCGATTTCTTCTACCTCTACATCACAAAAGGTAAGTACCCAAAAACTACCACCCCTCCACCCCGCGGGCACCCAGAACTACCCCCCTCCCTTCCGATGGGAATCCAGAAATTACCAACCCCCTCATGGCGGGCACCCAGAAACCACACCCCCGACAGGTGGGCATCCAACACCCCCGCCCCCATCAGGTGGGCATCAAAGCCCCCCCCCCACCCCACTCCCCTTGACGGGTGGGCAGCCAAGCCTCACACTACCCCCCCCTCCCCACCCACAACTGCCAGGGGAGACCCAAGCTTCCCACCCCATTCCCCCCGCCCTCCCTGCCCGTCATTGCCATTATTGCCTCTTCTTCACTTTCGGGACTGCCTGTTAATGGGGACAGGAGGCAGTTGTTGAGCGTGTTTTGGATTTGGACCTTCACTTGCTGCTCCTACTGAAACGTTTTGACTTTTTTTTATCCTCAGTGCTGAAAGGAAAGAACATGGGCCTTCCCTTACCCGTCTGAGACCATCATCACGTACAATGCCTAGCAACTCGCCATATTGCATAAGTACATGATGTACCGCTCAAAAGATAAGAAACAGAAGCTTTTAATGGAACCGGATTTAAATATTGTGAGAGGAAATTGGTGACAGGAGAATGAAGATGTTCGTATCGGTGGCAAATTTTCAACCTTCTGGAGAGTTGAACTGCAAAGTACCTCAGCGAGATCCAGTCACCACCCCTGCCCTCCTCCCCCACCCCCGCCCTCCTCCCCCACCCCCGCCCTCCTCCCCCACCTTGTCCTCCCTCACCTGCCACCATCGCCCTCCCCCTTCATCCCCCTCCCCCCTTTCCCCAGCCAAGCCCAGTCCTGTTGCCTACCCGAGCCCCCCACTTGGTATCTCAAACCTAACCCCATAATTAAAAGCACCGTTCACATTGGTGAAATTTCCCTTCCAATCATGTGACCTACGATGTCGCCTGCCAAAAATCACGTGACCAACCCAGTGAGATTCTCTCTCTCTCCAAAGCTTCCATCGTGAGGGAGAGCTCAGGAGAAAGAAAACACCCACCTCTCTTTGAGTCAGACCCTACCTCCCACCCTCCCTTAGCCTCACCCCCCTCCCCTCCCCCCCCCCACCCCACCCTTCCTCCCACTTCTCTGCCATTGACTCGTTAAAAGAGCCAGAGGGGAAGATGAGGAGGAATTATGCTACACAGCGAGTTGTTGTGATCTGGAATGCACTGACTGAAAGGGTGGGGGAAGCAGACGCAATAAAACTTTCTAAAGGGAGTTGGGTAAATACATGAAGGGGGGAAATTTGCAGGGCTCTGGGCAAAGAGCAAGAAGGACAATGTGAGGGCTCTCTGAGAGCCAGTACAGACACAATGGACTAAATTGACTCTCCTTCTGCTGTAAGATTCCCCGATCTGACTGCAGAAACAGGTTTACCTTTATTTTTACACCGTTCATGCCACTGACCTCCGCTGGTCATTTATTCCACACTACACTCCCCTTGTAAAATGACCTCCCTGACTTCCCTCATGATTCTGAGCTTCCCCGAGATTGGAACTTTTGCCCTAGAGAACAATTCATCTGGATCACTTTCAATTACCCGTCACAATTTTAAAACCTCCTTTTTGACATCGGTTTCCACAGACACCCTAACCCTCTGCGACCCCTAACCCTCTGCAACCCCTAACCCTCTACGACCCTGCCTCTGGAATGTTGCACAATCCCAGGACTGGTACATGGATGAGTCTGTGGTAAGTGCAGTCCTGTCTGGAGTGGACTTTCCTCCTGAGTCCACATGATTCACGCGCAGCTAAACACTGAGCTCTACTTCCGCCTGTGCGTCAGTCAGTACTTTGTGTATCTATTGTAAAAACAAACGCCAATAACCCTTGTTTTATTCACTGTAGCGTACAACCACATTCCACGATTCTCTTGTTGGCGTTGCTCAGTTACCATGGTTACCCGCAGGGCCCAGCAAACAGTCGCTGCCCTCTGTGGACAGTGCGAGGGTGGGGAGTGGCGATTGGAACAGGGGGGAGTGGGATTAAGGGTATAGTGAGTGAGGAAGGGTGGGTAGGTGGGTGGGATGGAGGATTGGGAGGGGATGAGTTGGCGGGGGGAGTGAGGGGGATGAGTTGGAGGGGGAGTGAGGGGATGGGTTTGGGGTGAATGCACATTAAATATGGCCTCTGTCCGTATCAGCAGGCTTGAAGAATGACCTGCCTCGCATTTGTGACCCCTCGGGCTGGGGGGACTGGGGAGGGGGGAGGGAGAGAGGAGGAGTGGCTGTGGTGGGAGGGGTCAGGCTGTTTCCCTCTGTGACCCCACACCCACACCAGAGTGGGGCTCAGGACCTCTCCCCACTTTGATTACTGCTGGATTCTGTCCTGGGTGCAGCTACAATGAATTATGGCATCTTTCATCCTGTAAACCACAGGAATATTATGGGCTGTTCAGATTCTGTTTATCTTCTTATTTTGAATATTACTGAAAGTGAAGGTTTCTTTTTAATGCCCCTCATGGATTTATGCAAATGTGTTTTGCAATCGGGAATGGACACAAACTAATCTCATTTCTCCCTCTGAGACCCATCCGTTGACAACAATGAAATCCCAGTGAGCAGTGAGGGTGAAGGAAACCAGGACGGGTTTGTCAATGTTACAACTCCAGAACTGAGACAAGGGAGCAGGAGTGACTCCGGGTACAGGTTCACGCAAATTATTTGAGGGATTGGGGAGTGGTGGTGGTGGTGGTGGGAGCAGAAAAGCCCCATGGAGGGAAGAAACTAGATGGGCTGCAATATTTTTCCTCAGTCGAATTGTGCTGCGTAAACACAGATTAACTTTTTCAACTTGTCTCAAGAAAGCAATCTTTGCATGAGCACCAGGCAGAGGGACAAGCCAGAGGGGGCAGGTGTGAGGGATGGGGAAGGGGTGGAAAGCGAGGGAGGGATGGTGCGGGAAAAGTGGGGAGAGTCTTTAAGGCACTTATGGGATTGGAGGTTTCCCAACTGGCCAGATTTCACTTTCTGGTCCCGACTCTGGTTGGATTCTGAGTCTGCCACTCTGCTGACTGGGAATTGTTCCACTTCAGTTCCAGGTTGAAGGACCATTCCATGCTCTGGGCAACTCCAACAATGCTTCTGTGTTCTGATTTATTTTATACACTCTTATTTGTATCTGGCTGGTTTGATGTAAGTTCATTAAATCTGTGTAATAAAATACTTTAATCAGAATTGTGTCCAGTTCTGGTGTTGTTGATAGGATTGGGTTGGTATCTGAGATTGACATGAATTCAGCCAGAACGCTATCATTGGCCTTTCTAACACTCAACATCTAAAGCAAAAGGTAATGCACCCACTCCCCATACCCATGCTCAGAGCAGCTCTCACCCTTTGTTGTCTTTAGTAGAAAACTGAGGAGCCAGCTGCCCCCATCGTCCATTACCCACCGAGACGTTCCCCCCCATCGCCCATCACCCACCGAGACATTCTGCAACCCCCCCATCGATCATCACCCACCGAGACATTTTCCCATCACACACCCAGAGGTATTAGCCCCATTGCCAATTATACACCCAGACATCACCCACTCAGTGAGATTGCTCACATCTATCACATGCTAAGACACACTGTTCCCCCCCACTCAGTCTCATAGCCCCTAGCACACTGAGACCCCAGACCCAGGGGTAGGGGTTATTGTAGGAATGGTGAACTGAGGTTTTAAATGAGTTTCATGCTAATAAAACTCATCTGGGAAGAGTGTCCTGCAGTCAGCATCGCGGTGAAGCAGTCTGGGAAGAGTGTCCTGCAGTCAGCATCGCGGTGAAGCAGTCTGGGAAGATTGTCCTGCAGTCAGCATCGCGGTGAAGCAGTCCAAGTGTCCTGCAGTCAGTTCTTGTTGAAAATAACAAGGGTGACATCACAAGACAGTGCGAGAGAGCGGCAGAGAGATCAGAACCAGCGCGAGTGCGGGGAAGGTTCAAAAAGTGACATCAGCACAAAGGTGAGAGCTGATTGGTGAGTAGTGGGTAAGTGCTAATCTAAAATAGATTAAGCTAAGGAAAGGTAAGGGTTCTAGTTTTTATTTAAAGTACATAAATAATTTAACATTTTTTTTACTGTGTTTAACTTAAAGGGGTTTTTTTTCAACTAGAGGCATGGCAGGGCAGCTCAGTCCTGTGTTATGTACCGCCTGCAACATGTGGGAAGTCCTAGATGCTCCTTGTGCTCTGACCAACCACGTATGCAGGAAGTACCACCAGCTGTAGCTACTTGAGCTCCAAGTTTTGGAGCTTGAGCGGCAGCTGGAGGCACTGAGGTATCACAATATTGATCAAGGAATCAATTACAGCAGTAAGGAGGGATGACATCTTAGAAGGCTCCTCAAATGAAGCCATATGGATAGAACTGAAAAACAAAAAAGGAGCAATCACATTGCTGAGAGTGTACTATAGGCCCCCAAATAGTCAGAGAGAAATAGAAGAGCAGATATGTAGGCAAATTTCAGAGAAGTGTAAAAATAATAGGGTAGTGATAGTGGGGGATTTCAACTTCCCCAACATTAACTGGGTTAGTCATAGTGTGATAGGTTTAGAGGGAGCGGAATTCTTAAAATTCATCCAGGAGAGCTTTTTAAGCCAATACGTAGAAGATCCTACAAGAAAGGGGGCGGTCCTGGACTTAATTTTAGGGAATGAAGTGAGGTGTTGCAAGTGGTAGAGGTATCAGTGGAGGGAGCATTTTGCAGATAGTGATCATAACTCCAATAGATTCAAGGTCATTATGGAAAGGGTCAAGGATGGGCCAGAAACCAAGAGTTCTAAATTGGGGGAAGGCCGATTTTAATAAGATCAGATATGATTTTGCCAGAGTGGACTGGGAGCAGCTACTTTTAGGTAAATCTGCATCAGCAGTGGGACTCATTCAAGGAGGAAATAGGGAGTACAGGGCCAACATATTCCAGTAAAGATAAAGGGTGGGACCAACAAATCCAAGGAACCCTGGATGTCGAGAGAGATACAGGATTGGATAAAGAGAAAAAGGGAGGCTTATGGCAGATACCGAGGGCGCAAAACAGCGGAAGCCCTAGAGGAGTATAGAATGTGTAGGGGGGAACTTAAAAAGGAAACTAGGAGAGCAAAAAGGGGCCATGAGAAAACATTGGCAGGTAAAATAAAGGAAAATCCAAAGTTATTTTACAAGTACATTAAGAGTAAGAGGATAGCTAGGGAAAGAGTAGGGCCCATTAAGGACCATAGTGGTAATTTGTGTGTGGAGCTAGAAGAAGTAGGTAGGGTTCTTTGTGTCGGTGTTCACAAGTGAGAGGGACGACGTGGGTATGGAAATCAGGCAGAAGGACTGTGATATAATTGAAGAAATTAGCATAGAAAGGGGGTAGGTTCAAAGTGGTCTGGCAGGCTTAAAAGTAGATAAATCCCAGGCCCGGATGAAATGTATCCCAGGCTGTTGAGTGAGGCAAGGGAGGAGATAGCAGGGGCGTTGGCAATCATTTTCAATACCTCTCTGGCCACAGGAGAGGTGCCAGAGGACTGGTGGACAGCCAATGTGGTACCTTTATTCAAGAACGGTGGAAGGGATAAACCAGGGACCTACAGGCCACTTCAGAGGTGGGGAACCCATTGGAAGCAATTCTGAGGGACAGAATTAAACTACACTTGAAGAGGCAGGGATTAATCAAGGACAGTCAGCATGGTTTTGTTAAGGGGAGGTCATGTCTGACCAATTTGATTGAATTTTTCGAAGAGGTGACCAGGTGTGTAGATGAGGGAAATGCATTTGACGTAGTCTACTTGGACTTAAGCAAGGCTTTTGATAAGGTCCCGCATGGGAGACTGATAACGAAGGTAAGAGCCCATGGGATCCAAGGCAATTTGGCAAATTGGATCCAGAATTGTTTGAGTGGCAGGAAGCAGAGGGTGACGGTCGAGGGGTGTTTTTGTGACTGGATGCCTGTGTCCAGTGGGGTTCCACAGGGATCGGTGTTGGGTCCCTTGCTGTTTGTAGTATACATAAACGATTTAGACTTGAATGTAGGAGGGTTGATCAGTAAGTTCGCAGATGACACGAAAATTGGTGGGGTGGTAAATAGTGAGGAGGATAGCCTTAGATTACAGGAGGATATAGACGGGCTGATGATACTGCAGAAAATATCGTGTCGGAAACAGATCTCCAGAGAATTGTCGATGTACTTACTGAAACACATGAGAAGATGGGAACTTATACTCAACATTCAAAAGACCAAAGTCCTCCATCAGCAAGCTCCAAACGCACACACCCCAGCCCCATTGATTAGGATTCATGATGAGTGCCTGGAAAATGCGGAACACTTTCGGTATCTTGGAAGCTATCTTTCACAGAAGGCTGATATTGATAAAGGAATCCAGTATTGCCTGAAATCTGCTGGTGCAGCCTTTGGCCACCTGAGGAAGCGAGTGTTTGAAGATCGCAACATCAAAACTGAAACCAAGCTCATGGTCTACCATGTAGTCGTGATCCCTTCCTTACTGTATGGGGCTGAAACATGGTCAACGTATGGGAGGCACTTCAAAGCACTGGAGTCATATCATCAACACTGCCTGCAGAACATCTTACATATGAAGAGGGAGAGCAGGTACACCAACATCAGTGTCATCTCACGAGCAGGCACCAGAAGCATTATGGCTATGATCATCCACCATCAGCTTTGTTAGGTTGGTCATATAGTTTGGATGTCAGATACCAAGCTCCCAAAGCAGGTCTTCTACTCCCAGCTCAGTCAGGGTAGGCGCACCAGAGGACAGAAGAAACACTTCAAGGATGTGCTGAAAGCCAACATGGAGAAGTGCAACATTGACATCAACTCCTAGGAGACCATCACCCTGGACAGAACCAGATGCTGGCGTAGTCTGTGGGAAGGATCCCAGCACCTTGAGACCCAAAAAATGCCTTTAAGGGATTGCAGCATGACATCAGTGGAAGGGAAATGTGTCATGTAATCCAGTCTTAGTTTCACTTTTGCTTTGAGCAGAGCACATACACACACACAGCTCTAATGACTTCAAGCTTTATACCTACGTGTAGCTGTTCTCATTTACCTAGTCTTAATAAATGCACCCGCAACGTATTTAACCAATTCTTTATAAGCAATTGGTGATTATATCATTATAACATGACAATGACAAAATGAAGAGGAAAAGCAAGAGAAGCAGAAAGAATACACCATGACTCAAACTAATAACACATGGCCGGACATCCCACATGACAACAAACATCCTACTTGCCATAAAGTCTCCAGATCTCCAGTTGGCCTCATCAGCCATCTTCGGACTCATGGAAGACAATCATCTTCGCTAGCAGTGGATAGCCACTAATATCTTGAATACTCCAATCAAATCAGTCAAATGTTTTAATCCCAGGGAATAAAACCCTGGTGTGTGTACTCCTTCCTTGTAATTTGAACCTTGGGGATCAGCTATCATTCTGGTAAATCTATACTTTAATTCATCCAAGGCCAATATATCCTTCCAAATATGTGGTGCCCAGAACTGCTCAGTTCTCCGGGTGTGGGCTAGCCTTAGCTTTGTATAGTTGAAGTATGACTTCTACCTCCTTGTATTCTGGTCCTCTAGATATAAAGGTCAGCATTCCAATAGCCTTTCTGGTTTATTTTCTGCATCTGTTAATGATATTTTAATGATCTGCATACCTGAACCTTGTCACCATTTAGCAAGTATCCTATACTACCCTTTTCTGGTCCAATGTGAATGGCCTCGTATTTGCTGACATTGAAATCCATTTACTACAATTTTGCCATTCACTTAATCTGTCAACATATCTTTGTAATTTTATGTTTCCATCGACTGCTTACACCATCTATTTTTGTTTTTGGAAAATTTGAATATCTAGCTTCCTATCCAGGGATCTAAATTGTTCTTCATGTGGACGGGGTTCAAAGGATTAATTGCTGATGGTCGACTTCTTGATGGAGCTTCAGTTGTGGAACGGAAGACAATGTGGTGACACTGCTTGGAAGTCCAATGGTAGAAAATGTGTCTCAAAGTGCTTTTCAATTAGATGATAATGTGTCTCTCCCAGGTGTGGGCTCCTTGGAACCCTCTGGCGCTCTCCCCGGTCCCCATTGTCTTCCTCCACTTCTCAAGGATCCAGAGTTTGACTCTGGCAAAATTGTTGCTAGTTAGGGGAGGTGATGGTACAGTGGTATTGTTGCTGGACGTAATCTAGAGACCCAGGGTAATGCTCTGGGGATCCTGGGTTCCAATCCCACTATGGTGGAATGTGAATTCAATTAAAAATCTGGAATTAAAAGTTTAATGAAATCATTGTCGATTGTTGTAAAAACCCATCTGGTTCACTAATGCCCTTTAGAGAAGGAAATCTGCTGTCCCCACCTGGTCTGGCCTACATGTGACTCCAGACCTACAGCAACATGGTTGACTAAGTGCCCATCTTCAGCCAGAAGTGCCAAGTGGATGGTCCATCTTGGCCTCCTCCTTAGGTTCCCAGCATCACAGATGCAAGTCTTCAACCAATTTGATTCACTCCACGTGATAAAGGAACAGATCAAGGCACTGGATACAACAAAGGCTATGGGCTCTGACAACATCCCAGGCATACTACTAATGGAATGCACCAGAACTAGCTGTGCTGTTCCAGTACAGCTGCAACACTGGCATCTCCCCCAACAATATGGGAAATTGCCCTGGTCTGTCCTGTCCACAGAAAGCAGGACAATTCCAATCTGGCCACTTACTGTCCCATCAGTCTACTCTCAAATCATCAGCAAAGTGATGGCACGTGTTGTTGACAGTGCTATCAATCAGCATTTACTCAGCAATAGCCTGTTCATTGATGCTGCTTTGGTTCCACCAGGGCCACTTGGCTCCAGAACTCAATACATCCTTGGTCCAAACATGGACCAGAGGTGAAAGTTCCCTTGATATCAAGGCAGTATTTGACCAAGTGTTGCATCAAGGAATCCCAGTAAAATTGATGTCAACTGGAAACAGAGGGGAAAACTCTCCACTGATCGTAGAGTCACACCTAGCATAAAGGAAGATGATTTTTTTTTGGAGGCCAATCATCTCGACCCCAGGACATTGTTACAATTCCTCAGGGTAGTATCCTAGACCCAAAAATCTTTAATGGCTGCATCAATCGCTTTCCTTTCGTCATAAGGTCAGAGGTGACAATGTTCACTGGCATTCTTAACTCCTCTGAATGGAGCATCCCATGCCCGCATGCATCAAGACCTGATGCTTGAACTGAAAAGTGGCAAGTAGCACAATCTGCTCATCTAGTTTTGCACCTAGCATGTGATAAACAGTAACCTACAAGCAGGGACTACGGAGAGGTCACTTCAGGAAAGAGCAGCCATTCCTTTGGTAAATATCTCTTTATTACTGGAATTGCAAAATACAAGAAAACCAGTACAGTATCAAAATAGCACATTAATAAGACTGAGACGGTGTACAACCTCACAAGGTCAAACCTTTCACATACAAGGAAGAATTACAAGACTTGCTTAGACTGCTGCGTTTCTTCCACCAGCTGCAGGATTCTTACAGTTTAAGAGCAGTCATAGGTTGGGACTCAATAAACCTCTAGATTTAAAAGATTGACAGGCTAACAGAAAGCAATGACTTTCAGGAGCTCAGAGCAAATTGTCAATAATATGAAGGTTATTTTGTATTACTGTTAAATCCTGCAATTAGGGAAAAAAATCAACTTCAGAACACCTAAAGCATTTAAATGAAGAAAACGTGAAAGTCACAAATGGTCATCACTATCCCTAGAATCTGCTTGCCCAGTTACCCGGCTGTTTCTTTTTTACCGAGTGTAATGTTATTAATTGATACGGCCCCATAATAGACAGAAATTACTGCTGAGGGTTGGAGCTTTGGGTGTCAGGTAGTCTTAATAACTGCAATGTCAGATTTCAATAGCTCTGCAACCAGGCTGCACACAATTACATCCATAATGTTGTATAAAATGGTCTGATGAGCCAGAACTCAAAGATGCTGGTGTTATAAAAAGGTGCAGCTTGGTTGGAAAAGTAACCAAGTAAAGGAAGGGAAAAATAGATTGCAGGAGATCACACAAATTCACTGTGAGACCCAACATTTGCTTTAAAGGGCTAGTTAAAGGCTGGTAATAGTGTCGCCCTCATGTTGACAACCTGCTCTGATTGGAAAGACTAGGGTCAAGCTGCCTGAGAACATGTCTTCAAAGATTGCTGATGTCACGACTGCCAGTTCTTTCCCCCACTGGCAAGCTGTGTAAAGTTCAAGACAGGTTTGCTCACAATGAAATTACATACAAGCTACCCTCACTGCCCTTCCCTCTGCTTCATTATTCCCCAAATCAGAAATGTCAAGAGGGAGACTCTTTAGTGCCAGTGCCAAGTGTAAACTTTGCAAAGCTGAAGTACCTGCACGTTTGGCAGTCTGTCACTGGTGCTGGTAACCTGCTGATGCCACCAGTAGGCAAAAGGCACATTTCAGGAACTAAGTTTTATCTCCCCCCATCAGGACAGTCACATTGGCAAATATTCCAAGAGCAATTTGAATCAATTCGTTTACAACATGCATTGCAATATCAAAACAAAACAGATTCACAGTAAGCAATGGGCAGATTTCAAGTTTTATTAACAGGAATGATGTTACTGATTGAATGCAGAACAATGCACGCATTTAAGAGACGGTAAAGGTCATTTGAATTACATCGAAACAGCTTGGCTACAGAACATAGCATTACAGCTGATTGTAACTGGAAAGATTTCCCCTTTTCAGGACAAAAATTTTGGTTGGTCTCATCTTTATATTAAAACTTCAAAATTTTTGTTTCTCATTAATAATGTGTTTTATGATGACAGGACATTTGGACCTACGAGGGGAACTTAAGAAAGCAATGTTGAAGCTTTACCACACGATCTGAAAGCTGTTACAATCCTACCATCAGAGCCTCCAAAAGATGGTAGTTACAAATTTTAAAATTAGCTGCTATACAATGCCTCAAAAAAATTTGATTTTTTTGTTAAATGAGCTCATTTATGTAACACCTACCTTTAACGATACATCCAGCACTCAAAATATTTGAAAAACCTACCAGCAGCATGAACGCTTAGCAATATATATATATATATATATTAAAAAACTGGCCAATTATTAAATAAGAGGGAAAATGGTCAAATTAACCTCAAAATCAATATAACAGGAACACACTGCTACTATGTATGGAAAAATTACTCAACAGAGCAGTGGCCTGACGTATCAGAATGCACCCAACAATGCTGCTAACTTCTTGTCACCTGTTGGTTAGCCTATAGCACCTGCTGAAGGATAGCTCTCCTCTTTACTATCAAGCAATATTCCTTTTGGACAATGGAGAGAAAGAGAGCAGCAAGCTGGTGACTATAAGAAAGTAGTTGAGTAACAGTTCCAATACTTAAACTTGTTAACAATTTTAAACCATCATAAATCAATTCTAAAAGTCTTCAATAGAACCTGAGTTAAACATTGACATGAGTCAGACCTCATTGCTTGCACCATGGGACATTACTGCAACATGACCATCCATTTCTTAAAGGCAACTGAAGTTAGCTTAGGATCGTTGTGCTAACTTAGACAGATGACGGGATTGGAGTTGAGAAGAGTCAATTCACTCTCACTGTTTTGGAATCTCCTTTTGCCCTGTTTTACTGAGAAGCTGTTACTATTTCTCAATTTTATAGGTTGTTCCAAATATCAATTTAATTAAGACTCTACTTCATTAAAACTGAAAATGTAGTCAATAACACGGGAGCCAAAATGTGGCTCTATGTTCTGAGCATGGACAGTTTTCATTGCCTAAATTGACAGTCTTCATTGCCTAAGTTGACAGTCTTCATTGCCTAAGTTGACAGTCACAGGCATCGCTATTTCTCACCTCAACTCCCTTAAGCTGAGAGCCATGTCAAAACCTCTCAACTAATAGATAATTAATCAGACTCCCTTTGACCCCCATCTCTCCCCATAACGTTTAAAATTCTTAGAAGCAGATCAAACTAACAATCTTGCAACCAAAGAGACCCAAAGGTTTTTATGAATTGTAGTCTTTCACAGGTGTCCAAGAGCAGTTTTAGACACACGTTGAGTTTAAGCACAATTAAAAAGTTTCCACTAAAAGAGACTCAAAATAAAAGTGGCATTAAGTAGAAAAGATTTTTGATGGTTTATATGGTTACTTCAAAATTGGAAAATTTGACTCGACTTTTTCTCTTGTCACATTATAACCAGTTATTGTATTTGCACTGGAAACTGCTATCAGAGTGAAAAGGGCCAAGTCTGAATTTCTGGCTTCAGGTTACAGTTGAATTATAGGGTTGGTAGACATTCTGATAAAATTACACTACGAAAACTTAAGACACAAACCTACCTTTTTAAAGATACACTCAAAAATGGAACAGGCTGGTTTTAAAATTATTCTGGAGAGTGGGTGAACCAAGGGCACGACAGGAGTTCAAACACTAGGAGATGAGCAGGGGTCAAGGTTCAAGCACTGACCAATGATCTGCCTCCATTTCACTGAGTGATCAGCAGGTTAGCTCTGTGCCATGATTTGCAAGCATTAACACACAACCTACATTTCAATAAGATTTACAGTAGGTGTCAGTAGTCAGGTTGACAGAACAGCCCAGTTTGATCATGTGGATCAGCGTCAGAAAGTTTGCCTCTTGCCTCATACTATTATAGTAATAAAGTCAAGGTGGATGCAATTGTATAATTTACTCATCCTTTTAAAACTTTATTCTTCAGTAGAAAATGGAGTTGATGCCTAGGTCTTATAAACAGGGAAATAAAGTGTAAATTTTACAAAAGCGAAATTATTTTCGGTTTGATCCCTGTGAAGTAGGTGGTGGTGGGGGAGGTGGTGCATACTGATAGGCCCCCTGGGACATGTAACCCAACAATGAGTTGCTCTGTTGATATGTTTGAGACATCAGCGGCTGTGGTTGTTGTCCCATCCCATTCTGCCTGTACTGTGCCGAGGACTGTGGGGGCCGCCCTCCACTAGCAGAGGATGAAGCATTATAGTTATTTGAACCGTAAGCCGCACTTTGGGCAGCAGTGCCATACCCAGAGGCTCCGTAACTGCCCCCTGCGCTTGAACTTTGAAAGGTACCTGGTTTTCCAAACCCTGCTTGAGATGCAGCTCCATATGTGCTTGGGTTAGTAGCCCCATACAGCCCGCTTTGGGTAAAGTTTGGATATTGGACTGACGGCTGCCCATACACGGGACTCCCATAACTGTTAGCCTGTGGAGATCGGAAACTCTGCTTACTCAATGGACCGCCACCATCTCGGGAATCTCTCTGCCCCCCAAACCTGCCCCCATCTCCCCTGTCTCTGCGGTCCCCATCGAGGTCTCTAAAAGCCCGGCTGCGGCCTCTGTCTCGATCGTCTCGGTACATGGTGTTGGGGTTGGAGCCAGTGGGCCGGTAACGGGATCGGCCTCCTAGAGGGGGGAAATAGCAACAAGTTTAGTGAAGGGCTCATAATTAAATTTTACAGCTGCACAACACACACACACTGGTTAAAACATCCTCACTGTAGTCTGTTGCTGCATTAAATACTAGAATTGACCACACATAGCTCTCCTCAAACTTACTACAAAGCCAAAGATAACTTTCCTCTTCCCCCTGCCCACCCACTGAAGCTCACTCTCTCAGGTCACACACAAATCATTTCAGGCGAGAGCAGGTGACTGGCTTCCAGGCCTCTGCACACGCTGCCATTGTAACCTGTATGAGTGCAGTCCGGTGTCAGTAGCCTGTTGCTTTCCCTCGCTGTGAGGAACCTCGGACTCTACATGTGCAGGGAATTGCGAGTGTGTTCTATCCCTCTACAGCGCAGCACGTTACAGCTCTGCCCCCTTTACCTTAAAGACAAATGCAAGATTATTCAGATAATCCTGTAATAAAATGGACAAAGACAAGCTTCAAGTTCAAAATCAATGATCAAACTGAGGCTACAGGAAGTTGGAATATTAGATTAAATGTTCACTTCTGAAATTAGGTAAACCAATGTTCCAAGTGTTCCAAAACATTCCATCTATCTTCACAGTGAAAAAGCAAAAAGGTGATGGTTTGGAGGGTGGTCTTGGTGGGTGGGGGTGCATAGAAGAGTTGAAGCAAGTCCAACATGAACAGTTTGTTTGTACTGGTGTTCACAAACAAGTTGAAGGTGCTGAATCATAGAAGTTTACAGCACAGGAGGCCACTCCATGCTTAGCTCTTTGCTGAAGCAATCCCGAACTAATAATGCCCTGCTCCACTCTCACCCCACAGCCCTATATCAATCCTGCAACGATTAATCAACAACTCCACTGTTGTATAATACAACGACCAGAATGATAGAAGCTGAACTAGATGAACCTCAGTCTTCTTTCATCTAGCAATTTCTGTGTTAAGAAAATTCTCCTCTCTCCTCACTAACAATTTAAAATTGAGGACCTTGTCTCTGGCTCCTTAACCAGGGGAACTACTTTTTTTTGCCATCCAATCCCTGGCATTCTCCTGGTGAATCTATGATCTCTATGGCTTTAATAGGACATTTCTTTCTCACTCTTTTGTCTCTTGTACTCTATATCTCTAATTATAACTCCCTAAAAAATGTTGCACTCTTTTTTAATGGCTTTATCTATCCGCATTCACACTTTCAATTAAGTTTTTGAACCCCTAGGTATCTGTTAATCTATACTTCAGTACCTTTCCACTGAATGTATACTCTAATTCCTCACTTTGTCTCTCAAGAAGATATTACCTCAATTAGAACCAACTTATCTTACAGCATAGGATGTAGCCACTAGGCTCATTGTGTCTGTGCTGAGCTGTCTACTCTGTCCCACTCCCTGCTCTTTCCCTTAGCCTTGCAGATGTTCCCCTTTTAATAATTTATCCATTTCCCCGTTGCAAGTTATTGAATCTGCTTCCACCATCTTATCAGGCAGTGTATTCCAGATCATAACTCACTGTGTAAGGGGAAAAAAATCTAGTCTCCCTTCTGGTTCTTTTGCCAATTATCTTAAATCTGTACCCTCCAGTTACAAACCTTGCTTTATGATGTCAAACCACTGGTCATTTTGAACACATCTATTAAACTGTCTCTTAACTGTTTCCACTTTTAAAGAGAACAATCCCATCTCTCTAATCTTTTCAAATAACTCATGTCCCACATCTTAGTACCATTCTAGTTAATCTCCTCTGCACCCTGTCCCAAGGCCTTGAGATCTTTCCTGAAGTGTGGTGCCTAGAACTGATCACAATACCCTAGCTGATTTACAAAGACTTACCTTGCCTGCCACTCATCTGACGATTTGGCTAAACTGCTCATGACAGAGGGCTGAGGGCATTAAGTAACAACAGGAAAATTTTAAAACTCAGAGCTCAGCTCCTTGTTTTCACATTGTGTAATCAGTGATTTAGAAGTTGTGAAAGTGTTAAAAACAAAATGCATCAATGATACTAAGGTAGTTTTACTTATGGCAGATGTGCTGCTCCCATTATAGGCAGCCAAGCGAGCATCTTTTAAAAACTGATTGATGATTCTAAAAAGGAGTTACAAATAAATACTCTATGTTTGCTCCCCATTCTACAAGTGCCTCAGCAATGAAACACCTATAAGGAACTTGATAGAGTTACTGATCCCAGGTTCACTATGGAGAGGTGCACTACCTAGTGTCTTAGGGATAAACCATGAACAAGGTATGGTCCAATGAAGTGTCCCATCAGTAGAATAGTAAGTAAAGAATTCAATTACCTCTTCCACCTCCTCTCCCATGATCAACAAGTTGTAGGAGTTTTGGGTTAATGGCTTGGTTAGCCTCCTCCAGCACTTTGATCAGCTCCCTAGCCTGTTTCACGTTGCCTGGTGTGAAGAAGGTGTAGGCTGTGCCTTTATTAGTACTACGCGCCGTACGACCAATGCGATGTACGTAGTCCTCGGAGGAATTGGGATAGTCGTAATTGATGACAAATTTGATGTCTTCCACATCTGTAAAAGCAGAATTGCAGTGTGGTGTGGAGAGGTGGGGAATGTGCCAGGTTGAAGCAGCACAAACAGCACACCACAACAGCCAGGCAGAAAGAGAATAGTTAGAATAAGATTCCAATACAAGCACCTTCACAGTTCATGCTACTTTACTGCAGTGGGTCCCCATCACATGCAGAGTTTTTAAACCCACACCATGCTTTGAAGCAAAAACTACACATACCAAATAGCAAAACACTCTGAGCACAAACATAAAACCGCTTTACTGAACCACCTATAGTATTAATAGCTCTCTCAGTCGAGCAGATCCACTGCTCTACAAACTAGAAAAACACCTGGAATTCTCAAAATCTTTTGTCCCAGAACAGAAACCATTTGCTTCAGTCTGGTAAGTGCTGTTCCTCTTTAAGTTAAGTTGTAGACTTAGAGGTTATATATTTGGACAAGCTAGACATGCTGCAGTGGGGCCTCTGACCAATTATAATACAACACTTTCAGCATCTCTAACCGCTCCTTCATCAGCTTTATCTCAAAATGGAGACTGCACATAAATCTGGCTGAATTAGGAAAGGTCCTGATAGTTAGCACATTATAACAGGGTTTTACATCAACAGAAATAGCTGTCTTTTAACCTTCTTTAGGCCCTGATCACTACCCAAATTTTGTTTTTAAATTTCAAGCAGCAGTTCTAACAAAATCTGTTAAGAAGCAGCAAAGGTCTCACAAATCTCTAGTCACAACACTGACTGATCCTTCTAGTAGAGTGGTCGATTATGCAACAGTAAATGGAACACGACACACCCTGCCTCAATCTGCTTTTGATGTTGGGTGAAGGCTCTTACAATTGTACTACTTTGCATCCCACTTTCCTGTATAAAGGAAATAACACAGCAACAAGTGCCCTCTAGGCACCAATAAAATGGCAGGATCTGTATTGCAGGACGTATCTCATAACTGACACTTGCTGGACCTGAATGCCCTGCTCATCCCAGCATTACCTCCATTTCCTGAAGTCTCCATTTTAAATGCAACAGTTCACAAGCTTCAGAGTAAAATCCTAAACTGCCATAACAACCAACACCATCAATCTCAGTTTCAAACGTTGACTAATGCATGGACTATGTAGGATTTCTTCGCTCTGCTTCGGCCAAACATGCTCAGACTTTTACTTTAGGAAAAAACAAAATTGCTAGGCAGAAAATCCAGTGGCCAAATTTACATTTACTGCATTACTCCACACCAGATTACTGTCTATGATGTGACAGTAAAGGTTAAAGGAGCACTCCTTCAGATGAGGTCTCCCTCTCATTTAGCAATAAAGAAGTGAGAAAAACTCTGCCAAATGTCACATCATGTACCGCACACATGAACCCCTACCCCCTCCCCAGACACACAACTAAAATAAAGTAATAGCTTACAGTGCTACCATAGACACAGTAAGTAGGAAGGGCAAAGTTTCAAACAAGGTTACTTTGAGCTTAGAATAGACCCACAATGGAGCTCGAGTTACTGCTACCTTGACTCCGTCAAACAATAAAAGAACACACCAATCTTCCCCAAGCAGAGTCTGATTGGCAGAAAATAACAGGCATTATTTAGCTCTAATCTAAATATAGTAGATCTGTGAAGGAATGCTTCCTTAAGTCTCCAATTCCTAATGTTGTGGTAATATGAATTGTCTCAAACAGCTGTTCACAACGCTCTTCAGGGCTAGATATTATCATAGAATTACTGGTCTACGATCGCTAGAATCCATTCTCGTACTCAAGGATGCTGGCACAACACTGACTAGTGACCACTGACTGAAGATTTTGGGTGTGGACATTCTATTGCAATATTCTGAATACAGTAACTACATATAAAAAAATCCAGTATCCAATCTTCTCACAATTGTCATTCCTGACCAGGCTATAACATTTATGATAAACACCAGCAAGGATTATCATGCTTCTAAATATTGCAGATGGCCAAGTTCTCAACATCTCAAACCATGACATTTGGGACTAAATGAATGTCTAATTAACACAAACCTTGGAATCTCAAAAGTGGGAAGGTACTAGGAGATTGGCTTTGTGCAACTGCTGATTACTACAATCTATGACAGATATGACACTATATTGACCATTGCTAGAATCCATTCTGGTGCTGTGAGTGTGAGCACAAGGCTGAGTAGCTGACCACATCTTGAACAGTTATGCTTGGCTTCGGAAACAGCAAGTACTTTTCTGTCCACACTGTTTTTGAATTGATAAGGAAGCCTTCTGAAGGGAATCAGTCTGAGGATTTAAGAGTGCATCTGATTGCTATGTTTCACTGCACCCATAGAGCCTCAATGGTTAGAAGGTTAACAGAACACCAAACTATTTGCTCTTATTGTACCAGTAACTGCATGATAACTTTCAACCCTACTGATAATTTCAGGTTTAAGACATAATTTAACCTTTATTCAAAATCTGCATTTTAAAAGATGATATCTAGAAAATACAGATTTCTTCCCTCCTGTATCGAGTAGTATTTACCAGTCCGATGCACACTCCCTCCATCGTACTGCCGCAGCCAATCCCGTTTCTTTGGTTCTGGCGGTCTCCTTTCGACCTCCGCCCTGCGACACGGGACCAGTGGAGCTGGGAGAGCATGCATCGAGCATTCCCTTGTGGCGAGAAGTCCCACACGCTGGGATGGATGGCTGAACACTTTTCTGTAGCCCGCCTTTCAGGTAGCACCAGAGGGCCGCAGTTTGTCATTAAACAAGGTCCTCCAATCCACTCTCCAGAAACACAACAACTCCCAGCCTATGCTGCATCTAATGCCCAGACTCTCTTTTAAACATTTCAAATTATTTTTATTTGGAATTTACTGAAACTATTTTTGAAGTCTGTTTCTCATTACAAGAATGGGCTCAAGTTTCACTGTGCTATCTCTTCCTATTTTAAATAAGAAAGATGAACATTACTGCACTGAACTACTCACCCCAATAGACAGTCAGAAGTAAAGAGATAAACAGATATGAAAATGTACATGAAAAATGGAAAACAAATTATTATAGCACATATTGATATCAAATAGAGACGGACACAGACAACAGCTAATATACACCAGAGATATAGATCTCAAGTAGCCAAGTTTGACCAGGACCCCGTCCTAAAGGACAAATCATTTATTACTGTGGTGAAGCTAAAAGCTTACACCATCATCTGTGTCCTAATACACATGGTTTTCGCTGACAATTTACAGGCACCCTGTGAAGAATTTACAATATCACAGGTTAAAATGCAAATGCCTGCATCCAGGAAGCTGTACAAAGGCGGTTGCTTTTTTGCATCATTTGCTTTCTAGTTTCAGGTGACCACAAACTAGTACTTTTCAATGTTAAAATTTGTTTCTACAGATTTGGAGAACCAAGGTCACCAAAAATGGGCAAGATGAAACAACTCCCATAGAAATCTTGAAGGCAAGTTTACTAACAGCTTTTTAATGACCAAACACCTGTCAGTGAGCTGCCTGTAACTATACACTCGCTACACTGAAAATTGGACAGAAAAGAAGCTGAGTGACCCTGCACATTAATGCAGCTGCATCATTGGTGCACAGTGGTTAGGTCTGGGTTGTGATTCAGCTTATCCTAGCACACTATCAACTCCAGTGTAGCATTTGGAGCTCTACTGGTTGACTTGTGTTTTTCAGATTACGTATATTCAATAATCTATAGGGGGTAGATTTGTTTCCAGCAGGCAATTATCTTGGGAAACAAAAAGCTATCAAATGGACAAATCCAAACCATGACAGTGTCAGTGAAAGAATTGTTGTAGGTTTATGAAGCAGTGCAAGAGGCTTGTGCACTGTATCTTACTGTCAAGTGGCACACTTCCTATGGCAGATCTAACAGATGCCTCTGATATTGGAGCTGTGGATAATCTCCTGCAATTCTTTCCCAGCTGGTGATAAAGGACAGAAGTTGTGTTAAGGAATAGGGACAGAAAAACAAAGTGTGGAGCATAAAAACCGAGTTTCTTCAAATTCCATAAAATATTATTTTAATTGAATTTTAAATGACTCTACAATGACCTCAGTACACAGCACAGACTGCAGGTTTTAAAACTCAGAGCCCATTATTAACGGCAGACTGGGAAAAATATCAGGACATGTAGCTATTTCTGGGGATCTGATCAGAACACATGGTAGCTATTCTGGTTCTCCTTGAATTAGAGCTTTCCTACACAGAAAGTTTGCTTCACACAATAAAAGCTCAGGCCCTTAACATGTACTTTCAGGGTTGCCCTTAAGCACTATATTGCCTATTGGCTCTCCACAGTACACCCATGTTTCCGAACAAATTTTTCCCAGCCTGGTAGAATCAGTAGGTAACAAGAAACAGACTGTGACCTACATGAAATAGTTCTCAGTTTTGTATCAAATTCTGACAACGTCTAGGCAAGATGCAGAAAGCAGCAATCTACTCGTTCCTACCTTAAAACCTTTTTGCAACCCGCTTTTCGGGCAGCGAAACCTCTGACAGGCCCAAGATGTTACCGGACAAGCCCCGACATGACGTCCTGTGAAGGTGAGGGAGATACTTGGCATGCTTGGCAGTAGGGGTTTCACAATAGTTGAGAGTAAACTGTTTGCACCACGTTACTCCAGTTCTCATCAGAAACCATTCCCCGGGGATTGCAATAGAGCCACAAATCCACCACAATATTCCAGATGGATCAGTTGGCTACATTTGTTGCTAACCAGCGGGGATCAAGTAGTTTCTTTTGCAGTCTGTACTAAGAATGAGCAAACTGTTCCATCTGGTGTTTCCCCATTAAGGGGCATTTATTTTGTAACAGGGACACTTGACTGTACTTCTAACTCTTCACGTAAAGAGATCGAGAACATACACACCATTAATTCCTAGTTTACTGCTAGTGCCCGTTAAAGGGGAAGTTACTTCGGAACAGTCTGTCCATCTCAGACTGAAACAGTGGGCCAGTAACTGTCAGTCTGTGCATGGTCTTCCCATCTACATCAGTGGCTAGAAAAGTTTGTTTCTAGCTCCGAGGCACTTAAGTTTGATTGCAGAACTGGTCGGCCATGTAAATGCAGTGCTTGGTGTGAAACCCCTAATCAGCAGACAATTCCACACGCCCCTTAGTTTCAGCAGTAAACCAATTGTCAAGAAAATCAAATTTGGATAATACAAGGGAAATGTCAGATTTTATCAGGGAATTTTGGTTCTGCTTTCAATTTTCTGATCATGGAATTGGCTTTTGTGCTGGTTTTCAATGAACAGGGTTTCAGATAAAGCCACTTTTGTCAGTAAAATACTGAAATTGTACTGAATTCCAGCTGTTAGAAAATGAAGAGATGGATTGCTAAATAGGCTCTTTCAGACCAGGTGGGGGATACATTGGGTTAAGTTGTATCCATCCCTTAGAAAACAAATCTATTCCTAACTTCTTTAAAGCCCATCAATTATCAGGATGTCCACAAGTTAAAGGTGAGCAGCCTGCCTCACTGCTACATTCAACACCAGTTTATATTAACCTCTTTCCAATGTGAACTCTTTAAGCAGAAGCACTTCTATGGAAAATAAGGAGTACTTCTATATGTGCAAAGTTATGCAGCACATCAGTAGTTTATTTTGCCCCTTGTTGCTAATCTAACACAAGAGTATCAGATATTCCTGGAAAACAAGCGTACAAACCTGTACAACACAACCACCATCCCCATTGTTACTGGTATAAATAAAGTACCTCAAAAGGCACGGCTTCTCTGCATCTGCGCCTGTATCATGCAACTGCAGGGCCCAAACTTCTAACAGCTACCCATACAATCTTTCACATGCATCACACAGGGCAATTGCTTCTGTGTGGATCATAATGTTGACTCAAATCCCATCAAAAACTCTACCATAATTGAGGGCAGCAGTTGATGTTATGCAAATGGAATCCAGAATGTGGTATTAATGGATGTTTCTGTTAATGAAGTCCAGATTTCAAAGAAAGAATAAATAAAGTATCCAAAAGATCAAGTGCTCCATTTCCAGAAGGAATTCTGAAGTCACAGAGCAAATTTTACACCAGCTATTAAACAGCCTCATGGTTAAGCGTATTAAATCTACTGACCTCTCCGAAGTACACTTCGATATATATTCCCATTTTTGGAATATCCCTTATCGAACAAGGGGCAATATTTAACATGTATCCAAAAATCTCAACTAAATGAGCCCAGGCCATGCAAATAGCCATAAATTCAGCTGGACTCCATTGTACGCAATCTGACTAACATGGGTAAGATTACCTGGAACCTGAACAGTATCCTGGTTGATAGGTGAACTCAGGCAGTATAGAGCTTTAATGCCTCATTGCTAGGCTATGCTGGTTTGATGGGCAAGTGAACATCTATGAAGTCCCCTAAGTATTCTCTCCATTAAGATGGCTTGGAGCAGGGCTTGAACCCCACAAGGCCAGGGCAAGCTGGATATTCAGTCAGTTGGGAAAAACATTATCTGAAGACCCTATTTATTTAACGAACCAGTCCGCTGCAGAGGTTGAACCAGACAGTGCCAGGGCGAGCTGGATAACGGTAGACAGGGTAAACATTATCCGAAGACCCCAAATTTTGGACAGCCAGCCCAGTGCATAGGGGTTAAAACCCCACATGGTAAGGCTAAGCTTGGTTTATGTAGGTGGCGGTAGATGGATATCTCCTCTCCCTCTTGGTGCTCGTTTTGTCATGCCTAGGCCTTGCCGCAGGCCTGTACCTTAATACAAAAACAAAGAGACATTTTAAAAAACAAAAATAAGTCACTTATTTAAAAAGCTCAAGATGGGGGGGGGGGAATCACACTACGTCACGTTAAATATAGCTCTCCTCTTTCAATTTAGGAAATTTCACGGCTTGCTCTGCAATACATTTTCTTGCAAACAAGTTGAGTACAAACCTAGACCGCGAGATGCAACATCGGTTGCAATAAGGATGGGTGCCTTTCCCGATCGGAATTCTGCAAAAAGAGAAAAGCACTTCATTAAAAAGACCCGACATAGAACCATACTTGCTCATCTCATTCCCTCACTATACAGGAAGCCCAATTCATTTTATGCATAAATTATTTACAAGCAATTAATAGAAAAGCTAAACATGCCACTAGTCAAGGGGGAAATAAATAAACCAGGAAATTACAAGCCAGTCAGCTGGTGATGGGGAAATTATTGGAGCAGGGAAATAGTTTGCTGTGGTGCTCCCTAAGGATCAGTTTTGGTCCGATTATTATTTACAATTTTTATAAATGACCTACACTATTGTGTAGAGAACAACATTATAACATTTGTAGGTGCTATGAAACTTGGCAAAGTTGTAGACAGTGCTGAGGATAGTTATAGGCTTCAGTGACAGACAGGATGGTGAAATGGGCAGAAGCATAGTGCTTGGAGATCAATGTGGAAAAGTATGAAGGGATGCACTTTAGGGTGATTAATATGGAAAGACAGTATACGATAAACGGCAAGGTTTTGAAAATGTAGAGGAGCAGAGTGACTTGGTATCCAAATATACAACTCCTTAAAGGTGGCAGGGCAACTTATGACAGTGGTTAAAAAAAATATGGGTTACTTGGGTTCATAAATAAAAAAATAAAATATAAGAGCAAAGATATCATGCTAGAGATTTACAAATCATTGGTTAGGCCTCAGTATTAAGAACAACACTGGACATCACACTTCAGGAAAGATGTAAAGACACAGAGGAGGTCTGCCAGGATGTTATCAGGGATGAGGGAGTTCACACAGAAAGTTGAGGGGTGTCCTAATAAAAGTTATCATGATGATGAGATGCTTTGATAAAAAAAGTAGATAAAGAAAAACTATTCCATCTGGCAGATGGGCCAATAATCAGAGGCCATCGATTCAAAATCTTTGGGAAAATAAACAAGAATATTTTTCCGTAGAATTGTCGGGATCTGGACCACTGCCTGAAAAGATAGTGGAGGTTGGTTCCATGAAAACATTTTTAAAAAGTGAGACGGACAGGTACTTGAGCATGAGGAATTTAACAGTTATGGGTAAAAAGCAGGGATGTAAATTAAGTATGACTACTCTTACAAGGAGCCAGCATTAGGCACGACAAGCCAAACGAATCTGAGATACGATGATAAAATGAAATAATAATGTGGCCGACATCTAAAAGTTAGTCAAGGCAGACTAAATCCAAGGCAGAAAAGGCAAAAAAATGCAAGCATTTTAGATAGGTCCATGAAGGGGTAAGTTAGAGAGGAAATGGAAATGTTATTGTGTCAAACACTCTTCAGGTCAATTTTCACATATGAGCACTGACAAATTTCAAGCATCATTCATTCATTCTCATCACTCATTCTGGCTCAGGGCTCAACGGAAGGAGACATTAAAAGCGGGGTTATGGATAAAATGTGTTGATTGTGTACACAATGTCAAGTATAGATGAGATCCTAAAATCCCAAAATACGGGAGGAAATAGGCGAGGTTCAAATAAAATACAGGCAATTGGAAAATATCCTGATCGTGTATAATGGCATGAGAGAAACTCTGAAAATAGAAACCAGTTAGCCAATGGTGAGGAAAAAGCTCAGAGCATTAAACAGGACATCAACACTCATCTAAAGATCAAAGAGACCACTGGCAGGGGACAGTTTACATTTTGGAAACAGTAGGCTGTGCTGCCTCATTAGCCTAGCAAAATCTCAACTAGTATATGGAGTTTAATCAACAAACAAAATTTGACTTACAAAAGCTCAGGAATTCTTAATGAATAGCAGAACTAGAAACTGCTTGCACAAGGAAGCAGAAAGAAATAAGCAAAATATGCAGATTGGGACACAAACAAAGGAATACAATAAAATGGCAGTCCTCTGCAAAAATGGAATGGAAGGATCCAGGGATGATTAATTATTCATTGATAATATCAGTTCATGTGAAACGCTAACCAAACGAATTAAATACTAGGATTCATCTCAAGGGCACTCATGTGAGGGAAGGATTTTCTAACTTTGTATGAATCACTAGTGAAGAGACTTTGAATATTGTACACAGGTGTAGTCCTCCCACTTTTAGGGGAAAAACACAATGTACTGGAGAAGGTCCAGATGTTGAGGACACTTCCAGGACATGAAAAGCTAAGTTAAAAAAAAGAGAACTTATTTGTTTTAGTTGGAGGAAGCATTAAAGGGAAAACATGGGCTTGGTCTTGCAGCGAGGGAGATGATGCACATGCATCCAGGCTATCCGAACACAGAACTAAAGATGCAGTTTCAAAGTTAAACTCTGAGCGAATCCAAGAGTGTGATGAAGCAGAATCCCAAGCACAGCGAGGCTGTTAATTATCTTCTTCAAAAGGTATATGGGAACTAGAACACAGCAGTTCCTGTGCTACTGAGATTGGGACAGGGGTGGAATCTTGCAAGTGAATGGCAGCAAATCATGATTTAATTCAGCAGATCTGGAGGCTGCTGAATGCACTTTCAAAGAGCTGGTCGGCACCCTTTTAGAGATCAGGGAGTATTTACACAGGAATTTTCTCGAGGAGGTTAAATAGAAGCAGAGTCCACAATAGAGAAGCAACTAACTGGACCGTGGAAGGAATGAGCTTGCTGGATCACTGACCCTTTCTTGCTTCATGTTTTTACAATGGCCATTATAAAACACTCCTTAGTCTCTAGATTCTACCCAGAGTTAGATTTAGGAGGGTGGGATAAACTTAAAACATATGAAAGCAGCAGTAAGTTCACTGAGGCTCATTTAACGATTAAATGTACTTCACAACAATATTAAAATAAACATTAACTGGCTTGTTGACTATATATAAATAGTTGCTTGAAACTAGGCATCAACAATGGAAAAAACACCCATTCTTACCATTTAGAACCCAGTCTCTCTCTGGCTGACTTTTATCTCCATGAATGCACATTGCTGGCCAGCTGCAGAAATGAAGAAAAGGGGTGAGTTTGAAAATGTAGAAAATGAGACTGCCACCACGCCCAGCATCCAACCACCAAGTCCCATGACTCCTTCTGTAAGCAGGTCCACACTTGTCCTTATGGTTTCCCTCATATAAGAGCGATTCGTAGTCTGGAGATCATGAGCGTGGGCTGCTCTTGGGCCTCTGTAACCCGCCGCAATCTGGCCCTTCCCACCCACCCTCCCGTGTAATTGTGCTGTGCCAAGATGAGTAACTAAGATTACCTGAATTAATGAACTCGTACTCTGGCAACCAACATGCCAAGAAATCGTGTTTCAATTTGACATTTATATAAACAAGAAGTGCTTCCTTCAAGCCTCTGAGGGGTGGAGTGTAATAATGCCTACCCGTCTCTCCTCATCCTGCGGGTCAGATCGTCACAGCGACGTTTGGTCTCTACAAAAATTATGGTCTTATTTTCTTTCTCTGCCATGATTTCTTCCATCAGGTGGAGCAGTCTGCAATTAAACACATACATTCAGGCTGGGAGCTGGTGCTTTTAAAGGGTCAGTTTTGGGTCTATCACTCATCAACTCCTGCGCAGGGAGAAGCATTATAAAGTTTGCAGGCCATATGAAATTTAACAAAGTAGTGGATAGCAGGAGATAGATACACCTCACATGCAGCAAGGCCTTGACAACACTGAGAATTGTGCTGGCCAATGGAAAGTAACACTAATGTTGCACAATCACAGCCAGTGAATATTTTCAAAATCAGAGTATACCACCTCCCAGTGACATTCAACAGCAAGAACTAGAAGTCATACATTCAAACTCATTGATAAATCACTATAGGGGAACACAAGTAGAAGCAGCAGTAGATCACATGGCCCACCCAACTTATTCTGCCATTCAATGCGATCATGGGTGATCATGGGTTTCAACTCCTGTCCGCACCCCATTAATTCCGAGACCAAAAACCTGTCTATTCTAGCCTTAAATATATTCAAAGATGGGCCATCCACAACCCTCTAGGGTAGAGAATTCCAAAGATTCACAACCCTTTGAGCGAAATAATTTCTTCTCATCTCAGTTCTAAATAATCAGCCCCTTATCCTGAGACTGTGCTCCTGTGTTTTAGAATCCCTGACCAATGGAAACAATCTCTCAGCGTCCACCCTATGAATCCCTTCAGAATTTTATACTTTTATATTCAATGAGATCACCTCTCCATCTTCTAAACTCCAAAGAATATAAGCACAATTTACTCAGCCTCTCATCATAGGACAATCCCCTCATCCCAGGGACCAATTTAGTGAACCTTCACTGTACCATTTCCAATACAAATATACTTTCTTAAATGTGGAGACCAAAACTAAACACACTACTCCAGATATGGTCTCACTAAAACCCTGTACAACTGCAGCAGAACTTATTTATTATTGTACTCCAATCCCCTTGCAATAAAAGCCAACATGCCATTTGCCTTCCTGATTGCTGCTGTACTTGCATGCTTTCTGCTTTTCTTGTCGGAGCACACCTAAGTCTCTTTGAACATCAACACTCAAGTTTCTCACCTTTAATGAAAATATTCTGCTTTTCTCTTCCTATGACCAAAGTGAATAGCTTCACACTTCCCACATTATATTCCATTTGCCATCTTGTTGCTCACTTGCTTAACCTGCCTACATTTCTTTGCAGCTTTTCTGTGTCCTCCCCACAGTTTCTGCCTAGCTTGGTATCATTAGCAAACTTAGATACATTACTCTGTTTTTTGATCCAAGTCATTAATAGATTGTAAATAGCTGAGGCCCCCAGCACTGCTCCTTGCATGCCTGTTAACTTAAAAAGCCTTGTTTGTGCCCACTCTCTGCTTTCTTCCATTAACCAATCCTCTATCCATGCTAATTTATTTCCCCTACTCCATGAGCCCTCATCTTGCCTTTTAATCTTTTGTGTGACACCTTATCGAATGCCTTTTGGAAATCCAGGTATACATCAACTATTGGTTTCTCCTTGATCTACCCTACTAGTTACATCCCCAAAAATCTGTCAAACAGGATTTCCTTTTAGTAAAATCATGTCCATTTCTTCATACTATGCTTTTCTAAATGCACTGTTAAGCCTTCCTTAATAATAGATTCCAGCATCCTTAATAATAGATTCCAGCATTTCCCCAATGACTGATGTTAGGCTAAATGGCCCGAGGTTCACTGTTTTCTCTCTCCCTCCTTTCTTGAAAAGTGGTGTAACATTTGACAACTTCCAATCTGATGGGACAGTTCCTGAATCTAAGGAATTTTGGAAAATCATAGCTAGCGCACCCACTATCTCTGCAGCTACCTCTTTAATAACTCAAGGGTGTAGGCCAGCAGGTCCTGGGGATTTGTCAGATTTTAGTCCTGTAAATTTCTCCAAGACTTTTTCTCTGCTGATATTAATTTCCTCACTCATTTTAGCCCCTAGGTTACTGTCAATTTCTAGAATTGAAACTTGCTATTGTTTTTTGTGAATGTAAGGCTCTTTCAATTTAATAATATCCATAACTTCCTGAATGAGCCACAGATGGGTCTTTCTTGCTGAGTTTTTGTTTTGCAATGGAACATAGTTTTGTTGAACATTTTGAATTATTTCTTTAAATGCCTTCCACTGTTCGTTTACCACCATACCTTTTAGGCTATTTATGCAATTAACCGTAGTCAGTTCTCCCCTCATACATAGGTAATTGGCTTTAAGATTCTTGTTTGTGATCAGAGAATGTCACTTTCAAACTTAACATGGAATTCAATGGTATTATGATCACTAATTCCCAGTGCATCTTTTACTATGACATTAATCAACCCTGCTTCATTACATAATACTAGATCTAAGATAGTTTTATCCCTAGTCGGTTCCACTACGTACTGCTCAAAGAAACTGTCACGAAAACATTCTACAAACTCATCTTCTAGACCATTCTTGCCAATTTGATTGTCCCAGTCTATAAGAAGATTAAAGTCCCCCGCAATTATTACATTTCCTTTGTTACAGGCTCTAATAATTTCTTGTTCAATGCTCTGTCCAACTGTATAACTACTGTTAGGGGTCAAAAACTACTCCCACCTGTGTTTTCTGACTCTTGCTATCGCTAATTTCCACCCATACTGACTCTACTTCATGATCTTCTGAGGTCAGATCCTTTCTCACTAATGTCCTTATGTCATCCTTTACTAGCAGGGTTACCGTCCCTCCGCCGCTATTGTCTGTCTTTTCGAAATACTGTGTAACCTGGAATATTTACTTCCCAACCTTGATCATTTTGTAACCATGTTTCTGCAATAGTGATTAGATCCAAATCATTTACCTCTATTTGTGCCACTAGTTCATCCATCTTATTGCAGATGCTTCATGCATTCAGATAGAACTTTCAATTTCATTCTTTGACTCCTATTCCTGCAATGACCTTATTCGTCAATGTGCAATTTTTGTTAAACTCTGTCCCTTCCTATCGCATTCTGCTTGCCTTTACCCACGCCATTATTCTGTTCCGATGCCTCGACCTTTCTCTTTGCATTTCTAAATCTCCCTTCGCCCGAACACTACCGCTTTGTAGGTTTAAAGCTCTGTCCACAGCCCTAGTTATACGATGGCCAGGACCCTGGTCCAGCTTGGTTTAAGTGAAGCCCATCCCAATGCAATAGGTCACTCTTTGCTGATTACTGATGCCTTTGAGAACTCCCCCGCCCACTGAGATTGGTCAGCACATGGAATGTTCTACCTGAAAAGGTGGTGGAAGCTGATTGCATAAATATTAAAACTCCGTTGGACAGATACTTGAGGATGAGGAGCTACTGGCGTTACAGACAAAAAGCCAAGAATGTGGGACTAAGCATGACTGTTCCAAGAGCCAGCACAATGGGCTGATCAACCTTCTTTGCTGCAAGTTTCTATCATTCTATAAATTTTTAAAAATTCATTCATTCTTGGGATGTAGGCTTCACTGGCTGGGCCAGCATTTATTGCCCATTCCTAGTTGCCCTTGGGAAGGTGGCGGTGAGCTGCCTCCACCTCACATAGTGGGCTATCACCTGACATCCTAAATACCTAGACACACTCACTTCAGGTCCTTCTCCGTCTCCTGACATACATCAACAATTTGGAGGATATTGTGGTTGGCACTCAGCTCCAGGGCTCCAACATTGATCTGGATGTAATCCCGTAGGAAGTCCTCTGCTAGCTGCCGCACTTCTTTTGGCCAAGTGGCACTCCACATCAGAGTCTGTCTGTCTGGCTGAATAAAAGAAGCAAAGTTTTAGGATTTCTAACATGGATCCAGTGCACAAAGCGCCATTTCCAATTATCCCAGTCCACGAACATACTGTTGGCATTACATTCCACTGTATCAGAATGAGGGGTATTTAGGCTCAAGCGTGCGAAGGTGTGCAATTTTAACAGCAGCACACTGCCTTATAGGCGGTATGATTTTAACGATGCTTTCAAGTTCCACTATTCTTACCCGGATCTGCTCCACAATCTTCCGGATCTGAGGCTCAAAGCCCATGTCCAGCATGCGGTCAGCTTCATCCAGCACCAGGTAAGTACAGCGACGGAGATTAGTCTTCCCAGCTTCCAGAAAGTCAATTAGTCGGCCTGGGGTTGCAATACAGACTTCCACTCCTAAAACAGGGCACAGTGAAGCAGAAATTCAGGATCAGAATAAATCACTGAGCTAATAAACAGTGGCTCAGTTTAAAAAAATAAACCAATTTAATTTTCAATTATTATTCTCCCTGTTTGCTATTTTGTTTACTATTTTATCAAATCCTACACATTCTAAATTACACATCTATCTTTTAATTGAGCTAAAATGACGTGCAGCATTGTGTCAATGTACATGTATGTATTGGGTGGCCTGGGGTCAGGGTAAATTGTGTGGGGGCTGGGGGTGGTGCAGGGGGTTGGTGGTGATGGTTAGATTGACAGGTTGGGAAAGAAGGATTCGGATGTCCATTTGACTTCTTACCTCCAATCCGGGTACAGAAATCAACAGCAAGCTGATCAAATTTGAGTGTCAATTTAAAATGGAGTGAACAACAAGGTGAGAGGATGGGATTAATGGATAAGAGTGTCTAACATTCACACAATTGAGTAAACAAAACGGCAGAGAGATTTATAAATGCACAAACACATTTTTTTTTTTGCTGCAGGCTATTGCATGGTGATGTATAGGATAGTTGGGCCCAATTCTGTCCTCACCTGACATTTAGACATGATGAATTCTAATCGGGGGATAACAAATGAGGAAGAAAACTCTTTAACTGTTCCCCTCCTCGACTCTGAACTGATTACACAACTCCTACCACTACCTTAGCTGAGTTCAAACAGTGCAGATTAGGGATCAAACTTTCTTTATTCATTCATGGGATGTGGGTGTCGCTCGCTAGGTCAGCATTTATTGCCCATCCCTAGTTGTCCTTGAGAAGGTGGTCATAAGCTGCCTTCTTGAACCGCTGGAGACCATGTGGTGCAGATACGTCCACAGTGCTGTTAGGCAGGGAGTTCCAGGATTTTGACCCAGCCACAGTGAAAGAACAGCGATATACTTCCAAGTCAGGATAGTGAGTGGCTTGGTGGGGAACATCACCACTTAGAAGTTCACACGTGTCTGCTGTCCTTGTCCTTTTAGATGGTAGTGGTCGTGGGTTTGGGAAGTGCTGCCTAAGGAACCTTGGTGAGGGTTCCTGCATTGCACCTTGCAGATGGTACAAACTGCTACCATTGTGTGTTGGTGGCGGAAGGAGTGAATGTTTGTGGATAGAGTTCCAAACAAGTCCTGGATGCTGTCAATCTTCTCAAGTGTTCTCGAGCTACACTCATCCAGGCAAGTGGAAAGTATTCCATCACACTCCTGACTTGTGCCTTGTAGATGGCGGACAGGCTTTGGAGAGTATAGATGTGAGATACTCACCATAGAATTCCTAGCCTGCTCTTGTAGCCATAGTATTCATATGGCTAGCCCAATTCAGTTTCTGGTAAATGGTAACCCCCAGTATGTTGATAGTGGGGGATTCAGCAATGGTCTTCTTCTTATCGTGTCCATGGACAGTCTATACATGGTCCAGCCAGAACTGGACACATTTTTGCGCCTTGTTGTTGAATATCATGGGGCAAATGTTAGAGTCTCTCTAGATGGTCATTGCCTGGCAGTTATGTGGCGCCAATGTTACTTGTCAGTCCAAACCTGGATATTGTCCAGGTCTTGCTGCAATTGAACATGGACTGCTTCAGTAACTGAGTCATCATGAATGGTGCTGAACATTGTACAATCATCAGCAAATATCCCCACTTCTGACCTTATGATGGAAGGAAGGTTATTGATGAAGCAGCTGAAGATGGCTGGGACAAGGACACTACCCTGAGGAACACCTGCAGTGATGTCCTGGAACTGAGATGATTAACCTCAAACAACCACAACCACCTCGTGCTCGGTATGACTCCAACCAACCGAGAATTTTCCCCCCGATTCCCATTGACTCCAGTTTTGCCAGGGTACCTTGTTGCCACACTTGGTCAAATGCTGCCTTGATATCAAGGGCAGTCACTCTCGCCTCGCCTCTAGAATTCAGCCCTTTTGTCCATGTTGGAACCAAGGCTGTAATGAGGTCAGGAGCCGAGCGAAGCCTGGCAGAACCCAAACAGAGCGTCAGTGAGCAGGCTATTGCTAAGCAAGTGCCAATTGATAGCACTGTTGATAACTCCTTCCAACACTTTACTGATGATGGAGTAGACCGATGGGGCGATAATTGGCCGGGTTGGATTTGTCCTGCTTTGTGTGTACAGGACATACCTGGGCAATTTTCCACATTGCCGGGTAGATGCCAGTGTTGCAGCTGTACTGGAACAGCTTGGCTAGGGGTGTGGCAAGCTCTGGAGCACAGGTCTTCAATACTATTGCCGGGATATTGTCAGAGCCCATAGCCTTTGCAGTATCCAGTGCATTCAGCTGTTGCTTGATATCACATGGAGTGAATCGAATTGGCTGAAGATTGTGATGCTGGGGACCTCCGGAGGAGGCAGAGATGGATCATCCACTCGGCACTTCTGGCTGAAGATTGTTGCAAATGTTTCAGTCTTGTCTTCTGCACTGATATGCTGGGCTTCCCCATCATTAAAGATAGGGAAATTAGTGGAGCCTCCTCCTCTACTGAGTTGTTTAATTGTCCCCCACCCTTTGCGACTGGATGTGGCGGGACCGCAGAGCTTAGATCTGATCTGTTGATTGTGGAATCGCTTAGCTCTGTCTATCGCTTGTCGCTTATGCTGTATTGTAGCTTCAATGGGTTGACACCTCATCCTCACCGGTGCCTGGTGCTGCTCCTGACATGCCCTCCTGCACTCTTCATTGAACCAGGGTTGATCCTCTGGCTTGGAGGTAATGGTAGAATGGAGGCAGGGGGGGGGAGAAATGCCAGGCCAAGAGGTTACAGTTTGTGGTTGAGTACAATTCTGCTGCTGCTGACAGCCCGCAGCACCTCATGGCTGCCCAGCCTTGAGTTGCTAGGTTTCTTCAAAATCTATCCCATTTAACACCGTGGTAGTGCCTCCCAACATGATGGAGGGTATCCTCAACGTGAAGACGGGACTTCGTCTGCACAAGGGCTGCGTGATGATCACTCCACTGATGTTTTTCCCTCTTGTTGGTTCCCTCACCACTTGCTGTAGACCCAGTCTTAAGGGCTCAGCCACTCGGCCAGTAATGGCGCTACTGAGCCACTCTTGGTGATGGACATTGAAGTCACCCACCCAGCGTACATCCTTGCCACCCTCAGTGCTCCAAATGGTGTTCAGCATGGAAGAGTATTGATTCATCAGCTGAGGGGGGCACGTTACATGGTAATCAGCAGGAGGTTTCCTTGCCCATGTTTGACCTGATGCCATGAGACTTCATGGGGTCCGTAGTCAATGTTGAGGACTTCCAGGGCAACTCCCTCCAAACTGGTGTCTGGGACATTATCCGTAAGGCATGTTTCTGTGAGCATGACAATGTCAGGATGTTGCTTGACTAGGCCCCAGATGTCAACAGGGCTGAGTTTTCCATTGTCGTTTACGGTTCACCTAGGTGGTCCATCTGGTTCCATTCCTTTTAGACTTTTTAGTGGATTGATATTTCAGAGGGCAGTTAAGAGCCAACCACATTGCTGTGGGTCTGAAGTCACATGTAGGCTAGACAGCAGATCTCCTCCCCTAAAGGAGATCAATGAACCAGGTGGGTTTTTATGACAATCAACAATGGTTTCATGGTCATCATTAGACTTTTTATTTTCAGATTTTTATTGAATTCAAATTTCACCATCTGCTGTGGCGGGATTTAAACCCAGGTTCCCAGAGCATTACCCTGGGTCTCTGGATTACTAATCCTGTGACAATACCACTATGCCTATCCCTCATCTGCATGGCTCAGTTATTCACAGCTAAAATCCACTGAGCCACATAAATCCAGGAAATGTTCTAGCTCCAGAAGTACACATTTTCTGCAAGTTAACTGTAGTAAAATTTGAAAAAGCATGAACAACCTTGCAGTCTGCTTTGCAAATTTCAACATTTATGGGAGACTTCAGCATCTCCACAGATAGATTCTCCGTAAGAGTCTGCCATAGTTCCACATACCCCTCTCCAGGTCCCGGATCTGAGGGCCTTTAGGTGCACCTCCGTAAATACAGGTACTCTTTATCCGTGAAGATTTGCCATAGTCTTCTGCGACCAACTGCACCTGCTGTGCCAGCTCTCGAGTTGGAGCCAATACCAAGCACTGTGAAAGGGGAAACCCAGCAATCAGAATATGAAAACAGATAGACTTAACCCAGAATAATGTAACAACTCTAAATGAAAAATTCTTACGAGCAGTATACAATTTAAGTGGAGAGAGATTGCAAAACTCTGCAGCACAAGAGGAATCTGAGTCTCCCGGTACATGAATCACAAAAAGTTAGTATGCAGGTGATTAGGAAGACAAATGGAATTTTGTTGTTTATTGCAAGGGAAATGGAATATAAAAGTAGGGAAATTTTGATACAGCTGTACAGGGCATTGGTGAGACCACATCTGGAGTACTGTGTACAGCTTTGGTCTCTTTACTTAAGACATAATTGCATTGAAGCAGTTCAGAGAAGGTTCACTTGACTAATTCCTGAGGTAATGGGGTTATCATCTGAGAAATGGTTGGGCCTGTATCTACTGAGTTTCTAAGAATGAGAGCTAATCTTATTGAAATGTTGTCCACTCACTCATTGATTCTGAGGGGACTTGACAGGGTAGATGCTGAGAGGATGTTTCTCCTTATGAAAGGCTAGAACTAGGGGCCACAGTTTAAAAATAAGGGTTCTCCCATTTAATAAGGAGATGAGGAGAATGTTTTTTCTTTCAGAGTCATTAGTCTGTGGAATTATCTTTCCCAGAGAGCAGTGGAGGCACAGTTATTGAATATTTTTAAGGCTGGGTTAGATTGATTCTTTTGTTAATCAAGAGTCTAAGGGTATAAAGGGTATACAGGAAAGCAGAGTAGAGACCAGAATCAGATTAGCCATGATCTTACAAAATGGCAGAGCAGGCTTGAGATGCCAAATGGCTTACTTCTGCTCCTAACTTATATGTTTGTATGAGTGTAATAGAACCCTCTTATGGCCATTTGTGCATGTTTGTATATAAACCAAACTGGATTAAACTAGTTTCACTTTGCTGCTAGACTCCATGTCGTACACACGAGTGCTTTTGTCTTGCAAAGATATCAGAGTTCAGAAAACCTTTCCAATTATATAACACCTTAAACATTTTAATGTGCTTCACATGAGTTACTTTGAAAAGTGGCTGTTATGTAGCCAAATGTGACAACCATTTTGCACTGAATAAGATCCTACAAAAAGCCATCAGGATGGTCTGTAAATCTGCTTCTGGTGGATTTGGTTGAGGAAATGTTAGGTTCAGACGGTGGAAGAACTCCCTCCTAAAGGATTCTTAATATTAATATGAACAGGTACGCTGGATCTTGGATTACCGTCTCATTGAAGGACTGCATCTTTAACATGCACCAGTCCCCTGCGACTATACTGGAGTGTCAACCTGGATTATGTGCTAAAGCAAAGGAGTGGGGCTTGGTACCACATTCTTCTGCTGTGGGTGTCAGCTGTGGCTCAGTTCATAGCACCCTCGCCTTTGAATCAGAAGGTTGTGGGTTCATGTCCCACTCCCGGAAACCAAAGAACTGTGAATGTACTCGAAAGAGTTGCAATCTGTGACTGTTGATAACTCGAAAGAGTTACTTGGAAAACTTTGACTGGGGTGCTGTGGCTCAGTTCATAGCACCCTCGCCTTTGAATCAGAGGGTTGTGGGTTCATGTCCCACTCCCGGAAAACCAAGAACTGTGATTGTACTCGAAGAGTTGCAATCTGTGACTGTTGATAACTCGAAAGAGTATAATCTCACGACAAATAATCACCGTCCAAACTATGAAATGTTGCCACAAGAAACAATCCATTAACAGAGATAATTGCAATTAATTTAAAGGAAAGCACACTCACAATGGGGCCATCACCACGCTCCAGGAATGGCTGATGGTTGATGTGCACAATGGCTGGCAGTAAGTACTGAAAAATAAAAGCTCAAGTTACAATCCTTCCAACAATCTAATCATCAATTTACTCATTAAACTGTTAAAACTCACAGTTGAAGAATAAACTTCCAGATGTCATAAGCTTCCCGTCACTACTGTCTACTAAAATTGACGAGTTGTGGGGACTTTATGCATGGAGTTTCTTTTCCCCTGACAGATGAAATCCAAATTCAGGCCACATTATACATCTAACCTTGCCCCTTCCTGCTGCTAGCTTTGCCTACAATTTTATTAACTGAGCTCCACTAGATTTTTAATATATATTGATGCTCTTAGCATCTATAAAAATAAATCCTACATGGCAACTGCATGTGACAACAAGAGTTTGAGTAAAACTGAAGTCAACTCTCCCGTGAAGTCATGCCTGACACAAAAGATGGTTATGGTTGCAGGTCAATCATCTCAGCTCCAGGATGTCAGTGAATTTCTCAGGACCAACCACCTTTAGCTGCTTCATCAAGTCTCTGAAGTGGATCTGAATCTGAATCACCTTCTGACTCAAAGGTAAGAATGCCACTAATTGAGCAACAGCCGTAGCTAACAATGGGGAATAAATGTCAACATCCCGATAAGGAATTAAAAAAATCTTGGGCAGAGAAAAGGGAAGGCTAAATTCTAGATGCAACTATAAATTCACCTAGGACAAGACACCCACACTGTTTCAGATATATTACAGATAATCGATTACTACCCTGTCTAGCAACAATCCGGGGGATGGGGAGATGTGAGGTGCCAGGCCGGGGAGAGTTCAGGAGAGATGGGGGATATGTCAATATGAAACAGATATACATTTTATTTTCAATGGCTCTGGGATTCATTTGCCAAATGTGAAAGTTCACATCCTTCAGGTCTTCTAGCAGAGTCTCTTGGGATTCATACTCAAGTCATATGGGCAATCTGGAGCAGGCCATATTAGATTTAAATAAATATGATTTCATTCATTAGCAGCCGAAAGGCATGTAAACATTTATCCAAAAGTGATCGTAATCTGATCAAATTCAATGTTGTGTTTGAAAGTAAAGAAAGTCAATAAATCCACCAGATCCAGATAAGAATTCCCAGCAAAGGCAGTAATCTTGAGAACGTGAAGGATTTTTGAGAGGCCATATCAGCCTCGAGAGATAACTAGGAATCAAAAGGTTAAAGTACAAACAAGCTTAAATCTTTGGTAGAGGATTCAAAAATACTTGGTGACATTTAATTCTATTATCAATAAAAGGCTCAAGAGGATTGTGGGGGTCTAAATGAAGAAGTTCTGCTACATGGACTATTGAGTGAAACTATTCTAAAATGATAATTCTAGAGTAGCAAGAAGAGAGTATGTGCATTTTTTTTACAATGTCTTTCACGGTTGATTTATAGGCAGCCACAGCAGCCAGTTTGTGCACAGCAAAGTCCCACAAACAGCGCTGAAATGAGAAGCCAGTTAATTATTTTCTGGCGATTTTGGTTGAGGGAGAAATGTTGGCCAGAAACTCCCTGCCTTTCTTTGAATACAACAACAACATTTTTTACATCTACTTAGATGGAAGTCAGAACCTCGGTTTGATTTCTCAGCCAAAAGATGGCACCTCTGACAATGTAGTAATGCACAGAACTGTCAGCCAAGATGCAACTGGAGAGTTTTTGATGTCAACCCCAAATCCTGTGCTAACATAAATGGGCACCAAGTGAGCAGTCCCTATCAGCCTTGTGGATGACCTTCTGAAAGGAACACATGCTTTCTGAAACTAGAAATCCAGATGCATTTAGGTTATATAAAAAAATCTAAGAATATAGTATAAACTTTTCAAGGACCAAAAATAAGCCAAAAATCCAAAGATCTAGAGTAACAAAATCTTCTTTGGTGTGCTGGTAACATGCTTGCTGAGAAGAGGTAAAAAAAAATATCTTTCATACAGCTAGTGATGTTGGAAGAAAGGCATGAATCCAAGTGGCTGCTTGCTCACAGATGGTAGTACATGCGAAAGCTGAACAACTTCAAATGAAACTTTCAGGTGTAATTTAAACTGACAAGAGCTAACTTAAGAATCATTAAATTTTAATCTTTCACACAAGGAGGAGAAAAGTTGAAAAGTACTTACAGCCAGAGTTTTGCCAGATCCAGTCTGTGCAATTCCAACCATATCACGCCCACTGAGTGCCACAGGAAAGCCCTGGCACTGGATCGGCGTCGGCTCCACAAAATTCAGCGAACAAAGAACGTCCATTACGTAGGCTAGAAAACGAAAAGCAAAACATTCACAACAGGCATCTAACATCACAAGAACTGCAGATGCTGGAAAACAAACCCTCAGAGCAGCTTTATCAGAACTAGAAAATATTATAGATGCATAGCATTTAAAAAACAGAATAAAGAAAAAAGGGGAGGAATACACACAGGCAGTGGTGTGACCTGTAAAGTGCTCTTTTTTGGTTTCCTATTAATACTATTTCAGATATTTAATAACCTCCTATTTTTCAGGTCGCAATAGATCCCAAAGCAAGTGTTTGCATATGTGCATCTGTGTTTTATCTTCCCTTCTTGGTCCTGTTCCTTTTTAAATGCTGTTCTCCTGTAATTTCTTCCAAGTCTGATGAAGTTCAACACCTGAACTCATGGGATGCAGACAGAGCTGCTAAATGTAGTCAGTAATTTCAGTTTATGTAGTTAAAATGCCAAGCCATGTTACTACTTTATCAACCGCCTAACAGGTAGCCTTGAATAAGAAATCCCCTAGCTGTAGCTATTCGTCCCATGCAATACAGCCCATGATTATTTGAAGGAATGCAAAAATCCACAATAAACATTTCCCTTTTCATAGTTTAATATGTATAATCCAAAATAAACCAGCAAGACCCAAATCTATGGCCAGTTCTGTACTTATAATCTCATCTCTGCAGGTAAATCAGAAATAGCAGACTTTCTACATCAAATCAACAGTTTCTGCACAGTGCAATATGGATGTTTAAATGCATCTGCCTGGAATCTCAAATCATCCGCTCTGGTCCCATTGTTGCATGCTTTCTGACAATCTTAACTACACAATCCACCTGTTCGTAGTCAAGATCCTACACAATAGGAAAGCAGAGTAAAATAATCTACCACTCTGCATCCAGAGCCTAAGACTTCCCTTCAAAACACCCTCTGTATGTATTTTATATAAAACCGTATCTCATGCACTCACAACACGTAATGTATGTTAAAAAATAAAGCAAGGGGCAAAAGAGCAGAGTAGGAAAAAATGCAAGAAGCTGCATCATACATGGCTGACACTCACAAGGAAAATTTGCTTGGTGAAACTGGAACACTGGTTTCGGACAGTCTGTTCCTTTTGTTGTAATCTCTTTCTTTCGACGGAAGTCCTCGACATCGTACTGCCAAGAGTCAAAAAGCAGTTTCAATTATAACAGTTCAGCAATGTCAACAAGTCACCTAAATTTCTGGTGGAAGGAGAGAAAGAGACCCTCAGATTTCAGTGGCAACACCTCTGCCATTCCAGCACTTATCACCTCAAATGGGTCCCCAAAGTTTGCCAATTCCTAGTTAAATTCACAAATGTTCAAACCTAGCAGAAATTGTTCACAGAGCACCTAACACTGTTATACATGATTAATTCTTTAACATCTTCCATACACAACATAGTTAAGCATATAGAATAAATATGTGCTTAATAACCAACATTGATACAAATCAACAATTATAAGACTTCTTCTTCCACCTCTCTCATTTCCCACTGATAAGTCAGAAGTCCACTTTCCCACAGCTTAATCCCTTAGGATCCTAGTACACATTTCAAAAGCACAATGTGGAAGAAAAGGGTTAAGTACAGCACAGAAAAAGGTTATTCGGCCCAAATAATCCATGCTGGTGTTTATACGCCACAAATCTCCTCCCATCCCAACTACTTCAACTTAACCATTCAGCAGATCTTCCTATTCCCTTTTCTCTCATGACCATGTTTAATTTCCTTTTGAAATCATCCAAGCAATTTACCTCACCCGCTTTACGTGGCAATGAATTTGACATTCTAACTGCTGTAAGTAGAAGAGGTTTTCCTTATTTCTCCATTTAAAAAATTTAGTAACTATCTTGTATTTATGGCCACAATCGGAAACATTTTCTCCACGCCATCCCGCCCAACACAATTATAATTTTAAAGAGCTCTATGTGGTCACCTCTAAGGTTTCTTCTGAAGAAAAAAGCCCCTCCCTGGGAAATAAATCACAATGCTGTTAGCATTAATTCCTTTACTGACCTGCGATGCTGCTTTGAATAATTTGCTCAAATGCTTCCCTCTTCTACTTCATTCAGTTCCTTATTTTCTAAGATGAAGGTGCTGTTTCTGTTTGCCTAACAAATTTCATCAGATCAAACATGCATTCAATCAGATCTTCCACTTAACTGTCCAGTCCAAAACTAATCTAACGTTTTCTGGTATTATGCCACATTGTTCACTATATAACCACCAGTTTGAGGGCACCATCTGCAAACTTTGATCTGTTACGATGCTGTATCTTCCTCTTACTGAAAATGGCTAGGATATTCTGGACAACGTTTACCTCACCCCCCCCAAAAAAGTGCAGTCCATGTGGTGTAGATACACCCAGAGTGCCGTTAGGAACGGGGGTGGGGTTTCCAGGATTTTGAATCAGTGACAGTGAAGGAACGATGATATACTTCCAAACCAGGATGATGTGTGACTTGGAGTCAAACTTGCAGGTGGTGTTCCCATGCGCCTGCTGCCCTGGATCCTCTAGGTGGTAGAGGTCATAGATTTTTAAAGTGCCTTATAGTGTTGCTGCAGTGCACCTTGCTGATAGTACACACTGCTGCCATTGTCTCTCCATGAAGGAGGGAGCGAATGTTTAAGGTGGTGGATGGGGTGATCAAACTGGCTGCTTTGTCCTTGGTGTCAAGCTGCTTGAATGTTGTTGGAGCTGCACTCATCCAGGTAAGTGGAAAGCATACCATCACACTTCTAACTTGTGCCTTGTAGATGGTGAACAGCTTTTGGGCTGTCAGGGGGAGAATTACTCACCACAGAATTCCCAGCTTCTGAACTGCTCCTGTAACCATAGCATTTATATCGCTCGGGTTCCAGTTCAGTTTCTGGTCAATGCCCACAATGTTGATAGTGGCAGATTCAGTGATGGCAATGCCACTGAATGTCATGGGGAAAATGTTAGATTCTCTCTTGATGGATAAAGTCATTAAACTGGCATTTGTGTGGCACGAATGTTACTTGCCACTTATTAGCTCAAGACTGAATGTTGTCCAGATCTTGATGCATTCGGACACGGAATTCTTCAGTATCTGAACACTGGGACTGGACACTGCAATCATCAGCAAGCATCCCCATTTCTGACCTTATGGGTAGAATGATCCCCCCGTTTGGTTTGGGGGGGGGGGGGGGGGGGGGGAGTGCTCTGCGAGGATGGGCACAGACCCGATCGGTGCCCCCGATGAGGTGCGTGCCACCATTTTATGTGGGCGAGCTAATTAAAGCCCACCCAGCGTGATGCACGCCTGGAAGCGCTGAGTGTTCCCTGGGCAGGGGGGGGGGGGGGGGAAAGAGAGAGAGAGAGAGAGAGAGAGGTGTGGTTTGCCGAGTTGGGGCCTGCGCACGAAAGAGCGCAGAATCTCCCTGACGCATGGAGCTGCTGCCTCAGGGAGATTAGTTTAAGTTCCAAAGATTTTAATAAAGGAAAAAAAGAAAAGTTTAGGACATGTACCCTCATGTGACAGTGTCACATGAGCTGGGATATGTCAATGAACTTTATTGAAAAAATTTATTTAATTTATAAACCCTTCATGAAATCTCAACACGCCGTGGATGAGGTTCCATGAAAAATTCGAAGGCTGCCTGGGCTCTTCACCTGCCCGCCAACCTTAAGGTTGGACAGGCAGCTTTCTCAATAGGCTTAATTAGTTCTTTAATGGCCTTAACAGGCCTTTGACAGTTCGGCGGGCGCGCAGGTGGTTTTTGCTGTTTCTTATGCTTTTTCTTCTAGTGTTAAATTCTCTTACCTCTTTAGTTGTCCACATCTTCTTTGGCAAGTAGAGTTCTCGCCCCTTAGGGTCATGAACCGGTTCTGTGTTTTCTGTCGTTTTACCCAGTTTTACATGGTCTGTCTTATCACATTGAAGTCAGTCTTTTCTAAATCTAGAATCTTAATAGTGGTTTCACAGTTTTTTCCCTTTCTAACACCAAGTTGAACTCAATCATATTATTATCACTATTAGATAAATGTTCACATACATTCAGAATGTTCATTAAATTTGGCTCATTGCTTATTCCTAAATATATGGCCTGCCCACTTTTTTGTTTCTAGGATATATTGCTACAAAAATCCCAAGAATTCACTACCTTCCGACGTGCTCTAATCTGCTTATTGCTTATCCCAAACCCCATGAAAAGCATTCTGCCTTTGCTACATGCTTGTCTAATATCTACTTATTCAATCTACCACTTCACAGCTGCCATCATGTGCTCTTATACACCACTTCTTTCTTCAGTCCCTTTCAATTTCTTGTTTCTACACATTAAGTTTCCATTGCCTGCTTACCTCTCATTATATCTTCTCTAATCATTTTGTTGAAGGGATTTATTGAAGTAAAATTTATGCTTTTAAAAAAGTACCAGGCAATGACCACCTCCAACAAAATAGAATCTAACCAACTCCCCATGATATTCAAAGGCAACACCATTGCTGAACCCTCCAACACCAACATCCTGGGGTCACCATTGACCAGAAACTTAACTGGACCAGCCACATAAATACTGTGACTACAAGATCTGGTCAGAGACTGAAAATTCTGCTGCAAGTTTCACCTCTCCTGACTCCATAAAGCTTACCCAACATCCACAAGGCACAAGTCAGGAGTGTCCGGATAAGTGCAACTCCAACAACACTTAAGAATCTTGAAACCAGGGCCTGAATGACACCCAATCCACCACCTCAACTATTCAGACCCTCCACCACAAGTGCATCATGACTGCAGTGTTGACCTCTACAAAATGCACTGTAGCAACTCGTCATGGTTCTTTCCAAACCAATCACCTCAACCACACCAGGACACGAGCAGAAGTCTAGGAACTACCACCAACTTCAAATTTTCCTCCAAACACCAGTCACAGCTCATTTGGCAACACTCTAGCTGAGAGGAGGGGGGTTTGGGTTCAGGTCCCACTCCAGGACTCGAGCACAAAATTATGGCTGACACTCCAGAGCATAATGAGCAAATGCTGCACCACTGAAGGTGCCATCTTTTGGATGAGACATTAAACCAAGGCCCCACATGCCATTCCAGATGGACGTAGATTTGCTGATACTATACTGAAAAATACCAGGGATAGTATTTCCGGTGTCCTGATCAATGTTTATCTCTCAAACAGCATCAGAAAAACAGATTAGTTGGTCTTCAGTACACTGCTGTTTGAGGGAGTTTTGTGTGTGCAAACTGGCTGCCACATTTCCTGCATCAGAACAGTGGCTATACTTCAAAAATACTTCACTGGCTGTATTGCACTTCGCGATGTCTGGTGGAAAAGCACTATATAAATGCAAGTTTTTCTTTCTTTTCAAGATATGTACCATTCTAATTTGAAAATATGCCGCCGTTCCTCTATCACTACTGGGTTAAAGCCCTGGGTCTCCCTCCCTAACAGCACTGTGGGTGTACCTAAACCACATGGGCTGAAGTGGTTCAAGAAGGCAGCTCACCGTTACCTTTTTTATTAATTCATTGGATGTGTGCGTCGCTGGCTAGGCAACCATTTATTGCCCATTCCTAATTGCCCTTAAGGTGGGGGTGAGCTGCCTTCTTGAACCACTGCAATCCTTGTGGAGTAGGTACACCAACAGTGGTGTTCGGGAGGGAGTTCCAGAAATTTCACCCAGCAACAGGGAAGGAACGTAGATATAATTCCAAGTCAGGATGGTGCGTGGCCTGGAGGGGAACTTGCAGCTGGTGGTCTGCCAATGCACTTGTCACCTTTATCTGTCTATGTAGTAGAGGTCGCAGGTTTGGAAAATGCAGAAGGGAGCTTGGTGAGTTGCTGCAGTGCATCTTGTAGATGATACACACTGCTGCCAATGTGCGTCAGTGCGATGAAGGAAGTGAATGTTTCAAGTGGTGGATGGGGTCCCAATCAAGCGGACTGCTTTGCCCAGGATAATGACGAGCTTCTTGAGTGTTGTTGGAGCTGTACTCATCCAGGCAAGTGGACAGTATTCTATCACACTCCTGACATGTGCCTTGTAGATGGTGGGCAGGCTCTGGGGAGCTAGGTGGGGAGTTACACTCTACAGCATTCTCAGCCTCTGACCTGCTCTTGCAGCTTGGTTTGGAGGGGAACTTGCAGGTCGTGGTGTCCCTATACATTTACTGCCCTTATCCTTTTAGGTTGTGGAGGCTGCGGGTTTAGAAAGTGCTACTGATGAAGCCTTGGTTAGCTGCTGCAGTGCATCTTGTAATGTATATGGTACACACTGTTTTAAGTTAGTGCATACGGTGCTGATCAAGTGGACTGCTTTGACCCAGTAGGTGTCTTTCTTCTTAAGTGTTGTTGGTGCCGCACTCATCCAGACAAGTGCAGAGTATTTGATCACACTTCTGACTTACGCCTTGTAGATGAGGCACAGGCTTTGAGGAGTCAGGTGTGTTACTCACTGTAGAATTCCCAGCCTCTGACCTGCTCTTGTAACTTGTAGGCTGGTCCAATTCGGTTTCTGGTCAATGGTAACCCCAGGATGTTGAAAGTGGAAGATTCATCATTGCTATTGCCATTGAACATCAAGGAGCGATGGTTAGATTCTCTCTTGTTGGAGATGGTCATTGCCTGGCACTTGTGTGGCGGTAATGTTACTTGCCACGTTATCAGCCCAGGCCTGGATATTGTCTAGGTCTAGCTACATAGGGACAAACACATTGTGAAATTATTTGCAAACATCCACACTTCTGACCTTATGATAGAAGGAAGGTCATTGATGAAGCAGCTGAAGATGGTTGGGCCTAGGGCGCTACTCTGAGGTACTCCTGGAGCAATGTCCTGGGACTGAGATGATTGACCTCCAACATCCACAACCATCTTCCTTTGTGCTAGGTATGACTCCAAACTGTGGAGAATTTTTTTCTAATTCCCATTGACTTTATCTTTGCTGGGGCTCCTTGACTTGGTCAAATGCTGCCTTGATGTCAAGGGCAGTCACTCTCACCTCACCTCTGGAGTTCAGCTCTTTTGTCTACGTTTGGACAAAGGCTGTAATGAGGTGGCCCTAGCAAAACCCAAACCCAGCGACAGTGAGCAGGTTATTACTGAGTAAATGCCACTTGATAGCATGGTTGATGACCCCTTCCATCACTTTACTGATGGAGAGAAGACTGATGGGCCAGTAATTTGGGTTGGATTTGTCTTGTTTTTTGTGTGCAGGATATACCTGGGCAATCTTCCATAATGCCAGGTAGATGCCAGTGTTATAACTGTACTGGAACAGCTTGGTTCAGGGCGCAGCTAGTTCTGGAGCACAAGTCTTCAATACTACTGCTTGAATTATTGTCAGGGCCAATAGCCTTTGTTGCTTGCAGTGCCTTCAGCCATTTCTTAATATCACGTGGAATGAACTCAATTGTCTGAACACTGACATCTGCAATGCTTGGGACCTCAGCAAAGGGCTGAGATGGATCATCCACTCGGTACTTCTGGCTGAAGATTGCTGCAAATGCTTCAGCCTTATCTTTTGCACTGATGTGCTGGGCTTCCCCATCAATTAGGATGGGAATATTTGTGGAGCCTCCTCCTCCTCCTCCTCCAGTGAGTTGTTTAATTGTCCACCACCATTCAGGACTGGATGTGGCAGGACTGTAGAGCTTAGATCTGATTCGTTGGTTGATGGAGCGCTTAGCTCTGTCTATCACAGAGCTGTTTGGCATGCATCTAGTCCTCTTTTGTAGCTTCACCAGGTTGACATCTCAGTTTTAGGTATGCCTGGTGCTGCTCCTGGCACATCTTCCTGCACTCTTCATTGAATCAGGGCTGATCCCCTGGCTTGATGGTAATGGAGGAGTGGAGGATATGCCAGGCCACGAGGTTACAGAAGGTGACCATATACAATTCTGCTGCTGCTAATGGCCGACAGCGCCTCATGGTTGCCCAGTTTTGAGTTGTTAGGTCTGTTCGAAATCTATCCCATTTAGCATGCTGGTAGTGCCACACAACACAATGGAGGACATCCTCAATGTGTGGGCAGGATTTTGTCTCCACAAGGTGGTCACTCCTAGTAATACTGCCATGGATAGGTGCACCTGCTACAGATTGTTGAAAACCAGGTTGTGGGTTTTTCCCTCTTGTTGGTTCCCTCACTATGTGCCAAAGACCCAGTGTAGCAGCTATGTCCTTTAGAATTCATCCACCTCGGTGAGTAGTGGTGCTAACAAGACACTTTTGGTGATAGACACTGAAGAGTTTCACCCAGAGTACCTTCTGTGGCCTTACCACCCTCAATGTTTCCTGCAAGTGTGAGGACTACTGATTCATCAGCTGCCACCTCTGGTGAGTATGTATTGTCCCACTGACAGAGATGGTAGTGTCTGGGGCATTGTCTGTAAGATATGATTCCGTGAGTTTGACTATGTTAGGCTGTTCCTTGACTTGTCTGTGGGACAGCTCTCCCAATTTTGGCACAGATGTCCATAAGGAGGGCTTTGCAGGGTTGACAAGACTGGGTGTGCTGTTGTTGTTTCCAGTGTCTAGGTCGATACCGGGTGGTCCGTCCAGTTTCATTCCTTTTAGACTCTGTAGTGGTTTGATACAACTGAGTGGCTTGCTAGCCCACTTCAGAGGGCATTTAAGAGCCAACAACATTGCTGTGGGTCTAGAGTGACATGTAGGTCAAACCAGGTAAGGATGGCAGATTTCCTTCCCTGAAGGACATTTGTAAACCAGATGGGTTTTTAAGGAAAACAGACAATGGTTTCATGGTCACCATTAGACTAGTTTTTAATTCCAGATTTATGAACTGAATTTGAATTCCATTATCTATTGTGTGGGGTTTGAACCCATGTCCCCAGAGGATCAGAATGGGCCTCTGGATTACTAGTCCAGTGACAATACCACTATACCACTGCCTCCCCATCTCAATGTTAATTAGGGTTGGGCAACAATCACTGGCCTTGCCAGCAATGCGCACATTCCATGTAAGAATAAAAATGTCATCTTTCATTACTAAAGTTACTCCTTCCCCATTATTGTTCCCTATCTTTCCTGTAGACCTTATAATCTGGTATATTTAGCTCCCAGTCCCCAGGTCTTTGTAATGGCTACTCTGTCAAACCCTCAAAAGTTGAAATTGCGCCATTAATTCATCAAATTTGTTCCTTATACAGTGCATTTGTATAAAGAACTTATTTGAACCACACATCCTAATATAGGTGGAGGGTGGAAACTCATGGAGCATAAACACCTGCATGGACCAGCTGGTCAAATGGCCTGTTTCTATGTTGTAAATACTATTTAATTATTCTACACTGCATCCTTCCAAGGCCAATATATCCTTCCTGAAATGAGGTAGCTAGAATGAACACAGCAATCCAGATGGTGCTCTGAACAACTGTTACATAATTTCCAACCCTTTGATTTCCTCGACATGAAAGGCAAGGTTCCATCCTCCACCATCTCCAAATCGTCACGACTGCTCGCTTGGCATTCGATACTGGATGAGCAGAAATTTCCTCCAACTAAATGTGATGAAAAGCGATGCATCGTCTTTGGTCGCAACTCTGCTCCACAGCCTCAGACTCCAATCATTTTCTCTAGCAACTATCTGAGGCTGAAACAGATTGTTTGCAATCTCGGTGTGATATTTAACCCAAAGATGATCACGTAAACTCTCCAACACCATAACTACCTACTTCCACCTCCCATCTCTGCCACTGCCTCAGCTCATCAGCTGTCAAAACCCTCAGCCATGCTTTTGTTATTTCTAGACTCAACTATTCCAACGCACTCATGACCAGCCTCCCACCTTCTTTAGGTCATCCAAACTATGTTGGCTGTATCCTGACTTGCATCAAATCCCATTCACCTTTCACCTGTGGTCCGCTGACCTACACTGGCTACTGGTTAAGCAACGCTTTGATTTTAAATCCTCATCTTGTTTTCAAATTCCCCCATGGCCTCACCCCTTCCGATCTCTAATCTCCTCCAGTCCTATATTTCAGTGATTTCTGTACATGGACTCTCAAATCTCTGTTCCCCTACAGTTGAGCACTTATTGCCATTTAGAAAATACTCTGATCCATCTTATCTTCAAAGTGGGTGGAATCAGACATTGAATTCCAGCTGCCAGTTTTGCCCACTCACCTAATTTATCCTTTGCATTTCTGTTTCTGACTATTTACTGTGCCTCCTAACTTAATATGTTGTCAGCAAACTTAGATATACAGTTCTCTTTCTTTTATGAAGTCACGTATAAATAAGCTGAGGCCCTAGTATAGATCACTGGGGGAAGCCATCACTGGTGACATTCTGCCAACTGGAGCACATATCCATTATCCCTACTCTGTCACCCACCTCCTAACCAATTCCCTTTTCTGTTTATAAGGACTTCCAATTCTATGTGCCCTCATTTTGGTTAAATCTCTTAGAGGGGATATTTCAAATTTAACTCAAAAGTATATCTTTAAAAATTGCGTACCTTTGCAGTTAAAGTCTTTTTGTAAACAAGCACACATCTAAAATTCAATAATGCACCATGGAATAGTATAGCCTCTTGTTTGATTACCAGTGATTACTCTTTAAAAGTAATTGATCAGCTGTGAAGCACTTTGGAACACCTGGACAGGTGTGAAAGGTACTACAGAATGATACAGAAAAAGCAACCCACTGTGTTTGTGGAGACAACAGAACGCAGCACTCACTGAGGCACTGTACCCCAACATGGCTCACTCAGGTTCTGGAATACAGAGACAGGATTGTCCATTGTTAATTTTCATGACATGGATACCCACCGGGCTTAATCGAACCACTTCGGGGTGCTCTACATAGAAGTTCTTCTCAAATTTAGGCAACTCCTCCAGGTCCCACTTCTTCTTCCTCAGCCGTTCTCCAGGCTGTCCGAATTTCTTACCAAGTGATGGACCCCCACGGCTGGGCCCGCCACCAAACCGTGGGCCGTTGCTAGTGAAAGGAGGTTGGATCTCAGTCAGAAATAGGTACAACTGCAACCCAGAGGTTAGTTACACAGAGCCATCAGGGTGTGACATTGGGGGGGGGTTTATTATTAGCGCAGCAACTGACAGTGTTTTGATGTGCTGTGGGGTCAGACCTGGGCAGAGCCATCAGCAATGTAAAGCCTGCCACAACCACAGAATGAGAGGTGATCTTAGTGAAACATAAGATCCCGAGGGGACTTGACAGGATGGATGCTGAGAGAATGTTTCCCCTCACAGGGGAGTCTGAAACTCAGAGGCACAGTTTAAAAATAAGGGGTCTTCCATTTAGATGGAGATGAGGAGGAACTTCTTCTCTCAGAGGGTCGTTAGCCTTTGGGATTCTCTTACTCAGAGAGCAGTATAGGCTGGAACATAGGACTCAGGAGCAGTAGACCATTTGGCCTATCGAAGATGCTCTGCCATTCGATAAGATTATGGCTGATCTGATTTTGGCCTTAACTCCACTTTTCTGTCTGCCCCCCAATAACCCTTGATTCCCTTGTCGATCAAAACACTCTATCGAACTCAGCCTTGAAATACATTCAATGACCCAACCCCCGCTGCTCAATGGATCATTGAGTATATTCAAGGCTGTGTTAGATAGATTTTTGATCAACAAGGGAGTCAAGAATTAAGGGGGCAGGAGGCAGGAAAATGGGGTTAAGGCCACAATCAGATCAGGTCAATCCGATCAGCCATGATCTTATTGAATGGTGGAGCAGGCTCGATGGGCAGAATGGCCTACTTCTATTTGATGCTGCGCCAAAATTTGTGACGTCACCGGCTGAGCCTGGTATCCCGGATGGAGGCGGGATTACGAGATCACCGCAGCGATTGGTCGTGGTATCTGTCAATCAGGGCACAAACTGACAGCAAGAACAGCCAATCGGATAGAGAGCAATATCCCCGCCGCGCCAATCAGAACGCAGTACGAACGGAAGGCGGGATCTGCTTCTCCGGCTCCTCAAGAGTGACCGGCGCCAACCGGAATGAGCTGGCCCGGCGCAGCCACGACCCCCACCGTCAACAACCCCCGACGGTCTGGATAACAACTATCTAACCCTTCCCCCACCGACTGGCCAATTCCCCGCAGTCGAGGAGCGGCAGCCGGCCCTGGATCCCCAGGCCTGGACTGGTGCGAGGCCTCTCCTGGCCCAATCCGCACCGTCTGAAACTATTCCGTCTCCTCATCCCCCCCCCACCCCACCCCCCCGACTCAAATCCGGCCGGTACGGAGTCCCGATCAGCCGCCTACCTTCCCCGGTCTCTGCCGCGGTCACGGTCTCCGCCGAAGCCCCTCATTTTCAGTGGATTCTTCCCGGTAGGAAACAAAGAAGCCGCAGTGCGTGTGACAGGATCGACAGCAAGACGCCAGAACAGCCGCCCCTCCCGCCGGAACCCGGATCAGCCGCCCCTCCCGCCGGAATCCAGTCTGCTCGGCAACAGTGACGTCAATCACCACACGTCACATCCTTTGGAACGGCTGCACCAATCAGCAGAGGGCGGTGTTTGCTTTTTTAGGATGCGGCCTGTGGATCAAGGCCTTGGTTAAAGCCAAAAGCTGGGGAGTTTCTTCACCAATACTGGCTCCATTTCAATAAAAGCAAAAAAAAAAACTGCGGATGCTGGAAATCCAAAACAAAAACAAAGATACCTGGAAAAACTCAGCAGGTCTGGCAGCATCTGCGGAGAGGGACTCGAAACGTTAACTGTTCCTCTCCGCAGATGCTGCCAGACCTGCTGAGTTTTTCCAGGTATCTTTGTTTTTGTTCTGGCTTCATTTAACTCCGTCATATACTAAACTAAAACTGCAGAACATAATAAAAACAGAAACTGCTAGAAAAAACTCAACAGGTCTGGCAGCAACTCCAGTATTTTGCTTTTATTTAAGTGTATGACATCTCTGTGTGGAGGTTAAACACACCCTCTCCAAAGACAAGAGAGATGTCAACCTCTTAAGTAATGAAATATCAAAAAAGCATCAAAAAACTTGCCCAGTGTAGGAGCTTGAGGGTCCTTGGTGGTGGGGGGTGGGGGGCGGTCAGAGACCAAGGGTCCTGGGGGTCAGACCCTGAGGGTCCCGGCCATGCCTGAGGGCAGAGCACTCTTGAGGGGGTTAGAACCTGAGGGTCCCGGGGGGAAGTCATGTCCGGAATCAGAGGCGAAGGGTCCCAACAGTACGCAGGGAAGGGCAGAGCAAGAGGGTCCCAGCAGTCGTTTACGGGTAATCACAGAGAAATAATATGTTACAAGGGCAAGTCAGCATAGCTTTATTTGGGAAGAGAAGAACAAACTTGTTTGGAAGTATCAAAGCTTGAGGCTAAAGGGAACCCCATGATTATTTATTTTTACCTCAGCAAGCCAAGATTTAGTGCCACGTAAGAAGCTAGCCCACAAGGGAGAAAATCAAGGAACAGGTGGGTGGATATTGAAGAGCCAGCTGCAACAGAGGGCTGAGCTCATAGAGGCTGGGAAGTGACTAGTGAAATATCCCAAGGATCAGCAGTGTATATCAATGATTTGGAAGTGGGACAGAGACATTTGTCTAAGGATAGCAATGACACCAGGGAATGAGTGTGCATTGTGAACAACCAAGAGCAGGTTGATCACGTGCAGACTGTAGAGTCAGGCTGAGAATGACATTATATTCAATGTTGCCAAGTGCAATATGAAGAGGCAAGAGGAGAATAAACACTGGAATTATATCCTTTCAAGTGAAGCAGCATTTCACTTGCGTTTCCCCTAACTTTAGTCTACTGCATTCGTTGCTCCCAATGCGGTCTCCTCTACATTGGAGAGACCAAACGTAAACTGGGCGACTGCTTTGCAGAACACCTGCGGTCTGTCCGCAAGAAAGACCCAAACCTCCCTGTCGCTTGCCATTTTAACACTCCATCCTGCTCTCTTGCCCATATGTCTGTCCTTGGCTTGCTGCATTGTTTCAGTGAAGCCCAACGCAAACTGGAGGAACAGCACCTCATCTTCCGACTAGGCACTTTACAGCCTTCCGGACTGAATATTGAATTCAACAACTTTAGATCTTGAACTCCCTCCTCCATCCCCACCCCCTTTCCGTTTCTTCCCCCTCCCTTTTGTTTTTTCCAATAATTTATATAGATTTTTCTTTTCCCACCTATTTCCATTATTTTTAAATTTATACCTTTAATGCCCTGATAGTCTTTCCACCCCACCCCCACTAGAGCTGTACCTTGAGTGTCCCACCATCCATTCTTAATTAGCACATTCGTTTAGATAATATCACCACCTTCAACACCTCTTTGTTCCTTTGTCTGTGACATCTTTCGATTATCTGCTCCTATCACTGCTTGCTTGTCCCTACAACCACCGCCCCCCCCAACTTCTCTCCCCCCACCCTCCCAACCTTAAACCAGCTTATATTTCACCCCTCTCCTAATATTACTCAGTTCTGTTGAAGGGTCATGAGGACTCGAAACGCCAACTCTTTTCTTCTCCGCCGATGCTGCCAGACCTGCTGAGTTTTTCCAGGTAATTCTGTTTTTGTACTGGAATTATATTAGTCTACAAAGGGAGTGAGTGGGAATTATGTTTTTGATAATGTTGGTTCAACATGGGAGTCCAAAATGTATCACTTCACACTTCACTGCAAAAATTCCACGTGACTGCCTATTTCATCAGCCTGCTCATCCCCCTGCAGTCTGATGCTATCCTTCTCGCCACTTAATACATTAGGGTATTGTGTCACCTGCAAACTGTGAAATCATTGTCCCAATAGCCAAGTCTAAATGGCAAGCAGCTAGGAACTCTGGAGCAGCAGAGAGACTTAGGGGTCCACATACAGAAATCACAGGTACAAAAAGAATTACAAATGTTAATGGAATGTTGGCCTATATCTCAAGGGTTGGAACACAAAAAAGTAGAAGTAATGTTACAACTGTACAAAGCTCTGGAGAGACTCCATCTGAATATTCAGTTCTGGGCATGCATCTCAGGAAGGATATATTAACTTTGAAGGGATGCAGCGCTGATTGACCAGAATAATTCTGGGCCGAAAGGGTTAAATGAGAACAGATCGCATAGACATGTGTAGCGTATTAAGGATAGAAGATTAAGGGTGGTAGTCTAATTCTGATGGGAGAGTGCAAAACAAGGGGTATAATCTAAAAATTAAAGCTAGGCCGTACAGGTTTAATATCAGGAAGCATTTCTTTACATAATGGTGGTGGAAATCTGGAATCTTTTTCCCAAAATCAGTTGAGGCTGTGGGCCAATTGAATAATTTCAAAACCGAGATCAATATATTTTTGTTGGCCAAAGGTATGAAGGATTACGGAATCAAAATGGAGAGATGGAGTTAAGATACATATCAAGAACGATCTAATTGAATGGTGGAACAGCTTAAGGGGCTGAATGGCCTACTCTTGCTCCTATCTTCCTACACACAGGTCATTAAAAGAGAAATGGTCCTAAATCAGATACCTAGGAGGCAACATTCTGATAAACAACCATTCATTCATCACTACTGTTGATACATAGGGATGGAATTAAAGAATGGGAACAATATGTATAGGTTCAATGGCCTTTTCTAATTACTGGATGAATAAATGTAAAGAGACATAGTGATGAGAACAAGTTGTATTACAGTTAAATCTTGGCAAGGCATCAAGCTTTTGGGGGACTCAAGGGTTCCTTCAACTTCATAGGCATTTTTTGCGCAGGTCCTATGGGTTCCAGATAAATGACCTGCAACACCTTTTTAATGATTTGCACAAACATGAGCTCGAGGATTTTATCTGCTAATGGTCTACTTTACCTCTTCAACCTGTGGAAGGAGGTGTGATGTTTGAAATAAGAAAAAGGACAAGAACATAGTAACAATTTGGACTTTAGAATCAAAGACATCATTTATAAATTTGTGGACAATGATATTTGAAGCAATAATCAATACTGAGGAAGGCTGCAACAAATTACAGGAGGACATTAATAAACTTGTAGAATGGGCAAATAACAGGCAAAAAAGTTCAACACAGATAAATGTGAGGCAGTACATTTTGGTAGGAAGAATAGGGAGCTCACATTACTTGGAGGGTGCAAGTCTAGGTGGGGTAGAGTAACAAAGAGCTCTTGGGGTACAAATACACAAATCATCAAAAACGTTGCGCTATACATTAGCAAGGGAATGAGCAAAACCAAGTAAGGCTATATTTATGGAGGGATAGAATTGAAAAATAGGGAAATTATGCTAAACCTTGTATCGAACCTTGGTTAGACCACACTTAGAATACTGCACGCAGTTCTGGTTGCCATATTGTAAAAAAGAAATAGAGGGACTGGAGAGAAGATTTACAAGGATGATACCAAAAATGCATGGGCATACATATCAGGAAAGGATTGGCAGACTGAGTCTCTTCTCTCTTGAAAAAAGACTGAGGGGTGACCTAATATATGTCTTTAAAATTATGAAATGTATCTACATTATAGCGTGGACACAGAGAGAATGTTTTGTGGGGAACAGCATAACAGAGACCATCAATAATAAGAGTCACCAAGAAATCCAATCGGGAATTCAGAAGAAACTTTTTTACCCCAACAGTGGTGAGAATGTGGACCCACAGGGAGCGATTGATGTGAATAGCATAGACGCATTTAAGGGGAAGTTAGACAAGCATATGAGAGAGAAGGGAGTAGAAGATCACAATGATAGATTGAGAGGAGGAAAGATGGAGATAACAAAGGGATGGGTTTATTTGGCTCAAAGACTTTTTCCTGTTCCTAAAATATGTTCTATTAATTCTACAGGACAGGGAGAGGCCATCATAAAACAAGCATAATGTATGTGTGATGTCACAGACAATAGAAAACAGTGGGATGTAAATTATGTAAAATTACAGGTTTTCAACATCACAGGAGGATACAATATCTTGAGGGTTATAATACAATATGTCAGAGTTGAGAAGGATGTGTTATATCTAATGAGTTGAGAAGGATGTGTTATTTCTGATTTATATTTTATAATGTGTATACTAACAAACACACATTAACAAATTATCCAGTACTGTTTCCTCACTCAAAAATTCACTATTCATCTTAATGCACTGTCCACAAGAGATTCAGCAACTCTATATTTTGAAAACAGTAATTTACCCATACTCTTTCTGGCTCTGCTTTTGGAAACATCATCTGTCAGGAAAGAAAACTTTGAGCTCCAACAGGCCTTGTCACCTTCTTTCTTTGACTTAAGGGAAACCAAAAGGTTCCCAGACATTGCATTGTGCTGTATATTTGCCATACATCTTGGTGATGCAGAAAGGTCATTTAGAGCATGCTCTTCCAGTCGAGAGAAAACAATCCCACAAACAACAAAAGCAGCATGGCATTCACAGGGCATGCAGGAATTGGTTCTGTTACATACAAGAGCAGCTTTTTTTGTTAGAGCTCTGTTATTTGTATGACTAGCGTCTAAGCTGAAAAAAATGCAAGAACAAGCCCTGTTTAGGGGATAGTGAATTGGAGGTAAAATTATGAAAGGTATCTACATTATAGCATGGACACAGAGAATGTTTTCTTTTGTGGGGAAGAGCATAACTAGAAACCATCAAAAATAAGATAGTCACCAAGAAATCCAATCGGGAATTCAGAAGAAACCTTTTTACCCCAACAGTGGTGAGAATGTGGAACCACAGGGAGCGATTGATGTGAATAGCATAGACGCATTTAAGGGGAAGCTAGACAAGCATATGAGGAAGAAGGGAGTAGAGAATCACAACGTTAGATTTAGAGGAGGTGAGAGCTCCTGAGAATAACAGTCTGTGAGCAAATTAAAGCCATCCAGAGGATTGAATAAATTTAAAATAACGTTCACATACTTTGTGATTATCTGATCATCTGAACCCTGAGACTCTTAGCTATTAGTTATTTTAAATAATACATACCAGCATGTCTAATTGCATGGCATACAGTAGTGAGTAGGATTCTGACATTGAGGGAGTATATAACAGCTATTTGAAAGTTGACAGGACTCAATTTTGTAGCAGATGCAGGTTTGCATAATATATACTACACGCATACTAATGCATTGCTTACTGCATTACATAGCACTACTGAGAATGTGAAAGGGGAAGTTTTAAAGGAAATAACTGACACAGGAAATGTGTGCAATTCATTAGAATTTTAATATATATATAGCTCTATCTATGACAAATAGTATTAAATATTTATTGCTATGTCCATGTAAAGAATGGAAACTGTCTTTATAAGTCCTAGGACCTCTTTCCAGTGGTGATGCTGTACGGCCTCAGTTTCCTCAGCCTGCACTGCATCCAACAGCCACTTCTCCACTTTGCAAAGTGCACGATGTTTTACTTTTCAGCGATAAATTATATCAAATCAAAGTAGATATTTTAAAAATAAAGTCAGAAGGTATGAGTTTAATAGGGGAACTGAAGTCTATCTTCATGCCCTGGACCAATTAACCTCATCCTCTAACTGCAGTGTACTCACCATGTGCAACACCACACAACATGAGTGTTACAAGATATTTTTCTCATGTTCTCTGTCACTGGGGTTCAGTTCCACAGTCATTGGGAGTCCCTAGGCACCTCGCCAAAGTGGCCAACCTATGAAAGCCTAGGAGGTGAATATTGGCAGGATATCATAACACACATTGTTATACAGTTCTGTCACAGTTACTTTTCCCAACAACCCAACAATATTTTCAATCTTTTAATTTTCTACACTTTATAAATCAACAAGAACCTCTGAGCTTCTCCATGTCTAAAACAACTGTCTCATAATAAGTACTCAGGAAAATTTAAAACTTCTGCTCATCTCCATTCAAGATATCTCACTCCTTTGCATCGCTAATTCCTCCAGCAGTGATGGCAAATGTAGCTTCGTTCTCTGGTAAGTCTGGGCTGAGAGTGAGGAAAACAAAATCTTTTAAGTTAAAGACAAGGCCAAAACAAGGTAACATTGATTCCATATAATTTACAGCATAGAAACAGGCCATTCAGCTCAACTGGTCTATGCCAGCTTTTGCTTCATACAACCCTCCTCCCACCCTTTTTCATCTCATCCTATCAGTCAAGTCATGTGTGCTCTGCCTGAAGGCAGGTCCTTGCCTCAGTGGCTACTGATACTTCACCCTGAGCTATTTTCCTTGTAGTTTATGTCAGTGGTGGTTACTCAATCAGTATATCCTATTCTTATCCAGCTTCCCCTTAAATGCATCTATGCTATTGGCCTCAACTACTCCTTGTAATGTCAACTAAAGAATGTTGCAATATATTGCACACCTAGTGATGAGCTGCAGATCTGTATCTGTAATTCCTAATGGGCTGAATTTTCTGGCTGGCGGTGGGGCAGAGCGGGCGCAGGCGGACCTGATCACTGCCCGCGATCGGGTCCGCACCGCCATTTTATGTGGGCAGGCCAATTAAACCCTGCCTAGCGTGAACTGCAGCTCCCGAAGACAGCGGGAGTAGGCCGACGGCGGTGGGTTTTCAATGACTGCCAGGTCCAATGGCGACCTGGCGGCCTATTGTAAAAAGTTGCAGCCTTTCTAAGGCTGCGAATTATGATCAGTGGAAGGCTTCCCAGAGCACTGCTGGTGAGCAGGCCAGGCAGGAGGGTAGGGCAGGGGGGGGCACTGTGCCCCTCATTTTTCCGATGTTTGCCTTGCTGCTCTCCTCGAGGAGATGGCAGCACAGCGGGAGGAGGAGGCCCCCCCCACATGACCAAACGTGCCTGGGAGGAGGTGGTGAGCTCCCACAACATGGTGCAGCGCACCTGGGTCCAGTGTTGCAAGCACTTCAATGACCAGCTGCTCTCTGGAAGGGTGAGTACCATGTGGGCATTGGTCACTTAACCTAACAGGTAGGCTTTCCCCCCTGGTGCCCGTCCCCCGTCGTCCCCCCACCCAAAGTCTGAGTGTTGTAACTGCATTCAATCATTGATGGTATGTGTCTTTCATTGGGTAGGCCAGCAGATATTGCCCATGCCAAGGTCACCCTGACAGGGTGATGAAGAGATGGGTTCTGCCCCCGCAGCAAGTGGTACACTGTGACCCACTTTACTGTTTTGGGGGCAACCTGCAGGAGCTGCACCCAGGCGCAGTGCTGGAACTCCAGGGCATGTCAAAGTCAGGATAATGACATGCTGGGAGGGAAGCTTCAAGGTGACATGGCACCGATCGATCTGCTATCCTCTGCACTCCACATGCTTGTGCCTCCTTGCTATGGAAGGTTAGACCGTGTGGTGCCTGATGTGATATAGGCAGCATTTGGCCAAGGGGTTGCGGGTGGGGGTGGGGGAGAGAGACAGGCCTAGCATCTTTGTGTGAGTGTTCGACAGCAGCAGGGTGAGGAGGCACTGGAGCCCTGCAATGTACCATTCTGGTTGGGGTGGGCCATCCGAGAAGAGAGTCCAGGTACAATTGGCAATAATCAATGCTCTTCTCTCCTTTTCAGGAGAAGAATGCACATAATGCTACCAAGTGGGTGAGGACTGGCAGCGGGCCGGCACGGTTAGCGTTTCTAGCAGGAGGCCCTAGATTTGGAGAGGCACCTTTCGCTCAATTCCATCGGGGTCAGTCAGGCTGGGGTGCCACAGTCAGGTATGTTTGCCCAACAGTGAGGTCACCAGCAGCTATGGCAATGAATGTTTAGTGATTGAAGTTTGCAACATGGTTTGACCATTGCTTATGGGTGTGTGCATAATGATCTGGGGACAGGGATACACATTGATACACATAGCCAAATGTTTAATTTTTTAAATTCTTTCATGGGTTGTGGACGTCACAAGCAAGGCCAGCATTTGTTGCCCATCCCTAATTGTCCTTGAGAAGGTGGTGGTGAGTCATCTTCTTGAACTAATGCAGTCCATGTGGTGTAGGTACACAGTGCTGCTATGAAGGGAGTTCCAGGACTTTGACACATCAGCAGTGAAGGGAAGGTGATATAGTTCCAAGTCAGGATGGTGTGGGGCTTGGAGGGGAACTTGCAGGTGGTGGTGCCCTTGTCTTTTTAGGTCTTGGAGGTCACAGGAAGGTGCTATCGACGGAGCCTTGGTTAGTTGCTGCAGTGCATCTTGTACTATACATGGTACACACTGTTTAAGTAAGTGCATGCAGTGCCGATCAAGCAGGCTGCTCTGACCCAGGTGATGTCTTTCTTCTTAAGTGTTGGAGTCGCACTCATTCAGGCAAGCGGAGAGTATACGATCACACTCCTGACTTGTGCCTTGTAGATGACGCACAGCCTTTGGGGAGTCAGGAGATGTGTTACTCACTGCAGAATTCCCAGCATCTGACCTGTTCTTGTAGCCACAGTGTTTATATGGCTGGTCCAGTTCAGTTTCTGGTCGAAAATAACCGCTGGATGTAGATAGCGGGGGATTCAGTGATGGTAGTACCATTGAATGTCAAAGAGAGATGGTTAGGTTCTCTCTTGTTGGAGATGGTCATTGCCTGGCACTTGTGTGACACAAATATTACTTGCCACTTGTCAGCTCAAGACTGAAGGTTGTCCAGGTCTTGCTGCACATGGACATGGACTGCTTCAGTATCTGAGGATTTGTGAATGGTGCTCAACCTTGTGCAATCATCAGCGAACATCCCCACTTCTGACATTACGATGGAGGGAAGGTCATTGAAGCAGCTGAAGATGGTTGGACTGAGGACACTACCCTGAGGAACTCCTGCAGTAATGCCCCGGGACTGAGATGATTGATATCCAACCACCACAACTATCTTCCTTTTTGCTAGGTATGACTCCAACCAGTGGAGAGTTTTCCCCCGGATTCCCATTGACTTCAATTTTATTAGGATTCCTTGATACCACACTCGGTCAAATGCTGCCTTGATGTCAAGAGCAGTCGCTGTCATCCCACTTCTGGAGTTCAGTTCTTTTGTCCATGCTTGGACCATGGCTGTAGAGATCAGAAGCTGAGTGGCTGTGCAGGAACCCAAACTGAGCATCAGTGACCAAGTTACAAACATATGAATTAGGAGCAGTAGGCCACTCGGCCCCTCCAGCCTGCTCTGCCATTCAATAAGATCATGGCTGATCTAATTTTAACCTCAACTTCACATTCCTGCCTACCCCTGATAACCCCTTGCTTATCAAGAATCTATCTACTTTTGCCTTTAAGATATTTAAAGACTCTGTCTCAACCACCTTTAGGGGAAGAGAATTCCAAAGTCTCGCAACCCTCAGAGAAAAAACATAAAGCGACCCCTTATTTTTAAACAATGGACCTAGTACTAGATTCTCCCACAACAGGAAACATCCTTTCCACATACAACCTGTCAAGGCCCTCAGGATCTTATATGTTTCATTCAAGTTGCTCTTGCTCTTCTAAATTCAAGTGGATACAAGCCTAGCCTGTCCAGCCTTTTCTCATAAGACAACCTGCCCATTCCAGGTATTAATCTAGTAAGCCTTCTCTGAACTGCTTCCAATGCATTTACATATTTCCTTAAATAAGGAGACCAATATTGTACACAGTACTCCAGAAGCGGTCTTACCAAGGCCCTGTATAACTGAAGCATAACTTCCCTACTCTTATATTCAATTCCCCTTGCAATAAAGAATAACATTCTATTAGCTTTGCTAATTACTTGCAGCACCTGCATACTAACCTTCTGCTATTCACGCACTAGGACACCCAGATCCCTCTGCATCTCCGAGCTCTGCAATTTCTCACCATTTAGTTAATATGATGCTTTTTTACTCGTCCTGCCAAAATGGACACTTTCACATTTTCCCACATTATACTTCATTTGCCAGGTCTTTGCCTACTCACCTAACCTATCTCTATCCTTTTGTAGCCTCCTTATGTCCTCTTCACAACTTACTTTCCTTCCTATCTTTGTATCATCAGCAAATTTAGCAACTATATGATCAATCCCTTCATCCAAATCATTTGTATAAATTGTAAAAGAGTTAAGGCCCCAGTGCTGATCCCTGTGGCACACCACTCATTACATCCTGCCAACCAGAAAATGACCCATTTATACCTATTCTCTGTTACCTGTTAGATATCCAATCTATCCACGCTGATATCTTACCCCTTACACCATGAGCTTTTATTCTCCGCAATAACCTTTGATTGGGCAATTTATCAAAGGCCTTCTGAAAATCTAAATACAGTACATGCACCAGATTCCCTTTATCCACAGAACCTGTTACTTTTTCAAAGAACTGCAATAAATTGGTTAAACATGATCTCCCTTTCACAAAACTGTGTTGACTCTGCCTAATTACCGTGAATTTATCTAAGTGCCCTGTTATAACGTTTTTAATAATAGCTTCTAATATTTTCCCTATGACAGATGTTAAGGTAACTGGCCTATGGTCTTCTGCTTTCTGTCTCCCTTTTTGAACAAAGGAGTGATATTAGCTATTTTCAAACCTGGAACCTTCCCTGAACCTAATGAATTTTGGAAAATTAAAACCAACATATCAACTATCTTACTAGCCACTTCTTTTAAAACCCTAGCATGAAATCCATCAGGACCCAGGGACTAGTCAACCCACAGTTCCAACAATTTGCTAAGTATCACTTCCCTGGTGAATGTAGTTTTCTTGAGTTCCTCCCTCCCTTCCAATTCCTTACTTACAGGCATTTCTGTGATGTTACTTATATCTTCCACAGTGAAGACTGATGCAAAATACCTGTTCAATTCATCTGCCATCTCCTCATTTTCCATTGTTAACTCTCCAGACTCACTTTCTATAGGACCAATGCTCACCTTGTTAACTTTTCTTTTTAAAATACCTATAGAAACTCTTACTATGGGCAGAATTTTTCGCTCGTCGGGCAGGCGCGCGCCCGACCCGAACGAGTGTAAAATGATGCGCAATGACGTCAGGCGAGCGTCCCGACATCATTGCGCACTCACGCGATATTTCGGTCGGCGGGCGTGAGCGGGAGTCAGAGCCGCGTCCTCCATTAATTAAGAGGCCAGTTAAGGTCCTTGACAACCCAAATGACGGCGATTTAACATTGCCCATGCTCATCGCACAGGCAATACGGTCAGGCGGGCAGCTCACAATTTGCAAAACCTCATCCATGGGTGGGACAAAAAGGGTCAGCAGCATTGTCATTGTGAATAGTTTTGGAGATAACTTGCTGTTAGTTGCTTATTGGTACTTGTCAGCTTAATTTCTGATCGCGGCTTCATTCTTAGCATTTCCATGCGTCATTTCAGAATTCATTGGTGTCTTCAAAGCCCCCTGAGGATTTGGACCATATGGACCCTTCCAGGTTTCAAACAGCCTTCCCCTACCCTGGTAATGGGGATTGTGGTCTCTGCTGGAGGCACCTCCTCTGAGGAGGAAGAGAGGGGCAGAAGGGAGAGGAGGCCAGGTTTCCTAATGCAACTTCCAGGGGAGAGACCTGTGGGAGGAGAGGCACAGACACAAGAGGCACAGGGCCAGCAGGAAGTCCAAGATGGAAGGGGCTGCAGAAGATGCCACTATTCTGCAGCCAGGGTTTACAGGCGGCAATGCAGCTACCTCAATATGTCTGTTGTGCAATGCCGAAGGAGGCTCTGTCTTTCCGGTGACCTCGATTTGTCAGATGATCAGGCCTGAGATCTGACTGTGTGGGTGGACACCCCATGCCAGTGGTTCTGAAGGTCACAGTTGCCCTCAACTTCTATGCCTCCGGCTCTTTCTAGGGGTAAGTGGGGGATATGTGTGGGGTCTCCCAATCAGCTGTCCACAGTTGTGTCAAGAGATATTGGTTGCAGGTGACCAAGACTGGGAACTCAATATTCAAGGGTGTTCAACATTCTGGAAAAATAGGCAAAAATGAAAAGGAGGTGGGGTAGCTTTGTTAATAAAGGAAGGTATCAGTGCAGGAGTGAATAGTGATATAGGTGCAATAGATTGTGATGTGGAATCAGTTTGGGTGGAAATAAGGAATAACTAGGGGAAGAAGTCACGGGTGGGAGTCGTCTATAGGCCCCCGAAGAGTTGTCTCACTGTAGGACAAAGTGTAAATTGGGAAATAATGGAGGCGTGTAAGAAGGGCACTACAATTGTCATGCTTGATTTTAATCTGCACATAGATTGGACAAACCAGATTGGCATGGGTAACATGGAAGACGAATTTGTAGAGTGCACCAGGGATTGTTTCTTAGAGCTATACATTGCAGAACCTACCTGGGAACAGGCTATTTTAGATCTAATAACGTGTAAAGAGATAGGATTAATAAGAGGTCTCATAGTTAAGGATCCTCTGGGCGGTAGTGATCACAACATGGTAGAACTTCATATTCAATGTGAGGGCCAGCAACTCGGGTCTCAAACCAGTGTCCTCAACTTAAAAATGGGCAATTACAGAGGTACGAAGAAAGAATTGTCTAAAGTGGGCTGGGAAATTAGACTAAGGGGAAGGTCAATGGATGAGCAGTGGCAGATATTTAAACAGATACCTTATAACTCTCAGCAAAAATTTATCCCGGTCAAAAAGAAGGACTCGATGAGAAGGATGAACCACCCGTGGTTAACACAGGTGGTCAAGGAAAGTATCCAATCAAAAACTAAGGCATACAAAGCGGCGAAAATTAGTGGTAGGCCAGAGGATTGGGAATTTTTTTAGGAACCAGCAACGGATGACTAAAAAGCTAATAAAGAGGGAGAAAATTGATTATGAAAATAATTGGCAAGAAATATAAAAACAAACAGAGCTTCTATGGGTATAGAAAAAGAAAGAGAGTAGCTAAAGTGAGCGTGGGACCCTTGGAGGATGCAACTGGAGAATTGATAACGGGGAACAGGGAAATGGCAGATAATTTAAACCAGTATCTTGCATCAGTCTTCATATTGGAGGACACTATAAACATTCCAAAGATATCAGATAAGCAAGGAGCTAATTGGAGGAAAGATCTTGTGACACAGTCTCTATCTTGAGGGACAAAGTATTTGAGAAACTAATGGGACTGAAGGCAGACAAGTCACCAGGACCTGATGGCCTGTATCCAAGGGTTTTAAAGGAAGTGGCTGCAGATATAGTGAAGACATTGGTCAAAATATTCTAGAACTCACTGGATTCTAGGAGGGTCCCAGTGCATTGGAAAACCGCAACTGTGACACCTTTGTTCAAGAAGGGAGGGAGACAAAAAGCAGGAAGCTATAGGCCAGTCAGTCTACATCTGTCATTGGGAAAATGCTAGAGTCCATTATTAAGGAAGAAATAACAGGACATTTAGAAAAGCTTAACACAATCAAACAGAGTCAACATGGTTTTGTGAAAGGGAAATCACGTTTGACAAATTTGCTAGAGTTCTTTGAGGATCTAACAAGCAGAGTTGATAAAGGGGAACCGGTAGATGTAGTGGATTTGGATTTCCAGAAGGCATTCGATAATGTGCCACATAAAAGGTCATTGCACAAGATAAGAGCTCATGGTATTGGGGGTAATGTATTAGCATGGAATGAGGATTGGTTAACACACAGAAGACAGAGAGTCAAGGTTAACAGGTCTTTTTCAGGTTGGAAAGACAACTAGTGGAGTGCCACAAGGATCAGTCCTAGGGCCTCAATTATTTACTATCTGTATTAATGACTTGGAGGAGGGGGCAGAGTGTAATGTATCCAAATTTGCTAAAGATACAAAAATAGGTGGGAGGGTATGTTGTGGTGAAGCCATAAGGAATCTGCAAGGGGACATAGATATGTTGAGTGAGTGGGCAAAAACTTGGCAGATGTAGTTTAATGTAGGAAAGTGCGATGTTATGCACTTTGGTAGGAAAAATCAAAAGGCAGACTATTATTTACATGGAGAGAGACTCCAAAAAAGTGCAGCACAGAAGGACCTGGGTGTTCTGGTGCATGAAACACAAAAGGTTAGCATGCAGGTGCAGCAACTAAATAAGAAGGCAAATGGAATTTTGGCCTGTATCGCTAGGGGGTTGGAGTTTAAAAATAGGGAAGTCTTGTTACACCTGTACAGGGTTTTGGTGAGGCCGCACCTGGGGTACTGTGTACAGATTTGGTCCCCATATTTAAGAAAGGATATACTGTCATTGGAGGAAGCTCAAAAGAAATTCACTACGCTGATTCCTGGGATGAAGGGTTTGACTTATGAAGAATGGCTAAAATGGTTAGGCCTTTATTCATTAGTTTAGATGAATGAGGGGTGATCTTATTGAAATATACAAGATTCTGAGGGGGCTTGACAGGCTTGCTTTTGAGAAGATAAGTGGGGAAATCTCAAACTAGGGGACATAGTTACAGAATAAGGGGACACTCATTTAAGACTGAGATGCGAAGGAATTTCTTCTCTCAGAGGGTAGTGAATGTCTGGAATTCTCTTCCTCAGAGAGTTGTGGAGGCTAGATCACTGAAAGTATTTAAAGAGAAGGTAGAAAGATTTTTAAAATATCGAGGAGTTGAGGGCTATGAGGAGCTGGCATGAAAGAGGGATTGAGGCCTGGGGCAGATCAGCCATGATCTTATTGAATGGCAGGGCAGGTTTGAGGGGCCAAATGGCAGGTACTGACTTTCATGCATTTCTGTACGGATGAGGCCAGCCAGGCTGAGCAAGCCAGAGGCTTTGCAGCGATTGCTGGGTTCCCCCGCGTCCAGGGTGCCATTGACTGCACACGTGGCCATCAAGGCGCCATCGGGTCAGCCGGGTGCCTTCGTTAACAGGAAGGGATTCCACTCCATGAACGTGCAGGTTGCAGATTCTGCATGTCTGTGCAAGGTACCTAGGCAGCTCCCATGACACGTACATCCTGAGACACTACCAGATGCCGAGGCTCTTCACTGGATGCCCGACTAGATTGATGGCTGCTGGGTCACAAGGGCTAACCCTTGAAAAGGTGGCTCATGATGCCCCTCCGCCACCCAAGAACAGAGGCGGAGCAGCGGTAAAACAGGAGCCGTGACTCCAAAAGGGTGGTGGTAGAGAGAACCATAGGTCTTCTGAAGATGCATTTCCGATGCCTGGACCAATCAGGGGGTGCACTGCAATACCCCCAATAGCGGTTGCATGCTGTGTTCTCCACAATTTGGCACTGGCAAGGGGGGACCCACTGGAGGAAGAGCATGTTGACACAGCTGCATAGGCCACAGATGATGAGTCCAGTAGTGAATCAGAAGAGGAGCACGGTGAGGAGAGCGCTGAGGGCATGGAGCCAGAACTCGGTAACCTCCAGGGAGGCAGGGGCACCTTGATCCAACACTCCTTCAACTAGGCTGCCAAATAAGAACTACAACCTCATGCCTGAGCTGCTGCCGCCATCCTGAATCGCAAAAATGACCCTTTCCTTTGCCCCCCAAGATACACTCAGTGCCTGTGCAATAAAGTTTCGAGCCACCCACGTCCAGCATTACATACTGGTCTACCCTGCACCTAAAAAACAAATGAAGCATACTCAGGCCAAACACAAAAGCAAATGTAATTTAATGTTGGAACTCATATTATTGAACAGAACAATATCTGGTGCTGGAAGAGAAGGTAGAAAGATTTTTAAAATATCGGGGAGTTGGGGGCTATGAAGAGCTGGCATGAAAGAGGTGTTGAGGCCTGGGGCAGATCAGCCATGATCTTATTGAATGGCGGGGCAGGTTTGAGGGGCCGAATGGCCTACTCCTGCTCCTATTTCTTATGTTCAAAGCTGGTGACAGAAGCTCTGTTCAGGCAGGTACTGACTTTCATGCATTTCCGTACAGACGAGGCCAGCCAGGCTGAGCGAGCCAGAGGCTTTGCAACGATTGGTCACACCATTAAAAAAAGTAAAACAAAATGGGGGAACAAAAGATCACCCGTGACCAGTCTCTCTTGTGCTTAAGGTGCTTTACGTTTACGGGTGCTACATCTAGGTGCTCCCCCTTCACTGGCACCAACATTGGAGACAGCCTGCTGACCCTGCTGTCTTGTTGGCCTTCATGACCTTGGTGGTTGTTCTCTAGCCAGTGGAGCCTGTGATGGTCCTGCCTGGGACTGAGCGGCCAGTGCCACGGCACCAACTAGGCATCACCTAGTCGTGGCAGCATCAATAGATGCCACGGTCACTGACAGAGGGGCAGAGGAGCAGCTGCCATCATCCAGAGTGTCCTGAGAGGAGCCCACAGAGACGACAAGAAGCTTATGTGCCAAAGTGAGATCGCTGTGGATCTCCCTGCTCGCCATTGATGGATGGGCACCTAGCTGGGATATTGGGTGCCCCATCCATTTCACACACGGACACTGACTAGCTGAGGTCAGGGCCTATATGAAGGCTTGCAGGGCGGAATGCAACCCCAGGAACCCCTGATTCTATTCCTGGAGCAGCCTCTCCATGAGAGTCGCCACTCTCTCCATGGAGGATGCATTGCGCTCGGCCATGAGGGTCAACGCAGTGCTCATGCTCCACAGGGACTTCTCCACAATGGAGACCATGGCACACATACCCTCTTGGTTCTCTGCCAGATCCTCCTTTACATCCCGTTGGACATCCAGCATCTGCCTAATTGACAACTCCAGAGGCCGATCATCAGCCTTTGACTGAGCATCGTCCTGGTCTCCAGCAGTCCTCCGACTGCCGGCGCCCTGGGCCTCACCTCCCGCTTGGTCTTTACATCTTTGTTTGCAGCCATGTCACTGCTGCAGCTCCGACATGCGCAGCCTCCCTGGGGCTGCCTGTGGCGTTTTTGAACCAGCTGCTGGGTCGCCATTGGACCCGGCGGCCAATAGGCCCCTATCCCTGCCCAACTCTTCTCTGACATTTGGCAGCTGGCATTCATGCTGGGCAGGCCTTAATTGGCCTGCCAGCGTCAAATCACAGTCAGGCCCCGATTGCGGGCGACGGTCAGCTTCCCGACTGCTCCCGCTCGCCTCCACCCAAGGGCAAAATTCTGCCCACTATCTGTCTTTATATTTCTAGCTAGCTTTCTCTCGTACTCTAATTTTTCCCTCCTTATTAATTTTAGTCACTATTGCCATGTAAGTGCCACTTGACTGCACTGTTGATGACACTTTCCATCACTTTTCTGATGACCCAGAGTAAACTGGTTGGCCAGGTTGGATTTGTCCTGCTTTTCGCAGATAGGACATACCTGGGCATAAAAATCAAAAATGTTGGAAATACTCAGCATGTCAGGCAGGATCTGTGGCATTAACATTTCAGGTTGAGCACCCCAACATTAAGGATGGGGAAATTTGTGGAGCCTCATCTCCGGTTAGTTAGTTAATTGTCCACCATCATTCATGATTGGATCTGGCAGTACTGCAGAGCTTTCATATGATCTGTTGGTTGTGGGATTGCTTAGCTCTGTCTATCGCATGTTGTTTCCACTGTTTGGCATGCATGTAGTCCTGTATTGTAGCTTCACCAGGGTGACATCTCATTTTTATGTGCGCCTGGTGCTGATTCTGGCATGCCCTCCTGCACTCTACATTGAACCTTAGTTGATTCCTTAGCTTGTTGGTAATGGTAGAGTGAGACACATGCTGGGCCATGAGATCATAGATTGTGGTTAAATATAATTCTGCATGATGGCTCACAGCACCTCATGAATGTCCAGTTTTGAGTTGAATCTAAAAGCTAAAAGCTACTGCGGATGCTGGAAATCCAAAACAAAAACAGAATTACCTGGAAAAACTCAGCAGGTCTGGCAGGATCGGTGGAGAAGAAAACAGTTGACGTTTCGAGTCCTCATGACCCTTCGGCAGTTCTGTATGTAGGCCAGACCAGGTAAGGACAGCAGATTTCCTTCCCTGAAGGGCATTAGCAGCCGTGGGATTTGAACCCTTGTCCCTACAGCATTAGCCTGGGCCTCTGAATTAGTGGTTCAGTGACATTATCACTGTGACATTACCACTATCTCTGTCTCCCCTCGTTTGAGATTATATATATATTTTAAATATTCATCATGGGATGTGGGCATCGCTGGTGACCAGCATTTATTGCCCATCCCTAATTGCCCTTATTCAGAGGGTATTTTAAAAGTCAACCACATTGCTGTGGGTCTGGAATTCACATGTAGGCCAGACCAGGTAAGGATCAGGGGCATTAGTGAACCAGATGGGTTTTTACGACAATTGACAATGGTTTCACAGTCATCATGAGACTTTTAACTCCAGATTTTTGTTGGATTCAAATTTCACCATCTGCTGTGGGATTTGATCCCAGGTCCCCAGAGGATTACACTGGAATACTAGTCCAGTGACAATACCACTATGCCATCACCTCCTGGAATTCCCCTAGATGAGGTCATGATGGACTCAGCAGGACCTATTCTGCTGTTCACAGGAACATGTTCCATTCGGGTGCCTAATACACAGCTCAAAATAACAAATGGAAAATGATAATCAATCCCAAAAGGATCAGCTGTCATTGAGACAACAGCCTGCCAGTGCTGCTACATCTGCGGGTTAATGCCCCTTTATTATATCCCTTTTGTGATATGATACGTGTAGTCACCTGATCCTGTTATATAAATAACCCCTGTTCCGAGAATATGGGATGGAGTCAGTGCTGAGCAAAGCTAGCTTCCTCAGATGTCCTGTTCATAAGGCAAGTAGTTTAGGGCACTCTGCAATAAGGGCAATCTTGATTTTGCAATGGGCACTAATGGCATTGAAGTCATATCTTTCTTCTCTTAAAGAAAAATCAGCAACATTCTCCCAGTATCATAATGTTGCTACCATGGCGCATTCACATAATGAGTGAAAGATTTATTAAATCTGTAGGCAGGATTAATCCACAAAACCTTTCAAGACTTAGTGGGTCATGGCCTGTTTCTGCTCCTAATGTTTATGTCCTCACTAATTCTTTACAAAGGGCATGTTTTTAAATGAGCTACATTACTAATGGTGAATACATTATAATTATAGCAGGTAAATAAGTGGTGTAACATCCCATAAATGTTTGAACTTGCTGTTATAACATTATTTGCTAAAGTATTAAAAATTTACATACTGCTAGTGACAGCAATAGTAATAATTTCAGGATACGTCTGAGTAATAACAAATCATTTTCCCTACTCACAACTAAGTTTCTCAATCACACATTATGAAGCCTGCAGTGGGCCTTACATATGCACCGAATGTTGTTGGTGTAAAGTCACATTACCTATCATAGATTTTTGCAATGCGCAGTTCACCTCGCCCTTTCCGCAGACTAATCCTTGTAGTAGATGCATGAGCCAGAATGTGACCACCAATCGGTTTCTTTGGATCTGCCTGGAAACTTGGCAAGACATCAAGAAACAAAAATTGATTATAACAAGAGATAAAACACTATTGCGTAACCAAGCTGTGAAACCACTACAAAATATAAGTTAGTCTATGCAATAAACACAGACATATGTTTCATGGCTGCTAATGCTCAGCGCCTGTCCTCTTGAGCAAAGAGATTCAGGTAACAGTGCTTCAACAAGACATGAAGAGTGCTTCAGATGACATTTACAGATAGCTTTCAGGTCTGCATGCCAAAAATGTCATTACTTTTTTACAGTTCCCATGCAGCCAGTGCATGTCAGCAGTAGGTATAAGCAACAGGCTAATTTTTAACCTCTGTTTAATTAAGAAAATTAATTTCCTTATTGTTTTAATTGCATACGCAGCAATCAATTGTGTGGAGTACAGTAACCAGCTCTACCTCTCCACCATTTCTCTCTACCCCTCCATGCACCCCAAGGGGGAGGCACAAAGGTACAATCTTGAGGTGGGGGGGGGGGGGGGGGGTTTGCCCCCAATGGGCACAGGGAAAGCCCCTAAAGGAAGTATCCCAGCTTCCTTCCCATCTTTTAGACTGAGTTGCAAAAGTAGCAGGCTGGCCTCCTTTTGCCTTCCCCAGCCACACATATTGTTGAGGCGGAGGTGGAATGAAGCCCACACTTTGCTCATGATTTCGAGGTGAGTGCAACATTCAAAACCTACCTGTAACAGCACTCCTCTGGTTTCTCGGCAATGCCAGTTTTACGCCACACCGGTGGGGATGTAGGGTTGGTCTGCTCTCATGGTGAGTGCCTCCATACTAAGGGAGGACAGCACTCGTGTGCTGGGTGTCTCAGGCAGGCTGCACTCTGAAACAGAGACCAGCACTGAAACCGAGGTGGGGTGGGGGGGAAGGATGACAGAGACATGAGGGATAATGAGGTATGGTGAGGTTGGGGTGGAAACGGGACGATGGCAGACAGAGGTGAGACCGAGGGTGGGGAAGCTGGAGCCTGAAATGGAAGACTACAAATGGCAGACATTGAGGGCAGAATTTTCTGCCTGTCGGGCACATGGGCCCGACCCAATCTCCGGCGAGCGGGGAGTCGATCCCCGCCAGCGAAGCGGGCCGCATCGCCATTTTACCGGACGTCATGCTGGGCGGGCCTTAATTGGCCCGCCCAGCATGACGTCTGGCGGGAAGCACTATGCGCTTCCTGTGTGGGCAGGAGGGGATTCCCTAAAAGTGAGGGTGCACTCTTTCGCACATGCACACGAAAGAGCGTACATCTCCCTGAGGCTAAGTGCAGCTTCAGGGGGATCGCCTGGACTTTGAAAAATATTAAAAATAGAAAAAAAATCCCTTACATGTCCCCATCGTATGACAATGTCACATGAGTTGGGACATGTTCATAATTTACATAATAACTTTATTAAAATTTTTAAAACCCTGCATGAAACCTCATCCCGCCACCGTTTTCTCTATTTGCCGTTGGGGCTCCCGGCCGACCCGCCAGCCTTAAGGTTGGACGGCAGGTCCTTCAATTGGTTAAATGATCCTGTCAATGGCCTCCATTGGCCATTGACAGGTCGGCGGGCCCGCAGCTGATTTTGCTGCGCCCCCGCCTTCCTGAAAATTTAAATGGGGCGGGATAACGTCGGGGGTTCCGCCCGACATCATCCCGCGTCATTTTATGCATCGGCGAGCGGGCCCCACCCCCTGCTCGCCGACGGCAAAATTCTGCCCTGAAAGGGGTGCATAGGAAATGAACTGTATGAATGGGAGGGGATGTAAGCAGACTCCGGAATACGACGAGGGGGGGGATGGTGTAGCACAAGAGGGATGGGTTGTACAGAGACTCATGGAGGTGCGGGAGGGGAAAGGCTTGCACATGAGAGAATCTAACCATTGTCCCTTGACATTGCTGAATCCCCTACCATCCACATCCTACGGGTTATCATTGACCAGAAACTAAACTGGACTAGTCATATAAATACCGTGGCTACAAGAGCAGGTCAGAGGCTCGGAATCCTATGGCGAGTAACTGACCTCTGTCTGCCCAAAGCCTGTCCACCATCTATAAGGCACAAGTCAGGAGTGGAATATTCTCCACTTGCCTGGATGAGTGCAGCTCCAACAACACCCAAGAAACTTTACACCATCCAGGACATAGCAGCCCTCTTGATTGGCATCCCATCCACAAACATTCACTCCCTCCACCACTGAAGCACAGTGGCAGCAGCATGTACCATCTACAAGATGCACTGCAGAAACTTACCTAGCACCTTCTAAACCCACAACCACTGCAATCTAGAAGGATAAGGGCAGCAGATACATGGGAACACCACCACCTGGAAGTTCCCCTCCAAGCCACCCACCATCCTGACTTGGAAAATATCGCCATTCCTTCACTGTCGCTGGGTCAAAATCCTTGAACTCCTCCCTAACAGCACTGTGGGTATACTTACACCACAGGGACTGCAGCAGTTAAAGAAGGCAGCTCAACACCACCTTCTCAAGGGCAACTAGAGATGGGCAAAAAATGCCAGCCTCGCCAGTGACGCCCATATCCCGTAAACAAATTTTAAAAATATATTTGGCTCAACTCTGAGGGAAGGTAATGAGGGAAGTCTTTACCTGGTCTGACCTACTTATGACTCCAGGCCACATAGCAATGTGATTGACTATTAACTGCTCTCTGAAATGGTTTAGCAAACCACTGAGTTGCATCAAGCTGCTAAAGAAAAGTTGAAAAAGAATAAAACCAGACAGACTACCTGGGATTGACTTAGGCTTTGGAAATAACAAAGACACGCCTTCTCCTCCTTAACTTTTTTTTTTGTAAAAATATACTTTATTCATAAAATATCTTCAATCACATTCAAAACCATTTCAAAAACAACATTACAAGGGTACAATCCAGGTTAAACTTTTACAAAATGTAGCCTTCTCCTCCTTAACACCTAGCGACTTGTGCCAAAATTGGGAGAGCTGTCCCACAGGCTAGTAAAGCCTGCCATAGTTATGCTTATTGAATCATACCTTACAGTCAATGTCTCTGAATCCTCCATTACACATTGGCAGGCCAGACCCACTAAAGGTGTCAGCACAGTGGGATACCATTCACAAGGGTCCAGATGAAGTTTCATCAGATCAAACATGGACAAGGAAAACTCCTGATTACCACCTACCCCACCTCCCTCATCTGATGAGTCAGTACTCCTTCATGTTGAACACCATGTGGAGGAAGCACTGAGGGTAGCATAGGCATAGAATGTACTCTGGGTGAGGGACTCTTTTTTATTTGTTCAAGGGATGTGGGCATCACTGGCTAGGCCAGCATTTATTGCCCAACCCTAATTGCCCTTGTTCAGAGGGCATTTCTCAGAGTCAATCACATTACTGTGGGTCTGGAGTCACATGTAGGCCAGACCAGCTAAGAACAGCAGATTCCCTAAGTGAACCAGAGGGGTTGGCATTGGTTTCGTAGTCATCTGCCATGGTGGGAATCGAACCCAGAGAATTACCCTGGGTCTCTGGGATACTAGTCCAGTGACAATACCACTGTACCACTGTGCCACTGCCTCCTCCTATTCAATGGCTGTCACCAATAGTGGCTTGGTAGCACCACTGCTGACTGAGCTGGCCAAATCCTGAAGGACATATCTGCCAGACTGGGCCTGCAGGTCCAGTTGAGAGCACCAACAGGAGGGAAAAAAAAACTACTTGACTTCGCCCTCACCAATCTACCTGTTGAAGATGCATCTGTCCTATAGAATATTGGTAGGAGTGACCACCACACAGTCCTTATGGAGTTAAAGTCCCATCTTCACACTAAGGATACCCCCCCCATCATGTTGTGTAGCACTACCATAGCTGGATCAAAAACCTGGAACTCCCTTCCTCACAGCATTGTACTTACACCAGATGGACTACAGCTCAGGAAGGTGGCTCACCACCACCTTCTCAAGGGCAATTAGGAATGGACAAGTGTTGGCCTTGCCAATGATGCTCACATGACCAAATAAAATAAAATAGAATTGGCAACATGTGGCTACTGTCTACTGTATTGGACAACACTGTACCTTATCCTATATAAAATTCTCATTCTCTTTTTTAAATCTCATGCTCTCGACTCTTCCTACCTTTGTAAAATCCTCCCGCCCCAAAACGCCCTAGAACTCTGCAGTGGTCAAACCCCAGTGTCTTGTGCTTTCTCCTTCCTACATCCCACCATTGACATTTGTGCCTCTGCTGTCTTCAGCTGGCTTGGTCCTAAGCTCTGGAATTCCTTATCTAAATCTCTGCATCTCTCTATCTCTTTCTCTCCGTTTTAAGGTTCTCTTAAAGCTCACATCTTTGGCCAAGTTCTTGATCACCCCTCACAGAATTGTCTTCTTTCACTTGGCATGATTTTCTGTCTGATTAAAATGCTAAGAAACATCTTAGGATCTTTTTCTACATCAAAAGTGCTATTAATTGGAAGTTGTAAAGTACACCCATTTTTCAGCATTATTCACATACTTAAAAATTGTTTTCTTTGGTTTGCCTCCTTTCCCACCTTTGGATGATCACGTCTCAAGTTGAACTGATATGAACCTTGTGCCTACCTCATGGCAGCTCCTGGATCTGCAGTCATCTGATTGGTGACAAACACAGCCACATTATATTCTACAAGAAAAGAATGAATAAAAATGATTCCCTACTTCAGCACCACCAGCTGTTGGAACTTCCAATTCTGGAAAGAGGAATCTGCCCTAGAATAATTTTCAAAACTTAATGCAGTCTCACTTTTAATAAGATGAGGCTTTAGAGAAGACCAACCTCTTTCTTAGCACATTGAATTGATCCTATCCAGAAATACTTGAAGAGCTTGTTGTTTCAATATTTGGAACAGTATGTATTCAGGTATAATTCACTTTCTCTTTAATTACTTCGCTGCTCTCCTGAAGATGTCAATTCCTGAGGTAGAGCAGTTCTGTGAGCCTAGGTTAATGTTCTGGGGACCCAGATTCAAATACCACCATGGCAGCTAGTAGAAATGTAAATTCAATCAATAAATCTGTACTATGAAAGGCAAACAAGTACAGCTTTGGAACTTAGTGCATACCTGGGAGTTTGGTAAGTTGGGGAGTTTAAGGTTTGAAAAATCTAGTCTAGTCTGTAATTAGCAGTGACTGGAATGTACTGTGTAAGTAGACTAAGTTTTTTTCTTTCTTCCAGCCTTAGGCAGGTTAAACACACTCAGAGATCTGAGTAATTAATTAGCTAACTGGTTGAATCTGGTTTCTCTAGCTCCAGTTCAGTTTACTATATATTCAGGGTTCTTTAGTGCAGCTAAGGCAAACGAGTGCATACCTGGGAGTTTGGTGAGTGGGGGAGTTGGTGAGGTAGGGAAGGAGGTGTTCCTTTCCTTTTTCAACCTTTTCACCCAATAGGAATGTAGGTTAGAGGCTAGGAATCGTATGAAGAGTAACTCATCTCCTGACTCCTCAAGGCCTTTCCACCTTCTACAAGGCACAAGTTAGGAGTGTGATAGAATACTCCCCACTTGCCTGGATGAGTGCAGCTCCCACAACACTCAAAAGCTTGACACCATCCAGGACAAAGCAGCCCACTTGATTGGCACCACATCCACATTCACTCCCTCCACCGTTGCACAGTTGCAGCAGTGTGTACCATCTACAAGATGCACTGCAAGAATTCACCAAGGTTCCTTCGACAGCACCTTCCAAACCCATGACCACTACCATCTAGAAGGACAAGGGCAACAGATAGATGGGAAAACACCACTACCTGGAAGTACCCCTCCAAGTCACTCACCATCCTGATTTGGAAATATATCCCTGTTCCTTCACTGTTGCTGGGTCAAAATTCTGGAACTCCCTTCTGAACAACACTGTGGGTGTACCTACACCACATGGACGGCAGCGGTTCAAGAAGGTAGCTAACCACCACCTTCTCAAGGGCAACTAGGGATGTGCAATAAATGCTGGCCCAGCCAGCAAAGCCCATATCCCGAGAATGAATAATAAAAAAAAATTGGTTCTTATTCTTCTACAGGAAACTGAGCTAGCTGTTTGGTGAATATCTGGTACGTAGTTAAGTCCTAAGGTTTAAAATAGTATACAAACTGGTAGTAAAGTTAATAAAATATATAAAAAAGGGAAATAAATAAGTGAATAATATCATTAAGTAATCAATTAAATCACATTAAGGATGGCAGGACAGGTGATGTGTCAAGACTGCAGCATGTGGGAGCTCCTGGATTTCAGTGTGATCCACGTCTGCAGTGTTTGCTGCTCGAGGAGTTTCAGCTCAGGTTCATTGAGCTGGAGACTGAACTGCAGACACTGCGACACATCAGGGAGGGGGACAGGTACCTGGGTGCTTTATATCGGGAGGCAGTCGCACTACTTAGGATACGGTGTCCTGATTTGGTCAGGGACACGAGGGTGTGGCTGCGAGTGAGGCAGGTGAGGGTACCCAAAGGGCAGGAGTGCAGGAGCCTCAGCCTTTGCAATTGTCCAATAGGTCTGAGGTTCTCTTAGCTTGTTTTGATGAGAGTGACAGCTGCAGGGTGGATGAGCAAACTGACCATGGCACCTTGGTACAGGAAGCCATTCAAGTAGGGGGAGCAAAAATGAATGTAGTGGTAGTAGGGGGCAGTATAGTGAGGGGGATTGACACTGTTCGATGCAGCAAAGAGTGAGAGTCTGTGTTGCCTGCCCAGTGCCAGGGTTTGGGACATCTGCTGGAGATTAACTTGCAGTTCGAGTGGTAGCATCCAGTTGTCATGGTTTGTGTAGGTACCAATGGCATTTGTAGAACTAGAAAAGCGGTTCTGCCTAGAGAGTATGAGGAGCTAGGCACTAAATTATAAAGTGGTACCTCAAAGGTGATAACCTTTGGATCATTATCTGAGCCACGTGCAAATTGGCATAGGGTACCTAAAATTAGAGAGATGAATAAGTGGCTCAAAGACTGGTGTGGGGAAGTGGGTTCCGGTTCAAGGGGCCCTGGCACCAGTACTGAGGAAATTGGGGGCTGTACCTTTGGGATGGTCTACACCTTATCCATGCTGGGACCAGTGTTCTAGCGAGCCACATAACTAGGGAAGTGGAAAGGGTTTTAAACCAAATAGTGGGATTCAAATTTAGGAATATGTGATAAATCAAAGAGTAGAAAAAGGATAAGAGAGAAAAGTATTAATGCAGGAAACGATAAGCAGGCCATGACAGGAAGGGACAGAGAGTACAGGGAGTACAAATCTAAGGGTAAATAAGCAGAAAATGCTAGAGGTTACAAAAATAATAGAAGAACAAAACTAAGAATGCACATTGCATTCAAAACAAAACCGACGAACTGAGAATGCAAAGGGTAATAAATAAGTACAATCTGATAGCCATTACAGAGACATGGTTGTAGGATGACATAGATTGGGAACTGAATATTGAAGGGTACGTGACATTTAGGAAGGACAGGAAGCTAGGAAAAGGGGGAGGGGTGGTTCTGCTAGTCAATGATGGTATTAGCACATTAGAGGGGGATCACCTAAGTTCAGGAAATCAGGGTTTAGAAATGGTTTAGGTAGAGATGAGAAATGATAAAGGCAAGAAGTCACTTATGAGCGTGGTGTACAGGTGCCCAACAGTAACCATACAGTAGGACGGGGTATAAAGGAAGGAATATGGGAGCTTGTCAAAAAGGTATGGCGATAATATGGGGGATTTTAATCTGCATATACTCTGGGAAAATCAGGTTGGCAAATGTAGCCTAGATGAGGAATTCATAGAATGTTTTCAGGATAGTTTCTTAGAACACATGTTCTGGAATCAGGCTGCACTAGACCTAGTATTGTGCAACGAGATACGATTAATTAATGATCTCAGAGTGAAGGCGTCCCTAGATAGCAGCGATCATAATATGATTGAATTTTACATTCAGTTTGAGGGAGAAGAGTGGGTCCAAGGCTAGTACTTTAAACTTAAATAAGGGCAATTATGAGGGTACAAAAGCACAGCTAGCTAAAGCGAACTGGCAAATTAGGTTAAGGGATAGGTCAATAGAGATGCACTAGCAGACATTTAAGGTGATAAATCAGAATACACAGAACAGATACATTCCAACGAGAAAGAAAAATTCCAAAGAGAGGTCCCACCATCCGTGGTGAACTAAAAAAAATTAAAGGTAGTATCAAAAGCATATAATTGCACAAAGGTGGGTGGCAGGTCAGAAGAGTGGACAGAATATAAAGAACAGCAAAGAATGACCAAAAGATTGATAAGGAAGGAAAAATTAGAGTACGAGAGAAAGCTAGCTAGAAATATAAAGACAGATAGTAAGCGTTTCTATAGATATTTCAAAAAGAAAAGAGTTAACAAAGTGAGTATTGGTCCTGTAAAAAGTGGGTCTGGAGAATTAATAATGGAAAATAAGAGATGGCAGATGAATTAAACCGGTATTTTACATCGGTCTTCGCTATATAGGATAGCATCCCAGAAATAGCTGTAAATCAGGAAATGGAAGGGAGGGGAAAATTACAATCACCAGGGAAGTGGTACTAAGAAAATTGTTGGAGCTGTGGGCTGACAAATCCCCAGGTCCTGATGGACTTCATACTAGAGTCTTTAAAGAAGTGGCTAGTGAGATAGTTGATGCGTTGGTTTTAATTTTCCAAAGCTCCCTCGATTTGAGGAAGGTTCCATTAGATTGGAAAATAGCGAGGGAGACAGAAAACAGGAAACTACAGGCCAGTTAGCTTAACATCTGTCATCAGGAAAATGTTAGAAGCTATTATTTAAGACATTATAACAGGGTACTTGGAAAAATTCAGGGTAATCAAGCAGAGTCAACATGGTTTTGTGAAAGGGAAATCACGTTTAACCAATTTATTGGAGTTTTTGAAGAAGTAACATATACTGTGGATAAAGGGGAACTGGTGGATGTACTGTATTTAGATTTCCAAAAGGCATTTGATAAGGTGCCACATCAAAGGTTATTGTGAAAAATAAAAACTCATGGTGTAGGGGGCAACATATTGGCAGCTAACAGGAAACAGAGGATAGGCATAAATGGGTCTTTTTCTGCTTGGTAAGATGTAACAAATGGTGTACCATAGGGAACAGTGCTGGAGCCTCAGCTTTTTACAATTTATATAAATGACTTGGATAAAGGGACCAAAGCTATGGATGCTAAATTTGCTGATGAAACAAAGATAGGTAGGATAGTAAGATGTGAAGAAGACACAAGGAGGACATAAAGGGATATAGATAGGTTAAGTGAGTGGGCAAAGACCTGGCAAATGGAGTATAATGTGGGAAAGTGTGAAATTGTCCATTTTGGCATGAAAAATAAAAAAGCATATTATCTAAATGGTGAGAGATTGCAGAGTTCCTAGTGCACAAATCGGAAAAGGTTAGTACGCAGGTACAGCAAGAAATTAGGAAAGCTAATAGAACGTTATCATGAAGAGAATTGAATTCAAAAGTAGGGAGTTTATGTTTCAATTATACATGGGATTAGTGAGTACATATCTGGAGTACTATGTACAGTGTTGGTCTCCTTATTTTAAGGAAGGATGTAAATGTGTTGAAAGCAGTTCAGACAAGGTTTACTCTGGAGTTTAGAAGAGTAAGAGGCGACTTGATTGAAACATGTAAGATGAGGGGTCTTGACAGGGTTGATGTGAAGAGGATGTTTCCCCGTGCGAGAGTATCTAGCGTTGGAGACCGCTATTTAAAAATAAGGGGTCACCCATTTAGGACAGAGATGAGGAGAAATTTTTTTCTCTCAGAGGGTTGAGAGTCTTTGGAACTCTCTTCCTCAAAGGCAGTGGAAGCAGAGTCTTAGGGGAGACTTCTTCCTATGGTGGGTGGAAGTGGGCGAGGGCGGGCGTGGAGCTGATCGCCACCCGCGATCGGCTGCACGCCGCCATTTTGCGGCCAATTAAGGCCCGCCCAGCATAACGTGCAGCCAGTAGCGCTCAGCGCTACCTGTGCGGGCTGGGGGAGGAGGTAGAGTTGGGGCCTGTGCTCTTTTGTGCATGCACACGGAAGAGCGCAGCAATCTTCCTGAGGCACGGAGCTGTCTCAGGGAGATTGAATGGGTGACAAGACTTTTTAATAAATAAAGTAAAAATTTATTTAAACATGTCCCCTCATGTGACAGTGTCACATGAGCTGTTTGTGATGTTTGGAAAATTTATCTAATTATTTTATACAAGCTTCAGGAAACCTTGTCCCGCCCACGAATGAGGATTCCTGAAAAATGCGAAGGCCACTTGGGCTCTTTGCCTGCCCGCCAACCTTAAGGTTGGACGGGCAGCGTTCTAAACAGGTTTAATTACTTTTTTAATGGCCTTAATAGGCCGTTGGCAGCTCGGCGTGCGCACAGCCACTTGCGGCACGACCCGCCCAACGAAATATCAAAATGACATGCGATAACGTCGGGGCGCATGCCCGATGTCATCACGCATCATTTTACGCATTGGCGTGTCAGGCCCATCCCCACATGCCGACTGCAATATTCTGCCCTTAGAATATTTTTAAGACAAAGCCTAGATAGATTCTTGACAAGCAAGGGGGGCAAAAGCTCATCGGGGTAGGCGGGGAAGTGGAGTTAAGGTTACAATCAGATCAGCTATGATTTCATTGAATGGCGGAGCAGACTCGAAGGGCCGAGTGGCCTACTCCTGCTCCTAATTAACATGTTCGTATAAAGTTAGTCTTGGTAATGGTGACCATGAACAATCAATTGTTGTAAAAACCCGTTTTAGGGAAGGAAATCTGCCATTCTTACCCAGTCTAACCTACATGTGACTCCAAATCCACAGTAATGTGGTTGACTTTTAACTGCCCTCTGAAATGACCTAGCAAGCTATTCCAGTGCAAGGGCAAGTACAGCTGGGCAACAAATGCTGGCCTTGCCAGTGACGTCCACATCCCATGCAAGAATAAAGAAAAAAAACAATAAAAAGAAAGCTAGAAAGACTGGCGGTCCAAACAAAGTCAGACAATTCACCCTTGCCCGCACTATGGAAAGCCAAAATCGGGCTCCACAGCCAAGCTAGAACGTACGACAGATGACTTTACGCGTGCAAGAAACCACCACCTTTGACAACTAAGGGAATCCGACAACAATGGACAAAGACTTCAAAATGATGTACTACTAGATCATGCACTGTTCATCATGATGTCTCATCCTTCAGAACAGTACGTCATCTAAACAATGCACTCTCAAATCCATGATCCTGGTTAATAATTACCTTCAGAGATTTTCTGCAGGCGGGAGAGCATCTGAGCCAGTTTTTGCTGACGTTCTGCAAGCTCACCACGGCCACTGAAATCCACTCGGAAAAGTGCCATGATTGAATCTATGATCTAAAGAACAAATATACAATTTAAATATTTATTTAATGAGCAAAACAGAAAAATACTGGATCAGAACTACATCACCATTGGTGCAACTTTGTGTATAGTTAAAAAGGAAAAGAACTCAGATTGCCCCTCTGACCTGGAGATGTTTGCAAATTGACAGCTGTTAAAACAACCGGAAGGTACACAAAGCTATGGAGTATCTGATGTCCTTTTTCTAGACTATTGTTAACTGAATTTAACAGATTACACATGGACCCCAGTACTTACAGGGAGGGTGCAGGTGAGGCTGAAAACAGCTAAAGAACCTCTTAAGGCCAGGGACACAAAGACCTCACCAATTTAACGGCAGAACCTCATTAACATTTTTATCTACATTTCTCATCTGGCAGTAGGTCAATTAGATGGCCTAGTTGGTGGGTGGGAGGCAGGAAGCCAAGGCTGGGGGTCCTTGGAGAGAGTGAGAAAGACCTGAAAGGTTGCAGAGGCTGATGATTGGTGGGAGGAGTTGGGGGGGTGGGGGGTGACCTGCAATCAGGAGTAGAGAGAGAGGCTCATAGTCGGGTCAGGGAAGACAGACCGGTGAATGGGAAGTGGAATTCCAAGGTTTCCTTGCAGTGCCTGGGTAGAATGCTCATGGACTTGAGAAGGAGTGCTGAAACAGTCATCTACCTTGCGGAGCCGGCAGCTCCAGATGCCCCTTCACAGCTAAGTTCCCCAACCCATGGGAAATCCGTGCAGCACCAATAAGTGGAAGCCCAATTAAAATATCTCAGGTAAGTGACCCACTGAAATAATGCAGACAACAGGGCATACGTGGCACGTTGGTGTTGAATTCTAAGTAATTTTTTAATACCCTTCTCAAACTCATTCTTGGCTTTAAGGGGGTTAACAATCAAGGCAATTATGTCAGAAATGAAAATAATTCACTTGAATCCACCAGGATCTTTTCAAGATATATTAAGAAAGAGAACATGAGTTTGTTAAACTTCTTACAGCCAGTTGGTGAAGGAAGAGACCAGAAGTCAATCATTACTCAGTTTTAAAGTGAGGCATTGCAAATGTATAGCTCCTAACTCTACTACCTGTGCCAGAACAGTCTCAATAAATGTCTCTATATCTGCCCTCCACATATATACTTAATCTTAATTTATACAATTAACAAGTTGCCAGGAAACTAACCTTTCTACAATTTATAGATGATGCATGGTGTACTGACAGGAATAGTGAGAGATCATCGTACAGCACACAAGGAGGCAATAGCCCATCATGTGCTTTTTTAACAGCTTTATCAACTTGTCCTGACTTAAAGAACCATAAAATAGTGCAGCATAGAAGGAGGCCATTGGCACTTTCAAACAGCAACCCAGTTAGCCTCACTCGCTGGCTTGTTCCCCATATCCTGCAATTTCTTTCTCCTTTAAATATGTTAATTGGATATTAATAGTATTTGATTATAGGGAGGTGGTGGGCCAAGGGCTCACCTATGTCCTTTTAGACACACGGCTGGATTTTCATGCCTCTGTCCTAGTCAGAAACGAGGTGGGACATTTATAAATGCGGGCAGCACCTGTTTCCAGGATTTTTAAGGTCCTGGGATAAGCATACAGGTAGCGAGCTCACACACATCACTTCCATCCTTCCCTACTCCGTTGATGGCATGGGCATTTTAAACCCCCCCCTCTTTTTCCATTGTGTTGGGCCTCTATTGTTAGGCAACATTGCTCATGGCACCTAAAAGGAGTCATGAACTATTGGGAAGCCTGTCCAGAATCAGGAATGTTTTCACAAATAAGTTCAAAAGGTGCTGACAAATTTCACATGTGCTAATGTAGTGGTGTTTGATAAGTTAAATATGTTTTTGATACAGTGATTAATGATAGGGATTTGTTCTTAAAAGGTAGGTGGCCATTAAATTGACCAGCTTTGTGAAAGTGTTCAGATGCATTAGAGTACTTTATCTAGTGGATAAATTATTCTTCCGCATTCAATATTATTGCATTAAGATTTTAACTTATCAACTGGATTCCCATGCTTTCATTTTAACATTGATTTAAAATACAGACATCTGTTGAGCCTGTGAAATTGAAAAACAGATGCCTAACTTCTTTGATTGAAGGTCAATCTGCTGAGCCTTCCATTGCACAGCTGAATAAATAAACCCTACAGAGCAGAATACAATAAAGTATTTGGAGTTGCATAAACAGATGGCTATCTTTTTTTTTCATGCTGTTCATGATCACGGATCTCGTTGACCTGGAGGCCAAGGTCACCATTCACCTAGGGCACTGGACTCCCTACAGGAGTTGATTGCTGGTCATAAGCCAACTCATGGCCGCTATGCTGTGATACCAGTTAGTCACTTTAATCACTCCCAAAGCATCCCCCTCCCCCCACCTCCCTGGCCAACAAGTTCGTTGATAAGATACAGAATAAGTTTGTCTCTACTTCTTCTGGGATAAAGGGGCACATTAGCCTCAGTGCTGAGTCTCTGGCTTAGGAAGGGTAGTCATGCGCTGGTGGGCCTTCACACTCATGGCAACTTTCCGCCCTCAGATCCTGCAGATAACTGTGCATCAAGGTTTCTCCTAGATAGTCTGTGCTGACAACATTTCTTCTACCAGCTGTTCAGTCTCAATTATGACATTGTTTATAAACCTGGAGGCCTCCTTGCATCTTTGTGAGGGCTGCCTGTCTTTTATCAGGAACTGATGAGGATCTGGAACGTGGTCACTTCCAGCCGGAACTTTCCTCAGCAGGAATGGTGCCTATTCTCCAGGAGCCACTGCTTGTGTATCAGCACCTCCATAAGTTAGGTTTTGTGTGGCTGGTGTAGGAGAGGGCCCTGATTACCAAGCTGGCCAGAGTCAAGCACATACTGCATTGCAGAGAAGTGGGCTGAATGTTGCCGGGGGGCTGCAAGTTCCTCAGAGTGACTTGCACTCTGAGGAACCACAATCACTGGAGCCAAGCTTACCCCACAATAGTGCAAATCCACATTCCTCAGGCAACTTTAGAATGGATAGCACCAAGGAGAGCATCATGGCACATGTCAGTAGGAGATGGAGACAGAGACAGCAGTGGGCAGTCCCCATCAGAGGGCAGTTCCAGCCACACTTACCCAGCCGCAGGTGCTGAGCCTCGGGCCATATACAAAATTGTGGAGCAGCAATGGAAGATAAGTTAATAGGCCCCTAGATTATAGATTATAAACAACTAGATTATAGACCCCTTCCCCACTAAATAGCCAGATGATGGGCCCCCCTACCCAATAAATAGCAAGATGCTAGGCATTCTCCCCAATAAACAATGAGATTAAAAGGCCCAACACTATAAATAAGCAGAGAATGGACCTATCACACCATCAACAAGCAGACTAAGTGCCCACCTTCAATAACATTCCTCAAATACAAAACAGAAATATGCGATTACAGACAATTACCAGTTAAAATCCTATTAGTTAACAAATTACAATTCAAGTTGAGTGTAGCTTATACCAAGAGTTTAAAAATTCCGCCTTCTTCATGAAATTTGGCTGCTACATAATCCAGTAATTCCATCTGGTGTTCACCTGTCAATGATACAGAAAGTTACTGCAGAATTATCAATTCCCAACTTCAAAACCAAACAGTCAGCAGTTGTGTGTTTCGTTAAGTGGGATTTATTTGATTTCAAAACTTCTTTGAATTAAAACTTTGGAAGTTCCACAGGAATTGTATCTGACTGAAGAGTAAAATCAGGTCGAAGATAACAATTCATTGGTGAAGGAGATCACACGAGCAAAGAAATGGAACAAGCATCCTCAAATTTTTGGATTTCAGAAACAATCCATTCCCTAATTTTGGTATGTTCACCTATGCAACATACTTGAATGTTGGCATCAATTAAATGAACAATCAAATTTACAGCCTTATTCATGTGTATTTGTTAGGAAACATAGAAACATACACAATAATGCAATTGTTAATAATTTGACAATTGCCAGTTTTTTTTAAAACCAGCATCAGTTTCTTAGAATCTCACGAAGAAAACTCAGCTTTTTTTCATGGTATTTGAAGTATTGATATTGGTCAGGAGTGAGAATTGCCAGAAATAATGTGACTACCCCAATTTGAGACAAATGTTTTTGTTGAGCGGAGATCATGGTTTCCGGAAGTCACTGCTGCTGCTGTGTTAACCTAATACCTGTTTCATAAAATAAATAAGCGGCTAAATTTTAAGTAGGATATTTAAAATATTTTGTTTTTCTCAAAGGGCCTCTTGCAAAAAAGATTTTCTCTGGTGTGAATGCACAAACTGGCTTTATTTTCTTATGGAGGCAGAGGGCATGGTACTAAATGAGTACTTTGCATTGTTCTTCACTGGAGAAAAAGACGCTGTCAATGTAGTAGTAAAGAAGGAAGTTGTGATATTAGATATGATCATAAGAAATAGGAGGAATGGGCCATTCGGCCCATCAAGTCTGCTCTGTCATTCAATAAGATCATGGCTGATCTGATTGTGGCCTTAACTCCACTTTCCTACCTGTTCTCCATAACCTTTGACTCCCCGTCATCAAAAATCTGTCTAACTCAGCCTTGAATACATTCAATGACCCAGCCTCCACCGCTCACTGTGGAAGAGAATTCCAAAGACATACGGCCCCGAGAGAAATTCCTCCTCATCTGTCTTAAATGGGAGACCCCTTATTTCAGACTGTGTCCCCTAGTTCTAGCTCTAGGTTTCCACACGAGAGGAAACATCCTCTCAGCATCTACTCTGTCAAGTCCCCTCAGATTCTTACATGTTTCAATTTGATCACCTCTCATTCTTCCAGGTTCTGCTTCCTGTAAGGACTCCATCCCATTCTCTCAGTTCCTTCATCTCCATCGCATCCGTTCTGATGATGCCACTTTCCAAAAAGGCACTTCTAACATGTCTTCCTTCTTCCTTATCCGAGGTTTCCCACCCACAGTGGTTGACAGGGCCCTCAGCCGTGTCCGACCCATCTCCCGCGCCTCTGTCCTCACACCTTCCTCTCCCTACCAGAACCATGTTAGTTTCCCCAATGTCCTCACTTCTCACCCCACCAGCCTCTGCATTCAAAGGAGCATCCTCCACCATTTCCGCCAACTCCAGCATGATGCCACCACTAAACACATATTCCCTTCACCCCCAACCCCCCCACCCCCCGTCGACTTTCCGTAGGGACCGTTCCCTCCGGGACACCCTGGTCCACTTCTCCATCACTACCAACACGTCATCCCCCTCCCACGGCACTCTCCCATGCAATCACAGAAGATACAACACTTGCCCCTTTACCTCCTCCCTCCTTACCGTCCAAGGGCCCAAACACTCCTTTCAGGTGAAGCAGCGCTTCATTGCACCTCCTTCAATTTGGTCTGCTGCATTCACCACTCCCAATGTGGTCTCCTCTACATTGGGGAGACCAAACGCAGACTGGATGACCACTTTGCAGAACACCTTCGATCTGTCTGCAAGCATGACCCAGACCTCCCTGTCGCTTGCCATTTCAACACACCATCCTGTTCTCATGCCCACATGTCCGTCCTTGGCCTGCTGCAACATTCCAGTGAAGCCCAACTCAAACTGAAGGAACAGCACCTTATCTTCCGATTAGGCACTTTACAGCCTTCCGGACTTAACATTGAGTTCAACAACTTCAGACCATGAACTCTCTCCTCCATCCTCACCCCTTTTTTATGCCCTTTTTTCAACATTCATTTTTTACTTTTTATCCACATATTTTTATTTATTTTCATTTTTATTCATTGTTTTATCCTATTTTCGATCTTTTGGGATGATATGGCGCGAAAACCCACCATCGTGGTCAGCGGGTAAAACGTAGTTTTAGCCGCCCGCTACTGGCACTTAGTGCAAATCTGGGATGACTCCGCCCATTGAGTTAAGTAGCTTATATGCATTTAAGTGTGGAGCTGGATAAGCATCTGAGAGAGAAAAGAATAGACGAAAATGCTGATAGTGTTAAAGCGGAGTGGACGTAGGCTCAGTGGAATATAACTATAAACATGAACCAGTTGGCCCAAATGTCTTGTTTCTGTGGTGTATGTTATATGTAATAATATGTAATTGTGCAGTTAATGGAAGCCCACAGAATTACAAAGTGGCAGTATGGATATGTAATTGTGTTAGTGACTGAAAGAAAACGGTGGTAGTGCATGGATGTTTTTCAGGCTAATTATAGTGGTCTTCACCAAGGGTAAGTTTTAGGTTTGTTACTCTTTTCATTTTTTATAAAAGCCCTAGATCAGGTCTGGGGAACAGCATTATAAGCTTTGCAGGTTATATGAAACTTGGCAAATTAGTAGATAGAGTTTATGATAATTATAGGCTTCAGGATGACAAAGGGAGGGTGGTGACATGGGCAGAAGCATGACAGATAGACTTCAATGTGGAGAAGTGTGAAGTGATGCACTTTGGGAGCATTAATATGGAAAGACAATATACAACAAATGAAATAAAAAACAGAAAGTGCTGGGGATACTCAGCAGGTCTGGAAGCATCTGTAGAGGGAGAAACATTTTGAGTTGAATATGACTCTTCTTCAGAACTCTATACAATAAATGATATGATTTCGAAAATGTAGATAAGCAGATGCAAACAAATCCTTAAAGTTGGGAGGGCAAGTTGATAAAGTGGTTAAAAAAGCAAATTAATAGAATATAAAAGCAAAGAGATCATTCTGCAATTTTAGAAATGACTGGTTAAGTGTCAGATTATTGTGGACAATCCTGGGCACCACACTTCAGATAAAGATAAAGGCCATAGAAAGGGTCCAGAGGATGTTTACTGGGATGTCATCAGGGATGAGGAACATCGATTATGACAACAGGTTGGAAAAGTTAGGACTGTTCTCCTTGGAACAGGAAAAGTTTAAGAGGTAACTAATAGAAGTTTTCAAGATGATTTGAGGTTTTTTATAGAGTAGATGGGGGGGGGGGGGGTCGTCGTCAAGAACAAAGGTCATAGGTGCAACATTTTTGGCAAAGATCTAGAGGGGCGATGAGGTGTAATTTTTCCACTCAGAATTGTCAGGATCTGGAACATGCTACCTGAAAAGGTGGAAACTGATTTCGTAAATAATTTTAAAAGTGAATTGATAGATGTGTGAGAGTGAGGGTTATGGATGTACAAGGGGGATGTGGAACCAAGCATGATTGTTCTTTCAGAGCCAACACAGTCACAACAGGCTGAATGGCCTCCTTCTGTGTTGCAAGTTTCTATGATTTTATGAAGTGGTCTGCACTGTCCAAAAACAAATTATTTACGGGAAATAGGAATAATGATCAATAAATGGATTGAAATGGACTGGAGGCCATCGGTGCACGGTGCCTGTTCCTTATAATTGTAGTTTTACGAATTTCAGTTTTTTTTTAAAATGGAGCATGTAATAGCTTTTATTTTTTTCTATTGGGCATACTTTTTGGTAAAGTCCAAACAGCAATAAAGGTTTGACATTAATTATCCATTTGTTATTATCTTCAGCAGTAATATGCTTGTTTGACATTCCCAATTGTTACTGTAACAAGTGTTAATCCATAGAAGTGTCGATTTTAACAGTGTCTGTTAAAAGTGGACAGAGCAGTGTCCTGCAAATAGCCTCCTCTATTTTCCTCCACTCTTTCCACCAACATCAGTTTCTAGCTTGGTGTTATTTATATTTTTCACTCAACTAGACTGTGCACAACCTCAGTACAGTTCTTTGTGACCTCAGATTTAACTTCAAACCACCAGTGTACACCTACCTATATTGCACCTCTTCTTTTGCTAATAACATTACCAAGGGTTTAATTTCTTCCACACCCTCCTTCCTGGCATCCCCCCCTCTACAGACTCCAGCAGGTCTAAAATGTGGCTACCCTCAACATGTTTTGCATTAAGTTCCATTTGCTCCCTGCTGGCTGACCTACATTATTAGCTCCTGTCCACAAAATTGTTGAGTTAAAATTCTTATCCTCAAGTTCCTCCAGGTGTCTCCCAAATCTATCTCTGCAACCTTCTCCAGGTATGCATTCCCTCCCATTCCCTGACTCTGGTCTTCTCTGTCTCTCTCTCTACACTGCCAGCAAGGCAAAATCTCCATTGTCTCGGCCCTATTCTCTCACTTAAATCCTCACTACCTCTATACTTCTCACCACAATGTTACGAGTCTATAAACCAATTTAATGCTTCACAAAAGCTTGTGTTTGTTCTTTCTTCCCCTGTGAAGTATGTTGACACTAATTATATATTAAAGGAATGATGCAAGTTGTTGTTTAAAAACAAATGTTTGAAATATACAGCAGGTTGGTCTGCTTCTAAAAGATTAAAAGACAGATTAACATTTGGGTGTGACTACATCAAAATTCAGTTTTAAAATTTGTTTTGATCCTGCTTAATCCTTAATCTCCTAATTAATTATTTTTTTCAAAGGCATTATTACAGTAGGTTCCAAAGTGCCAGAACACATCCTGAACAAAGTTTGGAAAATCCAAATATTCCTGACAAGGGCAGAATGATCTAGACCTCACTTGAAAATAAATGTCATGCTCTTAGTGCTCATATCTCCTTCAGCAATTTCCAAATCTACCACTTCAACAAACTACAAAATTATGTACAACAGTTTATCCCCTGCCATAAAAATGATGGAAATTGGATATACCTGAATTATAACAAGCCCATATTTTCAATCATCTCCTTTGTTTGAATATCAGACCTTTAGAATATGAGAAAAACTGTTGAGCAATGCGAAACCTTAAAAGAAGAGATAGTTTGGGAAGAGACTAAACACATTCCTACGACTGGGAATGGAAAGGCATTCAAAGCTAGAGCTCTCTGAATGACTAAAGATACAGAGCTTAAAATGGTTTATGATAAATGTCACATTCATAATGCAGTAGATAACCAAGCAGAATGCAGAAAGTGTAGAGGAGAGATGAAGAAAAAAAATAAGAGAGGTAATGAGAGAGTGTGAGAAAAGATTAATGGGTAACATTAAATACTAAAATATTTTATAAACATGTAAAGAATAAAAGGATAATTAAGGGTGGGGCTGATTAGGTACCAAAAAGGATCATCTTGTCGAGGCAGAGGATGTAGTTGAGGTATTAAAGGAAAAGATGCTGCCAATGTCAAAGTGAAGCAGAAAGCCTTAGAAGATAGGATAGAAATAGATAAAAGAGGAGATGCTTAAATGCCTGGGAGTGCTCAAAGTAGAAAAATCACCCAGTCTGTGTGGGATGTATCCTAGGCTTCTGATGGAAGTTAGGATTGAGAGAATGGAGGCTCTGATCACAATTTTCCAATCCTCCTTAGATATGGGAATGGTGCAAGAGGACTGGAGTGCCCAGATTTTCAGCATGACGGAAAGGCTCTCTGTTGTGGCGAAAATGGCGGGTGAACCCAGAAGTCCTCAGTCCCGCCCCCAAAAAATATTTATGCAGGGGTGGGACTGGAGTCGGGCTGGGGTTCGTGCGTGCGTGGTTTACAGAGGCACCTAGCCATTTGAAACATCAGCAGCTGCCTCCACTGAAGTGAGATTCTGGTGTGCCAGAAGTGAGAAATCCGACGTAAATAACAGGTAAGAGCTGGTCTGGACTTGGTGGATTTATTTGGATAGCCAGGGTACATTTTTGAAGAGGTAAGGCACCCTTTGAAATTGTTGAAAGTGGACATGATTATGTGTAAAAAGTGCAATTGCTAAAGCTGTCAAAAAACTGACAAACTGTCAAAGAACTATCAACTGTCAAAGAACTGTCAAACTCACTGGAACTCTCAAAGCTGTCAATGGATTTAACTCTACTGGTCTTTAAATTATAAAAAAACACAGGGCAGGAGTTTCCCTTGTTGGACGGGCAGGCCTGGGATCAGCCCCAAAATAGACCACTGCTCGCAATTGGGCTCTGACCGTGATTTCATGCTGGCGGGCCAATTAAGGCCCGCCCAGCGTGAAACCTGGCTCGGCACTGGCTGGAAAGGGCTGAGGGGGATGGGGGGGGGGGGGGCAGGGCCTGTTGGCTGCCAGACTCAGTGGCTGGCTTAATAGTGACCCAGGTAGCCCCTGGAAGGCGGTCACAGAGGATGTCCCCTGAACCTTCGCGATGGACCTGAGTGTGGCCGGACACGGCAGGTCTTGTGGGCACTCAGCCCCCTGCTTTTCTGATGAATGCCTTGCCACCTTCCTGGGGGAGGTGGCAGCCAGGAGGGAAACCCTTGTCCCCAGGGATGGGAGGAGGAGGCCACCACACCCCACCAAGAGAGCATGGAAGGAGGTGGCAGCAATGGTGAGCAGCCATAATGTGGTGCAGCGTACATGGGTGCAGTGCCATACACACTTCAATGATCTGCTGCGCTCAGGAAGGATGAGTACCATGTTGGCGTGGGTCAGTGTGCAGATGTGTTAAGGTCTGGCCACCCCCCTCAGGAGTGCTAGAGTCCGAGTGCCAGCTGTCAATCACATGGAGCTGGCCAAGGTGGTGAGCCCTGGCTGCTTGGAATGAGTGTCTTGTGTCTCGAGGGCCACAGCTTGGATGTGCCCTGCCAGGTGCTCCTCAGCTGGGCTTGGCCAGGCTGCAATGGCGCTGCAGGTAGAGTGAACTAATCAAAGCTCCTTTGTTGTTTCAAGAGAAGACAGCCCACAACAAAATAGTAAGATCGCAGAGGCCCCGCTAGACTCCTAATCCTCTCAAGATATGAGCAAGATGACCTGGAGCTCAAGAGCCAACACACACCATGTGCAACTGGGTGTTTAGAGGCAGAGGATGCCAAATGAAGGTAAGAGTGCAGTACATAGAGGTGAAACCTTCAGCTTGTGCAACCATTCTAGTGTAGTCTCTTCATTGATGTGAGCCTCGAACCTGGAGTCCCCTTTGATCATTGGAAGACGATGGCTCCATGATGCAGATCTCCATTGTCTCACCAGGGTCCCTGGCATGCACAGTGACAGTGTGATGACTTTAACTAATGATATGTCCTTGTTCTCCCTTTTAGGTTCGCCAACAGGCGTTCGCTCTCCAGACCCCGAAGGGCCACCCCGACACTGGAGGACCACCGGTGTCATTTGTACCTGCATCACACCTGCTTTCTGAAGCAGGCACCAGTGCAGATACTGGCACCTCGGTGGTCAGTGTCAATGTGGGAGATGGATGACGCACCCAGTATTCCAGCTAGGCGCCCATCCATCAATGGTGTGCAGGGAGGTCCAGAGTGACCTCATGTTGGCGCGCAAGCTCCCTGTTGTCTCTGTGGGCTCCTCTCAGGGCACTCTGGACGACAGCAGCAGCTCCTCCACCTATCTGCCAGTGACCATGGCATCTGATGAGGCTGCAGCGACTGGGGAGATGCCAGCCGTGGCACTGGCTGCTCCCTCCCAGGGGCGGGGCCAGCACAGGTTCCACTGGCCAGAGGACGACCGCTAAGGTCAATTTCAAAATTTTGGAAGACTTTGATAGAGTCTATCTTACACAGTCTATCTTGATAGACTCTCTTACGCAGAGCAAGTGGCAGGGATTTTCTCGGAAGGGAATAAGTCCCAATGCAGGGATCATATGCGCATCCCAAGGTCCCATGGGCTGGTAGTAAGACCCCAGTGGAAATCTTCCTGGCAGCCGCTTCTTATTTGGCTGCAGCTGGGCCCATGATCCAATTAAGGATGGCAAGCTGACTCTCCACAGTGCAGATTCAATCAGAGGGTCAGCAGCTCTGCAGCCTTGGCAGCACCACTGAGAGAGATGGTAGCTGTAAAAGTTGCAAGGAAAATGCGAGTACACCTGCATCTAAGTTGCAGGGACTTAGAAAACTTTTTCTTTACTGAGCCCAGGCAGGCAGCCAGGCTCCAGTTATTGCAGCAGGGGCAGCCTTTGCTGCTGGGGGCCATCTCCTTGAGCCATGGGACCTCCAGATTCAATCTTTCACCCTTACCCTATGGGAGCTGTTCCTTTAATTGGTTAACTTGGCTGCCCACCTCTGGTTTGCAAGTGGTCAAGCTGCTGGTAAAATGGACTGGCCTGGTGCCCTCCCAAAACATCTCCCCTGCCCTCCCTGCCTCTTTTCTGCCTCCCAGGGGCCAGTAAAATCTTGCCCAATGTGAGGAAGAGCAAAACTAAAAGCCATATAGTCACTAAGAAATCAAATAGGGAATTCAGAAGAAATGTCTTTACACTAGAAAGTGGAGAGGAGAATGTGCAACTCACTATCACAGGGAGTGGTTGAAGCAAATAATTTAAAGGAAAACTGGACAAGCATTGATGCATTTAAGGAGACACTAGATAAGCATTAGAGAGAGAAGGGAATGGAATTATGCTGATAAAACTGGATGAGGACGAATGAGTAGAGGCTTGAGTGTAGTGTAAATGCTGGCATTGATTGGTTGGACTAAATGACCTGACTCTGTTCTCCATATTCCATATAATAAATGTAAGGCTACTTGAAAGATACAGATAAGCAAATCAGGGAATTTGTAAATGGTAACATCCTGAGCAATTTCTTTGTGTCGAGGCTCATGGAAGAAGTTGCAAATTGGCCTGAAAATCAAGGTTGAATTTTGTGAAATTAAATTTTAAGGGCAACAGTTAACTACTGATAAGGAAGTAAGAGAAACACTGAAAGCAATGAAAAAGGGGTAAGTATGATAAACTCCAGGGTACTTAAGGAAAAGGCCCTCATAACTGGTCACATTCTGTTAAGAATCATTAGAATTGAGAATTATACCAAAAGATTGAAGGGAATGAAGCATAACATAGGACCTAAGGGCATTGCTGGTCATTATGGACAGTGTGCTTGACACCAGCTGTGAGTAGACTGCTGAAGGTTATCTTGAAGAACGATTTTATCCTCAATATAGCCATGCTACCAAGGCTATATTTATTGCCCATCCCGGCTTGTTCTGAAAAGATAGTGGTGGCTGACTTCTTCAATTACTGATCACAATTACTTTAAAACCAGATGGACACTACAGAAGAAAAATCAAATCAGGAGTAATCCTGGAAAGAAAGTTAATAGTTGGCCATGGCTTTCCAGTTTCTTTACTAAGCTCAGCATGGGCACTGAACAGCCACTACACCTGGAAGATGAGGATCTTTGAGGTATTAGAACGGTGCCATTATTTTAACAGTTCAACATAAGAGCATGTAACTCATACCTATACAAACACCACATCTACAGGTGAATTGTCATCACTAAAAGGATTACCTTTAAAGATTTCCAAACACCATTAATTATTCTACAATAAATCCTCAGCTGATGTAAACAAAAAGATGAAGAAAAATCAATGGGAAGAAAGCCTTGGATCGAGCAGCCTGTGAAGCAGGCATGGTGTAAGTTGTGCAGAGCTTTTTGCACTTCATTCCTGCTCTGTACTTCAGCTACATGATAACATGGAAAACTCATCTAATGAGCAGTATTTGGATTTGTATGAGCATTTAATGCTATCTGGAGCGATTAGATGATTTTGTTTTTAGAATGTGCCATGTCAACAATTAAAGCTAGCAAACTTTATGAAAGGTCTCAGCTTGATAAGCATCCCCTCCTGAAAATGTGATATCACAGTAAAGCTGACTGGTTGGGAGATAGGAGGCAAAGAATAGGGAGAATATTCTTTAATTGTCAGGATGTGACAACTTCACCAGGAATTGTACTGGGATAGAAACAGAAAATAGTGGAAATACTCAGCAAGTCCGGCAGCATCTTTGGAGAGTTAAACATAATTAATGGACATGTGTGGGCTTCAGCAGCCTAACTTTGGGATGAAATGGGGGTCCCAAACCTGCACTTGCCAGCCAAGGGACCAACTCAGCAATTTTATCAGAGGCGGCCTTCTAGTTGGACAGCTCTGGGTTTGTCATCCAGTTAAGTATGATGGGCAGGGTCCCCAGATGCTGTCTGCTCAATTGGAGGGGAGGCAACTTTAGAGCTTTGGCAGTCCCACTGGGAGAGTCCCACTACTTGGCCAATCTTTGTGTCATCTGCAAATTTCCCAATCGTGCCCCCCACGTTCACGTCCAAATCGTTAATATATAACACAAACAGCAAGGGTTCCAACACTGAGCCCTGTGGAACAGCATTTGAGACAACTTTCCATTCCCAAGGGCATCCATCGACCATTATCCTTTGTTTCCTGTTACAAAGTCAACCTTTTATCCAGTTTGCCACATTACCCTGAATCCCATGGGCTTTTATTTTCCTGACCAATCTGCCATGTGGGACCTTGTCAAATGCCTTGCTAAAATCCATGTACACAACATCCACTGCACTACCTTCATCAACCCTTCTTGTCACTTCCTCAAAGAATTCAATCAAATTTGTGAGGCAAGACCTTCCTTTAACAAATCCATGCTGACCATCCCTGACTAGTCCATGCCTTTCCACATGACAGTTAATCCTATCTCTTAGGATTGATTCTACTAATTTGCTCACCACCGATGTAAGACTAACTGGCCTATAATTGTTTGGCATTTCCTTTGATCCCTTTTGAAACAATGGAACTATGTTTGCATTTCTCCAGTCCTCCGGTACCTCCCCTGTATCTAGTGAAGATTGGAAAATCATCCTCAGAGCATCTGCTTTCTCCTCCCTGACTTCCTTCAGCAGCCTCAGAAACAAACCATCTGGCCCTGGTGACTTATCAACTTTCAAGGATTTCAACCCTTCGAGTACTTCCTCTCTCTTTATGACTATCCTGTCCAATATCTCGCAGTGTTCCTCCTGGACTATGATATCTACATCCTCCCATTCCTTTGTAAATCCGGAGACAAAATATTCATTCAAAACCCTTCCCACAGCCTCTGCACCTACACACAAGTTTTCATCTTCATCTCTGATAGGTCCCACTTTTTCCTTAACTAACCTTTTAGCATTAATGTATTAGTGAAACATCTTTGGGTTATCTTTAAATTTACTTGCTAATCTTTCTTCATGACCTCTTTGATTTCCTTATTTCCTTTTTTACTTCGTCCCTGCATTTCCTATATTTGTCTAGGCTATCTGCAGTGCTTAGTTCTTTGTGCCTATCATACGCTTTCTTTTTCTGTTTGATCTTCCCCTGTATTTCTCTAGACAACCAGGGGGGTCTAGATTTGGCAGTACCACTCTTATTTTTGTAGGGGATGTGTCTACTTTGTACAATTAGGATCTCGCTTTTTAGTGCTTCCCACTGGTTTTCCACTGTTTTATCCTCCAGCAGTGCTGTCCAGTCCACCTCAGCCAAGTCCCTTCTCGTTTCTGCAAAATACGCCTTCCCCCAGTTCAAGACTTTTACTCCTTCTAGCACCCTTGCGGCTTTCTTCAATTATATCATTGAAAAATACCACGTGGGTGCTGAATGCCCCAGTAAGTCTGCACAATGCTGTTTATATGAATGAATTTAACCCCCCTAGTGTCTCTGCCTTTATTCTATCAACTTTAGGTTCTGTCCAAAGGTGTAAAACAGTGGTTTATGCCTTGATCTGAAGATTTCTTCCGAACATCAAATCCATTACCAAATTCCACGTCTGAAACATTGATCTCTTTGTCCGAATATCTCCCTACTGTTGCCTCATCCATTTGCTCCACCTTGATGGTACTTGTTGCTTCACCAGATGCTCCCTTCAGACCTGATTCCCCTGAAATTGATATATCTGGGCTAGTGCTCGCAGATCCTGGAGTGCTTGTGTGATGGGCCTGATGCCACTCATCTCTGGTGCCACCTTCAGAGGCACTTTATAAAGCAAAGGGAATATTTGTTAGAATAGGGTATATAGCCAATCTGTGCACACATTAGCAAATCCAATAGGATTCTTTACTGTAGACAGGGATGTGTTGTAAAAGCAGAAAATACTCAGCAGGTCAGGCAGCACCTATGAAGAGAGAAACAGAGTTAATGTGCGGAATTGTCCCAGAATCGCACAAAGACGTTTTACCAGCTGGCCACAATGGCAGGTTTTCGCGCCATATCATCAACTTTCCACCTCATTAATTATGCAGCCATAGACAACATGCATCTCACTGACGCACGGCCTCTGAATCGCTCACCATACTGTTACCTCACCGTTTCCTTACTCCGGGTGCCATATCTAAATTGCAGCCACGCATACAGTTCTCAATGCTTGCAGCCCACGACTGCTCCAGTGAAGACATGGCCCTGAAAGCCAAGAAGAAATCAGTTGACCAGTCACTGGAATATCTTTTGGAGGCCCGCCATGATGTCCTCTGGTCCGCTCTGGCCGTAGGGGGTCCAGCAATCTCACCAGTCCGGCGTAGGAGGCAGTGGCAGTAGTGATCAGTGCCAACGCTGCACAGAAGAGGTTAGCCATCCAGTGCAGTAGATGATGAATGATCTCATCCATGTCACCAGAGTAAGGCAACCATCTCATCACTCTAAACTCACACACTCACAAGCCCATCACACATTCACCGGCACCTTCTCACTGCCAGCTCAAGGGACATCACCACTCACTCTCTCACACGCACCCTCACACCTCCATCTAGCCTCATCTCCTCACCATCTTGAGGTCACTTGCACAAATCAACATGTGCCCACAAACACAGCCTGGGATACCCCCTTTCCCCAGTACAGCCTTCTCCCTGCAGCCTCTTCCCTTGCCTGGGGCCACTTCCCCAAGCAAGCCCTAGCCTGGCAGCCATTGAAAAGCTACCCCCGCCTTCCGGCTGGTCTGGTGGGTAGAGACCTGCCCGTGAGTCCCACTAAAAGTGATGTGGTGTTGCCTGTGAAGCCTGGCGCTAATGACCGCAAGTGTTGCCCAAAGCAAGGTAGGCAAACAAACCACGAAGTTCCGCGCGAAGTGCACCTCGCCAGGATGATCCAGCATGGGGAGATGATTCCAGCGAGCAGGGCTTATGAGATGCTAAAGTGTTGAAGTTAGGTTCCCATCGTGCGGCAGCAGGAAACGCAGCCCGCCATTGACGGGTGGAGTAGACGATCGCAAACTGGTTTCATGACTGCTTAAAACTGATTTTTGACCGTCTTGCCATATTGTCTGCTCACGCCGCCAAACATGCCCACTGCCAACAGGAACAGAAAATTCCACCCAATGTTTCCACAGGTCGATGACCCTTGGTCAGATTTCAATGCAGGAATTGCCTGGGAATGTGACATTCGCAGATCCTGGAGTGACATTCCCAAACTAGTATTCAGCATTGACTACTTAAAGGAATGCAATCCCAAGATAAAAGCAAAATACTGTGGATGCTGGAAGTCTGAAATAACATCAGAAAATGCTGGAAAAACTCAGGTCTGGCAGCATCTGTGGAGAGAGAAACAAAGTTAAGCTTTGAGTCCGTATGACTCTTCATCAGAGCTCTGAGGTAGGGGGGATCTGTTCAAAATAGGTAGGTTGAAATGAACAGAGTTGGGAGCAATATCCTCACAGGCAGGTCAACCACTTCAGTGGGGGATGATATAAACTAATTCAGCAGAAGGTTGGTTACCAATGTATTGCATTAAAAAGTAGAAACAGGTGCACAGAAGAGTGAGACAATTAGAGTTCAAAATAATACAGGATTTGTAGTTCATGTATGTAAATGCAAGAAGTGGGATTAATAAGGTTGGTGAGCTGCAAGTGGGAATTTGGTGTAGTGACGATAATAGACCTGGCTCAAATATAAGGATAATTGGATTCTTAATATTCCTGGGAAGAAGGTATTTAGGAAAGACAGGGAAGGGGAAAAAGGAAGACAGGTAGCAATTTTGATGAAGGAAGTGTTACACTTCTTCACACCCTACACCTTGTAAGGATTCCATTCTCCCAGTTCCTCTGTCTCCGTTGCAACCATTCCGATGATGCAACCTACTAAAAAGGAGACCGACATGGGACATCAAATAAAGCTTTCTCGTATCTTAAAACAATATTACTTAGCTCAGAAACATTACACATTCTCATTGCTGCAGAAATGTATCTATGCATTCTTACTGGTATAAGCACGTGCATACAGCACATTATCTAGCACTGCGTCTGGATCCACTTGGAAGCGATCAGCAATCCCTCGCAGTCTATCTGGACGGCTATAGGAGGTTAAGGATTCTGGGTTTATTTAACTGGATATCTAGAGGGTATCACACAGACACATCAACTACAGAATTTTCCAGCCCCCGTCTCCCCCACCTCGCAACGCGGCAGAAACAACAAGCCATTGAAGCCTCCGTTCACATCGGTGGGACTGGAAGATCCTGCCGAAGGGGCTTGAAAATTCCGGCCATAGATTTTATGAGGTCTAATCATTTAAGTAATGATAATATACAGATACACAAACATTGATACTATAAAAACAAACACTCAATACAACGAGGTATTGTATAAGCACTATTTTTGGTATTTCACAGACACATGCTGACAACAACACAGGGTCTCTGTTGCATATTACACAATCACAATAGTCTAGAATTATCCACTTGGGTGAAATCATGGGCAGAATATGTTACCCAGCTGTCTGATATAGACACTTTAATTTCTGTTGTCAGCCTAATTTAAATATTAGAAGTGAGATTCAGGTATCAGGGATATCGCTGATTCAGAGCTTGCCTGGTGTGGGCAAGAATTAATATGCTGCTGCAGGATTAAAGGGCCTTCAGCAGTTTAAAGCAACAAGCAATCAGACAAATGAACTGGGGGCAGAGTGAAAGAGATCATTACAAATAAACTAACTCAGCAGGGGTATGGGAACTAGGAGAGAATATTAGAAAGTAATACCAGGGTGCATGGAATGCTGGGAGAGGCAGATAAAGAATAGTAAGTTAATAGATGGAATCGGAGTAAGGGAGCAAGTAATGAAGTCTAAATCAGCGTTATACTGCATGTATGTGAATGCATGGAGTATAGTTAATAAAATTGGGGAGTTACAGGCACAGATTGCCTCGTGGGATTATGATGTGGCGATAATGGAGACCTGGTTTAAGGAAGGGTAGGTCTGGGTGTTAAATATTCCTGGCTACAAAGTGTTCAGAAAAGATAAGAAAGGGAAAAAAGGAAGAAGGGTGGCAGTTTTGATTAAGGAGAGTATTGCAGTACTGGAGAAAGAGGATGTGTCAGAGGATTCAAGGTCAGAATCGATTTGGCTAGAGCTAAGGTATAAGAAGGGTAAAATTACATTGCTCGGTGTAATATATAGACCACCAGCTAGTGGGAAGGATATTAAGGAACAAATCTGCAAGGAAATTATAGAGGTGTAAACATCATACAGTAGTTATAATGGGGGACTTTAATTACCTGTATATAGACTAGGATAGTGGTAGTGTAAGGGGCAGTGAGGGACAAGCGTTCCTAGATTGTGTTCAGGAGAATTTCCTACAGCAGTATGTGTCCAGTCCAAGAAGAAAGGAGGCACTGTTAGACCTGGTTCTTGGGAATGAGTGGGACCAAGTAGATCAAGTGACAGTGGGGGAACATTTAGGGAACAGTGATCATTGTATCATAAGTTTTAGGATGACGGTGGAAAATTATATTGGTCAATCCAGAGTAAGAATAATCAACTGGCAGAGAACAGACTTTAATGGAGCAAGAACAGAGCTGGGCCGGATAGACTGGAACCAAAGGTTGGCAGGAAAGACAGTAGCTGAACAATGGGCTACCTTCAAAAAGGAGATGGTTTGGGCACAGTCAAGGTATGTTCCCTCAAAAGGGAAGGGTAGGACAAACAAATCCAGAGCTCCCTGGATGATAAAGGAGATACAAATTAAGTTAAAGGAGAAAAAGTGTGCTAATGACAGGTGCCAGGTAGCATATACAATTGAGAACCAAGCTGAAAACAGAAGGTTCAGAAGGGATGTGAAAAAGCAAATATGAGAAGCAAAGAGGGATTATCAAAAAATACTGGCAGCTAACATAAAAGGAAATCCCAAAGTATTCTATAAGCACATCAAAAGTAAAAGTGTAGGAAAAGGAGGAGTAGGGCCCATTAGAGACCAAAAAGGGGATTTACACATAGAGGCAAGAGGCATGGCCAAGGTGTTAAATGAATACTTTGCATTTGTCTTTACCTATGAGGCAGATGCTGCCCAGTACATGGTGACAGAGGAGGAAACTCAGTCACTAGAAGGGTTTAAAATTGATAGAGAGGAGGTATTGGATAATAAGCTGTTGGTACTTAAAGTTGATAAGGCACCGGGACCGGATGAGATGCATCCAAGAATATTGAAGGAAGTGAGTGGAAATTGCTGGCAAAAATCTTTCAACGTTACCTGGATTCAGGGGAGGTGCCAGAGGACTGGAGAATTGCAAACATATGGCTCTTGTTCAAAGAAGGTTGTAAAGATCTGCCCTGCAATTACAGACCAGTCAGTTCAACTTTGGTGGTGGGGAAACTTCTAGAAACAATTATTCAAATTAGAATTAATAGTCACATGGAAAAATGTGGATTGATTCGGAAGAGCCAGCATGGATTTGTTAAAGGAAAATCGTGTCTAACTAACTTGCTGGTGTTCTTTGAAGAGATAACAAAAATGGTTGATGAGGGCAAGATGTGGCATATATGGACTTCCAAAAGGCAATACAGTGCCAGATAACAGACTTGTGAGGAAAGTTATAGGTCATAGAATAAAAGGGACAGTAGCAACATGGATGCAAAATTGGCTGAGGGATAGGAAACAGAGAGTAATGGTTAATAGGTACTTTTCAGGCTGGAAGCAGGTTTGTAGTGGAGTTCCCCAGGGGTCGGTATTGGGACCCTTGTTTTTCCTGATATATATAAATGATCTAGATCTTGGTATGCAGGGGACAATTTCAAAGTTTGTGGATGACACAAAACTTGGGAGAATTGTAAACTGTGAGGAGGACAGTGTAGAACTTCCAAAGGACATTGACACATTGGTGGAGTGGGCAGATAGGTGGCAGATGAAGTTCAATGCAAAAAAGTATGAGGTGATACACTTTGGTACAAAGAACATGGAGAGACAGTATAAAACAAAGGATACTATTCTAAAGGGGGTGCAGGAACAGAGAGACCTGGGTGTATATGTACACAAGTTATTAAAGGTGACAGGACAGGGAGAGAGAACTGTTTCTAAAGCATACAGTATTCTAGGCTTCATTAATGGGAGCATAGAGTACAAGAACAGGGAAGTTATGATGAACTTATATAAGACACTGGTTAGACCTCAACTGGAGTATTGTGTACAGTTCTGGGCGCCACATTAAGGGAAGGATGTGAGTGCATTGGAGAGAGTGCAGGAGGTTTACGAGAATGGTCCCAGAATCGAGACAGTTCAGTTATGAGGAAAGATTGGAGAAGGTAGGACTGTTTTCCTTGGAGATGAGACTTGATAGAAGTTGTCAAAATCATGAGGGGCCTGGACAGAGTAGATAGGGAGAAACTGTTCCCGCTCGTAAACAGATCAAGAACCAGAGGGCACAGTTTTAAAGTGTTTTGCAAAAAATGCAAATGTGAGGTGAGAAAAAACTTTTTCACACAGCGAGTGGTTAGGGTTTAAAATGCACTGCCTGGAAGTGTGGTGGAGGCAGGTTCAATTGAGGCATTCGAGAGGGCATTGGATGATTATTTAAATAGAAACAATGTGCAGGGTTACAAGGAAAAGGAAGGAGAATGGCACTTAATTAAAATGCTCAAAGAGCCAGTGCAGACATGATGGGCCGAATAGCCTCTTTCTACACTGTAACAATTCTGTGATTATATCTGTGAAGTCTACAAGAGAACAGAGAGTCCTCAAGTTCTTGGATGCAGATGTGGGTGTGCTGTTGGACAAAGTTAGACAGAGGAGGGAGGCTCTGTTGGTCACAGTGCCCTGCAGGCCCTGTACAATTAGTAGAAGTCCCTGCCAACTCTAAGACCATATTCATGGCTAGTTAGAAGGAAAAGTTGAGATTAGATAAGGTGAGAGTTGTCAGCCACATCAAGATTACATAGTGACTGAGCTCCTCTCTCTATTGCAACTCTCATTACGCTATGTTAAAGTGCTTGAAATGCCCAGGAGATGGCACAATGCTCCAAGAAATACAAATTACAGCAGTTTTGTGACTTAACGGCACAGTTCAAAAGAGTGCGCAGGATCAGAGGGACCTGGGGGCGCATATGCATTGATATCTGAAGGTGACAGGACAAAGCCGATCCACCATCTACGAGGCACAAGACAAGAGTGTGATGCAATACTCTCTACTTGCCTAGATAAGTGCAGCTCCAACAACACTCAAGAAGCTTGACATTAGCTAGGCCAAAGCAGCCTGCTTGATTGGCACCCCAACCACCACCTTCAATATTCACTCCCTCCACCAATAATGCACAGTGGCAGCAATGTGAACCATCTACAAGATGCACTGCAGCAATTCACGAAGGTTCTGTCAACAGCACATTCCAAACCCATGACCTCCACCACCAAGGACAAGGGCAGCAAATGCATGGGACACCACCACCTACAAGTTCAAGACACACACCATCCTGACTTGGAACCATATCGCCATTCCCTCAAAATCCTGGAACTCCCTTCCTACACCACATAGGCCGCAGCGGTTACAGTGAGGATGTAACCCTTGAATATTTTTCATTCAAAGCAGAAATGCTATTCACATACCAGAAACCTCTGGCTGGTAAATGTAGGGAAAATCCCAAGATAATTTATAAGTATATCAATGGCAAGAGGATAATCAGGGAAAGAGTAGGGTCCATTAGGGACCAAGGGGGCAATCTATGGGTGGAGCAAGAGGACATCGGTAGAGTGTTGAACGAATACTTCACATCCGTCTTCACCCAAGGGAATGAGGATGAAGGTATCGAACTCAGGGAGAGAGACTGCGAGGTTCTTGAGAAAATTGATATAGGGAATGACAAGGTATTGGAGGTGTTGGCAGGCTTAAAAGCGGATAAATCTCCAGGTCCGGATGATTTGTGTCCCAGACTGCTAAGGGAGGAGATCGCAGGGGCTCTGACCCAAATTTTTAATTCCTCAATGGCCACAGGGGAGGTGCCAGAGGACTGGAGAACAGCTAATGTGGTTCCACTATTTAAGAAGGGTTGTAGAGATAAGCCAGGGAACTACAGGCCATGAGTCTCATGTCAGTGGTAGGGAAACCACTGGAGAAAATTCTGAAGGAGAGAATCTATCTCCACTTGGAGAGGCAAGGTTTGATCAGGGATAGTCAGCATGGCTTTGTCAGAGGGAGGTCATGCCTAACAGATTTGATTGAATTTTTTGAGGTGACCAGGTGTGTAGATGAGGGTAGTGCAGTTGATGTAGTTTATATGGATTTCAGCAAAGCCTTCGACAAGGTCCCTCATGGGATACTTATAAAGAAGGCAAATGCACTTGGGATACAGGGTAATTTGATGAGGTGGATTCAAAATTGGCTTAGTTGTAGGAGACAGAGAGTGATGACAGAAAGACGCTTTAGTGACTGGAAGTTCAGTGGTGTACCACAGAGATCTGTGCTGGGTCCCCTATTATTCGTCATTTGTATAAATGACATAGATGACAATGTTGGGGGGGAGGATTAGTAAGTTTGTGGATGACACAAAGATTGGCTGGGTGGTTAACAGTGAGGTTGAGTATCTTGGGCTACAGAAAGATATAGACGGGATGGTCAATTGGGCAGATAAGTGGCAGATGGAATGTAACCCTGAAAAGTGTGCGGTGATACACTTTGGAAGGAGTAATTTGACAAGGAAGTATTCAATGAACGGCATAACACTAGGAAGTTCTGAGGAACAAAGGGACCTTGGCATGTGTGTCCATAGATCTCTGAAGGCAGAGGGACATGTTAGTGGGTTGGTGAAAAAGGCATATGGGACACTTGCCTTTATCAATCGAGGCATAGATTACAAAAGTAGGGAGGTCATGTTGGAGTTGTATAGAACCTTGGTGAGGCCACAGCTGGAGTACTGTGTGCAGTTCTGGTCGCCACTTCATAGGAAGGATGTGATTGCACTGGAGGGAGTGCAGAGGAGATTCACCAGGATGTTGCCTGGGATGAAACATTTAAGGTAAGAAGAGAGGTTGGATAGACTTGGGTTATTTTCGTTGGAGCAGAGAAGACTGAGGGGCAACCTGATCGAGGTGTACAAGATTATGTGGGGCAAGGACAGGGTGGATAGGGAGCAGCTGTTCCCCTTAGTTGAAGGGTCAGTCATATGGGTACATAAGTTCAAGGTGAGGGGCAGGAGGTTTAGGGGGGATGTGAGGAAAAATGTTTTTACCCAGAGGGTGGTGACGGTCTGGAATGAGCTGCCTGGGAGGGTGGTGGGGGCGGGTTGACTCACATCCTTTAAAAAGTACCTGGATGAGCACTTGGCATGTCATAACATTCAAGGCTATGGGCCAAGTGCTGGTAAATGGGATTAGGTAGGTAGGTCAGGTGTTTCTCACGTGTCGGTGCAGACTTGATGGGCTGAAGGGCCTCTTCTGCACTGTAATCTGTGATATCAACATCAACTGTACTTCATACCCAAATAAAAACCAACAGTTCCATGACTCGATTGAACAGGTACTCTCCAGCATTCCCACACAGAGTGCATAAGCGAAAAGGAACATACTTCGAGACACCATCGACAACATAATTTTCAATTATCAATTTCAAAATATTGGAAGCAAGAGCTGAAAAATGCTGACTGGTTCAACGGCTACCATCACTGAAATGAAGGGAGAATATGGCCTATTAAAAGGCAGAATACAGATGAGACTATAATGGCAGACTTGTTAAATTAGTACTTTAAATCCGTTATCCGCTTTCACATTAGAGTAAAAAGACAAAAAAAACAGTATGGGAAAGGAAGCTAAAATAAGTCAATCAGCAATGAAGGAAATAATGGGTCTTAAGATTTGCAGATACCGAGGACCTGATGGTTTCCATCCATGTATATTAAAAGAAATAGGTGTGAAAATTGGGGATGCGTTAGTCATAATTTTCCAAAGCTCTCTAGCTTTATTTAAACAGAAGAGTGGGAGAAACCGGGGGCAGAATCTTAATTGTCAAGGGAGAGGGGAGTGGCAGGGCAGGTTTGGATGAGGCAGGGGTTAAATTCCATGCCAGTGTGTGGGAAACCTGGCTGCTCACTTCCTCTTTTTACACGTTTCAAGGCGTATGTGAACACCAGAGGAGCTCCTAATTCAGTAATTTAAATAGCCAATTAATTATGCCTTTAACTCAGAATTCTGGCTTTAAAATTCAGTGCATGGATTTCCTGAGCTATGTGAAACTTGCCAGTCTCAATAAGGCGAGATCACAGCAGCAACTCATTGGTCAATGAAAATTAAACATTGAAACTGTGCAGCTGCTGCCTTGCCTATGTGAAAGACTTATGCTCGCAGGGCTTGCTCTAACAGCATGTTTTCACTGCTTTACATGTGATATTCAACTTTTTAGAAGTTATTTCATCTACTTTGGAATTTTTCCACTACACATGTACTTCCCTGCTGTCAGCCTTCGCTGTCACATAGGAGCTGCTTATGCAGCTATACCATTAACCTCTTAGGCTGAATTTGACAGGGGAGTTGGGGAGAGGTGTATTGCTCATCATCCAACCTCCTACCTCCACATTGTAGAAGTCAGTGGCCAATTGAGTGACTTAAAAAAAACCTGACCCTCAGCAACAACATGCTGCCAGCTGGCTAAACTAGTAAAGAGTGGGGCTTCTGCCCCTCAGTGACCTGGCTGACAGCTCTAGCAGTGCCAGAATTAAGTAGTTGGTGCTGCTGTGACTCCAAGTAGGCTCCAGGATGAAGACACACCTGGACCTCGGCAAGTCTGGGGTATTGGACAGGGAGGGATCAGGGTACCTAGGGAGGCCAGGCGAGAAGAACATCTTGGGAGGGGTGCCCCGATGCCCACAGGGCATCCCCTGAATGATGTGCCCCTTCCTTCCTGCCTTTTCCAGGCAGTTGCCCAACAATACGAGACACATGATCAAAGGCCAATCATAGAGCAAGCCATTGGGTTGCTGAAGATGCAATTCAGGTGCCCTGACAGATCTGGGACCACCCTTCATTATGCACAAGCAAGGTCATTGAGAATGTAATGGTTTGCTGTGCCTTGCACAACATGGTGCTGAAGAAAAAAATGGTTCCTTGGGAGGGGGATGGGTGCTGACCACTCAGCAACTTCCAAGCAGGGGAGGAGCAGAAAAGGATGAGAGCTTTATGTGACCAGAGACCCTGCAACAACTCACCTAGCTGCCAGAGCAGCTCACAATGGGCTCATACTGGCATTCTTCAAATAATCTGAGTGTGTGAAACTGCTAAACCCTCTGATCCACACCACCCCCAACTTTTCCAACACAAGTCATTCCTACAGTCATAAATCTTCCATCACATCTTTTGCTTGTCTTCCATTCTAGTCACACCATGCTCTTAAACTGTCCATTTGGAATTCAGGAGGCAACAATGGAGATGGCAGGACAATGGAGAGCTTGTTTCATTGAAATTTCCATAGATAGAAGGGCATTGACATTGCTACAAGTGAATTCCCTTGAGCAATTAAGAAATCTTTTTTGTTTTCTATTATTCTTACAAGTGATGTTACCCCTGTGGCTTTAACAGAGATAAATGTAGGCTGCTCATTTCCCCAATAGAAACAGAAAATGCTGGAAATACTCATGGCCCATCTACAATTCCCTGCTAGCCAAGAGCTGGAGAGCTCTTTGCTGCATTTCAGTGAGGCTTTAAATGACTAAGACGAATGTTCACCCATCCTGTATGAAGTGGTGGACTGAATATGTAGGGGGTTGATTAGGTGAAACATGCACTTGGTTGCCTGCTATGTCTGATTCCCCATGCAGGTGGCCACTATTTCCACAGAGGTAGACATCAGTGAAAATGCCTGAGACATCATGACACTCATGGTAGAGAGGTCCTCCTCCAAACTCTTTCCAAGGGTGCACATTTCCTCTAAAAATGCTGACAGAACCACATACATTTCTTCTTGCTGCTCCATTTCATTGAGCCCCGAGGCTCAGCACCTGTGACCAGCTGAGGAGAGCTTAGAGTGTCCTGTGCCACTGCTGTCCCTATCTGCAGCACCTGCTCCTGCTCACTTGTGATGTGCACCTCACCATATGTCAATTTAGCTAACATTATTGGATTCACCATCGAGGTGTGTGTTTTGGTGCTGGTGAATGGCGTGTAAGAGTCATGTGACAGTGCTCCCTCAGTGTGCACACTCTCCTGAGGACACTTCAGCCTCCCCACATTCCAGCTCCTCCATAAACTTTGAAAGACCTATGGGAGATGAAAAAATGAATTATAACTGACACGGGAAGAGTTCAGACATTGCGCAGATGTTGACATTTCAACCAGTGATAACAGCAATGAGTTATCTGCCCAAGTAGCAATGTGATATTTAATTAAATCAGGAATGTGTGAGAAAGAGATACCCATCTCTCCATCGTCTACACCCATGGACTCTGCCACCATGTTGATCGCCAAGGCCTCCTCCTCCTCCTCAATTGTTAAGGGTAGCTACGACTGCAGGGCTACCTCAGTTCTCCATCTCGCCACTCTTCTTCATCAGTTCTCTGTCTGAAGGCAGGCCCATCCTGCAGCACCAAGACTTCCAACACGAGTAGGACAAGGAGGCAGGTCCCCAATCCTCCCCAGCCAGAACAGGGATCGAGCACCACGCTGATCCACACCAATCTGATCCACACAGCCATCCAGACAACCAACATCAATACACACACACACACACACTCTTCCCTCCCACACCCCGCAACAAAGACACTTATTGGTAAAAATCAATTTTAAAAAGTATTTTCACTAAAATTTTTAAGAAAAAATTCATTACCCAATGTGTGATTGAAATCAAGACCTTGAGGTTAAGAGTCCCATTATCTACCAAGCGAGCTACCCAAACTGTGTAGAAATCCCCTGCACAAAGCCATAACACACTGGATATAGCTTAAGGAGGCAGAAATCACAAAATTACATTGAGATTGTGATCCCACTACAGATTGGGAAACATAATGGATTATTACTGGCAAATTATGTTTTTTCTTAAAAGCTACACTGAAATGTGACAGTGGAATTCCCATTATAATGCCACTTGGTAGTATTTTTGGCAACTTACACACATTCAATTACTAAATTTTAACATTGGAATTCTTGCTTGCAAATGCTTGCACTGCAGGTTTCAGTGCAGTATGAGACCACACCACTATTTCTTTTTGATAGTGGCAGGATTTTGGATCTGACTGGAAAGGTGTCAGGAGCAGTTGTGCATGCGCTGGTGGTGGCAGTGTAGGTTGAGTATGCATGCGCAACTGTTCCTGATGCCATTCCAGTCAGTGGCAGGAGTTACAGTGATCAAATAATCAGAGCAGTACCACTCAAGGACTCCAAGCTTGTTTAGGAAAGAGGGTTGGGTGAAGCAGAGAACGTCAGTGAGGAGGAACAAGTGATGGTGACGGCTGCCAAACAGTAATAAAATTGGGTGTGGAAGAAAAACCAGATGCGCAGCTGGTGTGGGACCCAGAGATATGTACCTCACAAAGGCTGCACTCATTAATCAGCAGAAGCCTTTCATGCAGTCCTTTGAGAACCTTCAAAGCCCTTTACATGGGGAGTCAGAGAACATACAGATAACTTAACACAACGTACCAATAATATTTAGGTAACACCATGTGAACAAGATGGAAGATTCAACAATTATGTAAATATAAGTACGCTTTTCAATTTTAAAGGAATATTCCGATCCTGAAAATCTCTCTGTGAAATGAGAAATTGTGCAAACTGCAGGCAAAAACTGAAATTGCAGCTATTACTCAATTATATTGTACTTTTAACCTAGTAAAACTTCCCAAGGCACTTCATTGTTGGAGTTCAGACCCAAGTAGGAGTAAGAGTAGGAGGAAGGATATGGGAAGGTGCAGATTCCATGTGCACAGGGTCTGAAATCATAACAGAAGAAGCCATGGAATGGAAATAGCTAACAAAGTAAAGGATACAAGGTATTCTCTGTATCAATGAAGATCACCTTTCCTCCACAGTATCCACTAGATCCAGGAAGCTGAGCAGTTACTAGAATGAAAGAGATAAATCAATTGGTACAGTTCTGGTCAGAGGCAGCTAGGTCACTAAACTTTCATTAGTCTGCTTCATTTAGTGCTTCCTATCCCAGGTTCACCTCAATTGAAAGGTCCAGTGTAAGAAGAGCTCAGCTGTTATATTTGTATTTTTCAACTCAGGGAACCGCTACTGTAATACTCTCCTCTGGATGACTCTAATTGGTGTATGTATAAGTCTACAGTTAATACATGGTACAATGCTCAGTTTTCTAGTTGCATGATAGCTGATTATTTTTAATTGTATATTACTTGTGTTTAATTGGTGGGCATTAACTGGGTTTTCACTTGGGCTCATAAATAAATGACATTGATTTAAACAGTGGGCGTTGGGTTAGAAGGTGCTTGCTTGTAATCCACAAAATAAATAAATAAATGCTTATAAAAGTGTGTAAAGATTGGTTCCAGTTATATCTTTCACCAACTGGCATTCTGAACTATAACAATTACTTCCATTGCCAATGAAAGAATTTGTCTTCTAAAAAAATATTGCAGATTGGTTCTTGACATTATATATCATGCAACATTATTTTGCTGGACTTTTAAGTCCTTAATTTACACTGTTTTGTTTGAATTACAACAAAAACACAGATGATCTCATTCCACACCCAGCATTTATATTAGCATCTTTTATAAAGTGCTGGCATAGGGATTTTAATGCTTTGTATACGGGAACTTACCACAGAAAGTGTGCGACAGCTGTGTCTTCCCAGTTCGAAATTCTGCAAATAAAAACAGAAATTAACTCCTAAAGATAAAAGAAAAATCTTGCATTTATAGAGTCTTCCACATCCTGAAGGTTTCAAAGTGCTTTAAAAACAGGACTTTTGAAATGTGTTCACTACTGTTTGCACCGTTTGCTGCCTCCTCCCTATTAATACCAGGGCCATTGTGTCTTTGTTGAACTTACCACCAAATGCCTCAGTGATTGCCATGCTTTCAATTCCACCACCCAGTAGTTTGCTGCAAAGCAAAGGAAATGTTAATACTGCACTGTTTATTTTCTAGCCTTACTTAAAGTATAGCACATATGTCATGCTAGAGTGTTAATACATAAGTATAATTATAGCAGCAGTCCACTGAGTTCAACATACAGATATCTCATTTAAGTTATATGATCACAAATCATGGATTATTCTTTTCAAACGTGTTTTATAAAATCTAACCCAAAATTATTTCAAAGGTGTTTATAGAATACATGTTCAGATTTTTGAAACATTCCCCTGCCTGTCTTGCCGTTTCTGCTGCCTAGCGTCCTCCCTGGTGTCACATGGGCAGGACAATCTGTGTGTGACCTTTATCACGACCATCATCAATATTACTCAGATGAGCCAGCATAAGCACATCTATTTGCAAAGTGAGATACCTTCTTCTGCATAATGTCTCTAGACGTTATCTTTTTCATCCCAGAGATGGATAGCTGAGAATGTCCAGTATGGCCTATACAAGTCACAACCAGGCAAAACTATTACCAGGCGTACTCTGATCCTTATAAAATTTAATATATATTTTTCTGAGATCTGGCACTAACATTGTAAAGGGAAGTACAATGCAACCCAGTAGTTAGAGCAGGCCACCACCTGTAAGTGAATTAAACAGAGTTGGCAGCTGAATATCACATATATTCAATGTCTGCCTGCTGCTTTTAAAATAATTTCACAGACATTTTCTGCAGTAAATGCACATGTAGATAGTTCATGCAGAAAATATGGAAATTTTCCTTTAGTGAATGCAATCAAGATAGGTCCTGCAGTAAATGGGACAGAGTTGCTGCAGTAAATGCAATAGTGTTCCCTTAGTAAAGGCAAAAGAGGTATTTCCTGCAGTAAATATAATAGAGATAGTTCCACAGTGAATGCAACAGTTACTGCAGTAAATGTAAAAGTTGCTGCCGTAATGTAATAGATTGTTCCTGTAGTAAATGCAATAGTGTTCCTTTAGTAAAAAAACAGCAATAGCTCCACAGTAAATACAACAGAGGCTGTTACTGCAATTAATAGAACAGACAGTTCCTGTAGTAAATGCAATAGATCATTCCTGCAGTAAATGTAATAGTTCCTACAGTAAATAGAAAAGATAGTTTCTGTAATAAATACAATAAAGAGAGTGTGAAATTCATTTGGCCTGTTCTTTGGTCACAGAGGTTGTGATTTACGGCATAATTTGTTAACCAAAATCATCTGAAAAGTTTCTGTGCCAGTTCCTGGGCCTCCAGTGTTGCCCTCTTCTCAATGTTGCCAGCGAACTCTGCAGACAGCAAGGGGCACCAGCATTATTATTATTATTATTATTACAGGCCAGGTGGTACATCTCATACCCAGCACACCACCTCAAGCTGCTCAATGCACCACACCACATTAGTCACCCAGCACCAGTCCTTGGCACTCAGCACTCATGCCTAACATCCAAGTACTCCGCCTCATTCACACACACCTCCTAACGTGCCAATCGCACAACCACCTCTCACTGCCTCCATATATCTCCAACTATTCCGCTATGGTAGGAACATCACCCAAACGCAGTGCAACACAACAGACAATCTCCCCTCTCTCTTTCAGGCAGACAATAGAAAGCAGCAGAGCAGAATGGGTGAGGAAAAAGGCACCAGCATCTCCTGAGCCTAGCAGAGAAGGTGGCTCTCAGCATCATGGGGCCAGCTGCAAAGAGAGCTTGCAAGATCTGTCATTGAGAACAATGAGGATGAAGATATGTTTCTGCCCCTTCTCAACTCCCAAGCGTACCCCAATCCAGCTTTCTGGCTTGATTAGCAAGCTGCTGATGGTGTGACAATGGACCTCTTGCTTCTCTCCCTATCCACTCCCCTCTGTTGCATTTACTGCAGAATTATTGTTGCTGTTTTTATATAATAATATTATTGCATTTACTGCAGGTACAATCTATTACATTACTGTAATAGCTCTTAAATTTACTACAGTAACTCTTGCATCTACTGTAGGAACTATCTCCATTATATTTACTGCAGGAAATATCTGCTGCTTTTACTAAAGAAACACTATTGCATTTACTGCAGGAACTACCTCTGCTCCATTTACTGCAGGAACTACCTGTTGGATTTAACTCAGACCCTATTTTGATTGTATTTACTACAGGAAAATCTCTGCATTTTCTGGTGAACTATCTTCCTCTTCTGAGCACTGCTTTCAAACACCCAGGTACCCAGGCACGGAAACCCTAGAGAAACAAAGAGAGTAACAGCACTGATGAAGAGGCCCTGTCACTTTTTAAAACTTCATTTATGGGATGTGGGCTTCGCTGGCTGGGCCAGCATTTATTGCCCCTCCCTAGTTGCCCTTGAGAAGGTGGTGGTGAGCTGCCTCAAGGGCAGCTAGGGATGGGCAATAAAAGATGGCCCAGCCAGCGAAGCCCACATCCCGTGAATGAATTTTTAAAAAATCTGACACTTGCAGCTACCTGCTTAGATACTGGCACTGCACTTACCTGGAGGCTAGAATAGAGTTGGAATCAGCATATGGTGAGTCACAGCACACAAGTGGTTGCAACCAGGCCAAGTGAAAGAACAGCTCATTTGCCAGCTCACTGGAACATGACATGGCAGGCTAGTACTGCTGAAAAGGACTCAGCTGAGGACTTCGATGGGGAGGCATACAGGTTAGTGCTGAATGGGTATGCAGAGAGGTGCTGGGTACATTGGCTGGCCTGCTAGACAGCCTCCTGTCAAGAAACATGCAAGGTTCTGGCTCCAACTTGGCAGAGGACATGATGTGGAGCTTGCCTTCTCTGCAGCCTCTATCCATCTCCCTGTGATGCTGCAGACCTAGAAGCACTCTCAATGCTGCTCTGAAACCCATTGCAGCCTTTGTGGAGAGAGGTTACCTACTCCTCTGCCATCACTATGAGGATGCTACAACACTTCTGGAAAATGCACCAAAACACTTCCAAAATTACACTCGAGTGTTTCCAAATACTTTCCAATAAAAAAAATTCCGGTAATTTAATTTAACTGCTACCCTTTAAATAATATTTCTGCAGGGTCCATCTTGCTGCTTCTTTTCTTAGGAATGGACATGCAGGTGTTGCCAGGACCTACACTGTTCAGATTTGGAATCTTGACATTACATCAGGATAGCACCGATTCAAGATGTTCAGTCACATGCAGTGTCAGGAAGATATAATAATTGTCGTAATGTTATTGTAATTTGTTGTAGAGTAATAATGAGGTCTGTGTCCATGTCTGTGCGTGTGTGTGTGTGACTTAATTGAATTAAATACATCTGGAGGCTTTGAGGTAACAGGAGATAAACTAGGTTTGAAATGTTAAGTAGGTAAACATAGGTGTGACACTTGCATTTTTAAATAAACCAGGCTAGATTGAATTCAAAAGAGGGAGTGAAATATTGCACCCAGCCAGGAGAAGTTAAGAAACAGTGGCCAGAGTTTTACATTCGGTGTGCAGGCGCACGCCCGGCACACCAGAGCGTAATACAACGTGCAATGACGTCAGGTGTGCGTCCCAATGTCATCGCACACTCACGCGATATTTCATTTGGCGGGTGCGTGCCGGAGTCGGCTGCGTGCCCGCCGATAATTGAAAGGCCTATTAAGGCCATTAACAAGGTGATTAACTTGAAATTTACACTGCCCGTCCAACCTAACGGTTGGCAGGCAGGCGAAAAGGCCAAGCGGCCTTTACATTTTTTAGGAAACCTCATCCACAAGCAGGATGAGGTTTCCTAAAGCTAATACACATTAAATAAAAACTTTATTTTGAAATTAAAAACATGCCCCATCTCATGTGACACAGTCACATTAGGGGACATGTTTTATTAAATTTGTCTTGTATTTATTAATTTTTTTAAAAAGCACTACAATCTCCCTGAGGCAGCTCCATGCCTCAGGGAGATTGAAGCGCTCTTTCGCGCGCATGCGTGAATTGCTCGCCAGGCCCGCTCTCTCTCCTCCCCCCACCCACACAGGTAGCGCTGAGCGCTGCCACTCGCAATCCACGCAGGGCGGGCCTTAATTGGCCCACCTGCGTGAAATCGCGGAGCAGAGCCGATTGCGGGCAGCGGCCAGCTTCCCGCCCACCCGCCCGCCGAGGGATAAATTCTGGCCCATGTGTTTATTTTTCCCAAAGATTACTGGTAAAATTGGTACTATGAGAGATTTTTATTATTAGAAAGGCAAAGTCCAAAGACATAATGAAATGACGGGAATTTGCATTCAAGGAGGAAAATATGGGTAAAGGAGAGAAGGCTTTGTGTAGGGAAGGCATTCTAAGATCTGAAACATGTGTGAAAAGCCTCCAGCATTTAAGCCTCATGCAGCTGTCTACCAAGAACTGAAGTTAAGAAAATTCAATTTGAATTGGATTGTTCAGGGTATCATGTTTCTTCGCCTGGGTCTTTTAAAATCTGTGTGTCTTACTGTTGCCTTAACGAAAGTGTAACTGGGAGTTAGATTAACTGGGGGATTTAGAAGTTATCATAGTAATAATTTGTAGATCTATGTGTATACTTAAAATCATTTCTTCTGTTAATAAAGGTTTAATTTAGTTTTGTAAGAAACCTATAAAGACTCAGTGGTCTTATTACTACTGAATTCAAGGCACCCATTTCGAAATTTATACAAATTGCAAAACAGTTGTGGCAGTTGTTTCAAGTTTCCCTTTGGGATTCAAGCGGCTCAGCTTTTACCTTCAACTGTGCTATAACATGCAGTGAATGCATCAGTGTGCACCCAAATTACTAAAGTGCAGCATCTGCAGGTTACAGGTGGTGGCCCCAGTGAAGCCAGGTAGGCTCTCATAGCTACAAGTGGTGCAAATGAATTTTGTGCCCAGGCTGTTCCTGTAGTAAATGGAATGGAGAAAGCTATTGCAATAAATCCAATTGATAGCTCTTGCAATAAATGCAACAGAGATTGTTACAGCACTAAGTAATATAGCTGCTCCTGCAATAAGAGAGATTGTTCCTGCAGCTAAAGTACGGATAATTCAATCAGTAAATGCAATTGATTGTCTCTGCAGTAAATAGAATAACAGATCATTCCTGTAGTAATTAGATTACAGATAATTTCTGAAGTAGCTTCAGAAGAGGCCGTCCGTGCAGTAAATGCAAGAGGAAAAAGTTTCTTCAGTAAATTTAATACCTTCTGTTCCTACAGTTAATGTGACTGTTCCTGCAGTAAATTGAACATAGTTCCTGCAGTAAATGCATTGGTGTTCCTTTAGTAGCAGAAACAATTCCTGCAGTGAATATAATAAACTGCTCATGCATTAAATGTAATAGAGGTAGTTCCTGCAGTAAATGGAATAGAGTTCCTTAAGTAAATGTAAAATAGTTTGTATAGTAAGTGGAATAGACTGTGCCTGCAGTAAACACAATAGAGAAAACTACTATCCAATTGATGGTTCCTACAGTAAATGCAGAGATAGTTATTGCAGTAATGTAATGGATTATTCTTACAGTATTATGATAGATGGTCCCTGCTGTAAATGCAAAGAGATTATTCCTGCAATAACTGGAATAAAGATAGTTTCTGCAGTAAATGTAAAAGAAAATGCTGCAAATGGTGGGAAAACTTTTAGGAACAAAAATCTGGGACAAAATTAACAGTCACTTGGACAAATATGGATTAATTAAGGAATTAGGGCTGTACTCATGAGAGAAGGTTGACAGATTTGATAGAGGTGTTCAAAATCATGAGTGATCTGGACAGAGTAGATGGAAACTGATCTCATTGGTGGAAAGATCGGGAACCAGAAGACATTGATTTAAGTTGATTGGCAAAAGAAGCAATGGTGGCACGAGGAAAATTATTTTATGCAGTGAGTAATTAGGATCTGGAATGCTCTGCCTGAGAGTGTGGTGGAGGCAGATTCAATTGTGGCTTTCAAAAGAGAATTGCATAATTATGTGAAAAGGAAAAATTTGTACGGGAAAAGGCAAAGAAGTGGGGCTAGCTGAGTTGTTCTTGCAGAGAGCCAACATGAACGTGAAAGGCTGAATGTCCTCTTTCTGTGCTGTAACCACTCTATGGGTGGAATTTTCCAGCCCTGCCGTGATAGGGGTAGGTCCGGAAAATGTGGCGAGCCATTCAAATGTCCGTTGACTTTGGCGGGACCGGAAGATTCCACTGACAGGAGAGGCCAGCAAATTCCAGCCTATAATTCTATTACTGTTCCCAGAGTAAATGGAATAGAAAAATGACATCAAGGAGCTCTAGCAAAACTGGAGCCAATGGGAATGTTATGACACAGCCGATGGTAAATGCTGAGTTGTTCAAATCCCAAAGGGAAACTTGAAACAACTACCACAACTGTTTTACAGTTTGTATAAATTTCGAGATGCGTGCCTTGAATTCAGTAGTAATAAGACCACCAAACTAGATTAAATATTTATTAATAAGAGGAATGATTTTAAACGTATACATAGATCTATAAATTACTATGATGATAACTTCCAAATCCCCTACTTAATCTGACTCCCAGTTACACTTTTGTTAAGGCAACAGTAAGACACGTAGATTTTAAAATACCCAGGCAAGGTGACACACAATACCCTGAACCAGTTGAATTCAAAGTGAGTTTTCTTAACTTCAGTTCTTTGAAAACAGCAGCTTGAGGCATAGATGCTGAAGGCTTTTCACACTTGTTAGATCTTAAAAATGCCTACCCTTACACACAGCCTCTACTCCTTTATACATATTTTCCCCTTTGAATGCAAATTCCCATTGTTTCACCATATCTTTGGACTTTATCTTTCAGATAATAAAAATCTCTCATGGTACTAAGTTTACCAATAATCTTTGGGAAAAATAAACACACTGTTTCTAAACTTCACCTGGCTAAGTGACACATTTCACCCCTCCTTTGAAAACATCTAGTCTGGTTTATTTAAAAATGCAAATGTCCTTTCACCTTACATTCTAAACTTACCCCATGTTTACATCAAAGCCTTCAGACCAGCTGCCTTTAACCCAATTAAGTCTCTCTCACACACAAACATATACACCACTATTTCACAATAAATTCCAATAACATTATGAGAATTATTATATCTTCCTGACAGGGAATCAGGGGGAAAACTCTCTGCTGGTTGGAGTCATACCAAGCACAAAGGAAGATGATTGTGGTTGTTGGAGGTCAATCTTCTCAGCCCAAGAATATCACTGGAGGAGTTCCTCAGGGTAGTGTCCTAGGCCCAACCATCTTCAGTTGCTTCATCAATGACCTTCCTTCGAAAGTCAGGAGTGGGGATGTTTGCTGAGGATTGCACAATGTTCAGCACCATTTGCAACTCCTCAGAAACTGAAGCAGTCCATGTCCAAATACAGCAAGACATGGACAATATCCAGGCTTGGGCTGACAAGTGGCAAGTAACATTTGCGCCACACAAGTGCCAGGCAATGATCATCTCCAGCAAGAGAGAATCTAACCATTGCCCGTTGACATTCAATGGTATTACCATCGCTTAATCCTCCACTATCAACATCCTGGGGGTTACCATTGACCAGAAACTGAACTGGACTAACCATATAAATACTGTGGCTACTAGAGCAGGTCAGAGGCTAGGAATCCTGTGGTGAGTGACTCACCTACTGACTCCCCAAAACCTGTTCACAATCTACAAGGCACAAGCCAGGAGTGTGATGGAATACTTTCCACTTGTCTGGATGAGTGCAGCTCCAAAAACACTCAAGAAGCTCGACACCATCCAGGACAAAACAACCTGGTTGCTTGGCATTCCATCCACAAGCATTCACTCCCTCCACCACAGACACACAATGGCAGCAGTGTGTACCATCCACAAGATGCATTGCAGGAACCCACCAAGACTTCTTAGACAGCACCTTCCAAATCCACGGCTGCTACCATCTAGAAGGACAAGGACAGCAGACGCATGGGAATACCACCACCTGGAAGTGCCCCACTCACCATCCTGACTTGGAAATATATCGCCATTCCTTCACTGTTGCTGGATCAAAATCCTGGAACTCCCTTCCTAACAGCACATTGGGTGTACCTACACCACAAGGACTGCAGCAATTCAAGAAGGCAGCTCACCACCACCTTCTCAAGGGCAATTAGGAATGGGCAATAAATGCTGCCTAGCCAGCGATATCCACATCCCATAAATGATTTTTTTTAAAATATGGAAATAGCTCCTGCAATAAATAAAAACAGAAAATGCCAGAAATACTTGGAGATAGCTCCTGCAGTAAATGCATGAGAATGTTCAGTAAAAAAAAAAGTAAGTGCTGGAAATACTCAGCAAGTCTGGCAGCATCTGTGGGGAGAGAAAGAGTTAACGTTTCAGGTCTGTGACTACATTAACAGATGCTGCATGACCTATTGAGTACTTCCAGCATTTTCTGTTTTTATTTCAGCTTTCCAACACTCGTAGTATATTGCTATTGTTCCTGCTGTAAATATAAGAGATAATGCCCACATTGAATGAAATAGAGATTGTTCCTGTGGTAAATGGAATAGTGACTGGCCCTGCAGTAAATGCAATATAGTTTCTGAAGTACATGCAGTACGGTTCCTGAAGTAAATGGAACAGATATAGTTCATGGAGCAAATGAAATAGAGTTAGATCCTGCAGTAAATGGAACAGACAGACCAGGGCATTTCCATAACTGTAAAATGCATCACAAAAATAGTTCAGATGCAGCTGCAGTGATCACCTCTTTGTCCAATGCTTATATCGCTGTTCATTTTAATTCAATGCCTCTGAGAGTTTATACTTTGCCAACAACATCACTGCTTAAGCAAAAAATAGATTAAAATAAAAACCAAATTCAAGTACAATAGCTCTTCTGTTTGATTTTGAAAAGGTTTTGCTGCAGCGATTTCTTTTTAGTGGCACTTAATATAATTTCCATAGATAGGTAATGTTCTCACTCTAATTCTTGGCTGCCAGTGGTGATGTGAAACACTGTTTTTCTCTTCTCACTATACTCAAATGCGGTGAGAAATCCTGGCTCCTGTAGCACAAAAACAACAATTTTGCATGCAAATAAGACACTCAATGACTTTCACAAATACTAATTTGTGCCATGGATTGCATGGAAAGGGTATATTGGAAAGGGAGCACAGTTTCAAAATAAGGGGTCTCCCATTTAAGATGGAGATGAGGATTTTTTTATCTCTCAGAGGGTCATTAGTGTTTGGAATTCATTATCTTAGAGAGCAGTGGAGGTGGATCATTGAATATATTCAAGGCTGAGTTAAGACAGATTTTTGAGCGACAAGGGAGTCAAGGGTTATGGGGAACAGCAGAAAAGTGGAGTTAAGACCACAATCAGATCAGCCATGATCTTACTGAATGGCGGAGCAGGCTTCAAGGCCAAATGGCTTATTCCGCCTCTTATTTCTTATGTTCTACCAGTAACAGGAGTCTGATAAGGTTAATGTTAATGACACTCCTGCAGTCAATTATCTCAACCTTAGAACATCGCTGCAGGAGTTTCTCAGAACATGTCTTGGGTCCAGTCATCTTCAGCTGCTCAATCTATGACCTTAAGGATGTTCAATGATGACTGCACAGTCTTCACTTCCATAAGCAATTCCTCAGAAACTGAAGAAGTCTGCCCACGTGCAGCAAGCATCCAAGCTTGGCCTGATAAGTGGCAAGTGACATTCATGCCACACAAGTGTCAGGCAATAACCATCTCTAATAAGATAGTCTAATCACCTCCCCAAGATATTACCATCATCAAATCCCACACCATCAACATTCTGAGGGTCACCATTGACCAGAAACTAGACCAGCAACAATAAATACTGTGGCTATAAGAGCAGAGCAGAGGCTGGGAATCCTGTGGTGTGTTTCAATGCATGACTCCCCACAGCTTTTCTACCACTTACTAGGCACAAGTCAGGAGTGTGATGCAATACACCCCACTTTCCAGACTGGGTGCAGCTCCAATAACATTCAAGAAGCTCGACACCATCCAACACTAAAAAGTCTGCTTGATTGGCACCCTATTAACCACCTTAAGCATTCACTCCCTTAACTATGGCACGCCATGGCTCAAGTGTATACCATCTACAAGATGCACTACAACAATTCTCCAAGGCTTTTTTAATAGGAACTCTCAAACCTACCTAGAAGGACAAGGGTAGCAGGCACATAGGAACACCACCACTGCCAGGGTTTCCCCTCCAAGTCACACACCAACTTGATTTGGACATCTATGGTCTTTGGGTGAAAATCCTGGAACTCCAGAAATGTTTCAGGTTGATGAAAGGTCAACATTAACTCTGTTTCTCTCTTCAAAGCTACTGCTGACCTGCTGAGTATTTCAGCATTTTCTGTTTTTATATTAGTATTGCTGGGGTTTACTTATACCAGGAACAGGACTGTAACAGGGTTAGTATGATGGGGAACAAAAACAGAATTACCTGGAAAAACTCAGCAGTTCTGGCAGCATCGGCGGAGAAGAATAAAGTTCTGTTCTGTTGAAGGGTCATGAGGACTCGAAACGTCAACTTTATTCTTCTCCGCCGATGCTGCCAGACCTGCTGAGTTTTTCCAGGTAATTCTGTTTTTGTTTTGGATTTCCAGCATCCGCAGTTTTTTGTTTTTATTAGTATGATGGGGTTTATTTGTGCCAGTAATGAAACTATAACAGGATTAGTATCTTGGATTATTATTCCAAAGGAAATGTTTCCCTCTGTGCATCCTCTGATATTCTACCCTTCAAATAGCTTCTGGGCTTCACTTGCCTGTCACACCTGTCTCTGAACTTGGACAGTAGTTCGATGTTCCATGCTGACTCCACCTACCCATGTCAACTTTATCTCACTGTTGTACTTACGGCTTTAATTCTGGACTCTGATCTATTGTCCTCTCTTTATTCTGCATTTACTACTATGATGTATGCATTCTAATTAATTCTATGCAACCAGGCTTGTGTAACTTTAACGTTGAGATTTTCCAGTGTTCATTCACTTGCTCATTTTGACTGCCTCCCTGCACCCAAGTCCATCACTTCCATTTTCACTTTTTTCCTCCCTCCTTTTAGTTATTTTGTCGTCAAGCCCCCTTTCATTGCTCCCCTCTTGGGTATTCTGCCCACCCAAATCCCTACTTCAATCCTCCTTGACCTTCCTACTCTCTTATTGCTATACCAGGCTTGACTCCCTCTTAGATAAGCCTCTAGCTTGCTTCTGTATCTCCTTTGGCCTCCTCCAAAGAATCCATCATGGCACTTGCCACTGCTGCCTTATAAGCAGCAACTCCAAATGCCCTATCTTCCTCCACTTGCTTCGCACAGACTGTAGTGGTGACAGTGTGGCTCTTATCAGAAATTACATCTCGGTCTTTCCCCTTATTCGTCTAGCACTTTTTCGTCCTTTGTTCCATCCCTTTCACCTCTCAATTCTCTCCCCTCCCAAGTCCCATGCCAATTTTCTCACCGAACTACCTTCAGAACACGAGTAGGCCATTCAGCCCCTTGAGCCTGTTCTGCCATTCAGTCCCTTGAGCCTGTTCTAATATTCATTGAGATAATGGATGATTTGTGATCTAACTCGAAAACAATGTTTAAAACAGGAAGTAATTCCCATTAATTTAGGAGCAGATCATAACTGGATGGATCATAACATGAATGGAACACCACAGGTAATTATAATGCAATATTTATCAGGTTACATGGCAGGACAAGACATTCCTTCTATTAAACAGTTCAAAGAACAGAAATATGTAAATTCATAAGGTATAAATGAACAGCAATAAGGCTTGAGTGTACAAGATCTTACGAAATGGGGCCTCTGCCCCAAATCACTCAATGCCTTTGGTTAACAAAAATCTATCAATCTCAGTTTTAAAAGTAACAATTAACCTAGCATCAACTGCTGTTTGCAGAAAAGAGCTCCAAACTTCTACCACCCTCTACGTGAAGAAGTGTTCCCTAATTTCACTCCTCAAGGGTCTGGCTTAAAATTTTTGGCTCTGCCCATAGTCCTAAACTCAACTAGTGGAAATAGTTTCTCCCAATCTATCCCATCTGTTCTGCTTATTATGTTGAAAACTTTGATTAAATCACCCCATAACTTCTAAATTCCAGAGACTACAACCCTAATTTGTGTAACCTCTCCTTCCAGTTTAACCCTTGGAGGCTAGGTATCATTCTAGCAAATCAACGATTCACTCTACCCAAAGTGGTGGTACCCAGAACTGCTCACAGTTCTACAGGTGTGGCCTAACCAGAGCTTTGTATACCTGAGGCATGTCTTTTACCCCTTGTACTCTATTCTTCTAGATATAAAGGCTAGAATTCCATTAGCCTTTTTGATTATTTTCTGGACTTGTTCATGACATTTCAATGATATGTGTACCTGGTCCCCCAAGTCTCTTTGGGCCTCCACTGTTTCTAGTTTTTCGCTATTTAGAAAGTACCCTGTTCTATCCAAAGTGGACGACCTCACATTTATCTACATTGAAATCCATTTGCCAGTTTTGCCCATTCACTTAATCTATCAATACCACTGTAATTTTTACACTTCAATGGACACTGCTTACAATACCGCCTCATCTTCATGACATTGGCAAATTTGGATTTCTAGCCCATCACATAAGTTGTTAATGAATATGGAGAATAGTAGTGGTCCCAACACAGAACTTTGCGGGACACCACTAGTCACATCCTGCCAATTAAGAGTACCCGCCAATTATCTCCAATCTCGATCTTCTGATGCTCAGCCAATTCCCTAACCAGGTCAATAATTTGCCTTCAATTCTATGAGCTTCAGCTTCTGCTAACAGTATTTTATGAGGTACTTTATCCAATGCCTTCTGGGAATCCAAATAAATAACATCCATAGGTATTCCCCTATCCACTATTTTAATCACATCTTTAAAAAAATTCAATCAGGTTCGTCAGGCATGACCCACTCTTTACAAATTCATTCTGGTTCTCTCTGATAAGCTGAATATTTTCAAGATGTTCAGTCACCCTATCATTCATTATAGACTCTAGTAACTTCCTGACAACAGATGTTGGGTTAACTGGTCTATAATTCCCCGGTTTCCGGTTTAATCATTCTTAAATAGCAAAGCTGCATGGACAAATCTTCAATCTAAAGTAACAGTCCTTGAATCAAGAGAACTTTGGAAATGTTACCTACTTCTTTTAAAGCCCTGGGATGTAAACCATCTGGTCCTGGGAATTTGTTGTTCTTTAGTGCCATTAATCTCTCCATTAATGTTGTCCTGCTTATGTTAATTTTGTTGAGTCTTTGTCCCTGATTCAATATTACTTTCCTTGGGATGTCTGACATGCTGACTTCTTCCTCTACTGTCAATACTGACAGAAAGGAATTCATTATTCAAAATGTCCAACATCACCTTCTTATCATTGACAGCATTACCGTTATCAGATTTTAAGGGGCCCACATTGCTCCTGACAACCCTTTTTCCTAATGTAATAGTAAACGTTTTTTGTGTTGATTTTCATATCCTTTGCAAGTTTATTTGCTCACTATTCCAAATCATCCTGGAAGGCAAAGGTAAACCCTGGTTTCTTTTCTTTACTGCAAGTGGTCTTCTTAAACCTCTCTCCCATGTGTCCTCCACTCTCGATTGCAACAATAAATGTGAGGAGCTCATGGATATCTTTGTCACCAAGATTAAGACCATTCAAACAGTTGCCCCTGCCACTTCCCCCCCTAAGCCTAGTCCACCAGGCCAAACTTCCTCTGAGGCTTCCTCTTGCTCGAGCCCTCTCCTATCCCTCCTGTTTCCTCCCATTCCCTCCCTGAGGTGATCTTGTCCATGAAACCCACCTCCTGCTCTCTTGATCCTATTCCAATAAACTACTGGCCAACCTACTGCCTTTCCTGAATCCGATGTTAGCTGGTATTATTAACGGTTCTCTCTCCTCTGATTCTGTCTGCCCTTTCCTTCAAGTCTGCCACCATCAGTGCTCTCCTCAAAGAACAACTCTGGATCCCTTCGTCCTGCAAACTACCTCCCATCTGCAACTTCCCCTTCTTCTCCAAAGTCCTTAAACATGATGTCACATCCCAAATCTGTGCCCATCTTTCCCATAACTCCGCTCCCTCCAAACAGATTGCCAACCTTGCCACTGAAACTACTCTTATGAAATTCACAAATGAAACCTTATGTGTCTGTGACAAAGGTAAACTTTGCCTTCTCATTGTTTTTGATTTGTCTGCAGCTTTTGACATGATTGACCACACCTTCCTCCTCCAATACCTGTCTACGGTTGTACTGCATTCTCCTGATTCTATTCTTATCTGTTTAATTGTAGCCAGAGAATCACCAGCAACACATGCTGTTACCTCCAGCGTTCTCCAAGGATCTATCTCTGACCCTCTCCTATTTCACATCTATATGCTGTCCCTTAGCAATATCATCCAAAAACACAATGCCACTTTCCATATGTATGCAGGTAACAATCAGCTCTATCTCAACATTTCTCTCAACCCCTTTCTTGCACAAGTGTGGCACATTTGCCACTTTCCAATCCTCTGGCACCTCCCTCCATATCTAGAGAAGATTTGAAGATTAAACTTGAATGGATACGGTGGGCAACTGGTTTTGTCATTCACCGCCAGGTCTGGTGGACCACCTACAGCACGATGAGGTCCTGCATTTGTTTGCAAAAACTGTTAATTATTCCACGATCATCCTGGAAGGCAAAGGTAACCCCCGGTTTCTTTTCTTTACTGCAAGCGGTCTTTTAAACCTCTCTCCCCTGTCTAAATTGTCAGTGCTTATCGAACATCCAGTTATGGATGAGCAGAAATTTCCTCCAATGAAATATTGGGAACACTGAAGCCATTGTTTTCTGTCCCGATCACAAACTCTCCTCCCTAGCCACCAACTCCAACACTCTCTTTACCAATTGTCTGAGGCTGAACTAGAATGTAAACTTGGCAACCTTGGTGTCATTTTTGACCTTCAGATGAATTTATGACCACATATCCATGGCATCACCGTACCAGTCTCTGCCCAAGCTCAACTGTTGGTGAAGCCCTCACCCACGTCTTTGTTCCCTCAAGATCCAACTATTCCAACACACTGCAGGCCGGCTCCCAAGTTCTACCCTCCGTAAAATTGAGGTCAGTCAAATCTCTACCAACCGTTTCCTTATTTGCATCAAATCCTGTTTATCCATTATTTCTGTGCTCGTTGACCTACACTGGTCCCCAGTTGCCCTTGAAAAGGTGATGTTGACCTACCTTCTTGAACCGCTGCAGTCCATGAGGCGTAGGTACACCCACTGTGCTATTAGGGATGGAGTTCCAGGATTTTGACCCAGCAACAGTGAAGGAACAGCGATAGAGTTCCAAGTCACTATTTAAAAATATGGGGTCATTTATTTAAGACAGAGATGAGGAGAATTTTTTTCTCTCAGCGGGTAGTATGTTTTTGGAACTCTCTTCCTCAAAAGGTGGTGGAAGCAGAGTCCTTGAATATTTTTAAGGCAGAGCTAGATAGATTCTTAATGAACTGTAATATGAGGCAGCTTGTGGGCAGCAAGTGTCCCAGATTGCCACATCTGCAATAAATCTCTTGTTTTGAGGAAAGTACAGTTATAGAAAGGGATGAGTGTGACTATTAATCAGCAGTGGAAACCAAGGGAAGATAGTGAAAGGGTTTAGCAAACACTGGTTCTATTCAACAGGTACAATGTACTTGCTACCTGTGAGAATAAGGATGCGGACAGTGGCATAGACAACCAGTATGCAAACCATGGCACTGTGGAGCAGGAGGCTGCCCAAACAGGGCTGGGGGGATGAGCAGGAAAAAAAGGTTGCAGTCATAGGGGATTGCATAATTAGGGGGGCAGACAGCATCCTCTGCAGTCATGACTGAGAATCCAGTTGCTTACCTGCTGCAAAGTGAAGCATATCTCAGATCAACTGGAGAAGAACTTGGAAAGAGAGGGGGAGGATCCAGGTTGGGACCAATGACAAAGGAAATGAAAGGCATGAGGTACAAGGTCCTACTAAGGGAACATAAATAATTAGGAACTAAATTTAAAAACAGGACCTCAAGATTACTACCCAAACAATGTGCTAGCTGGCATAGGGATTGGCAGATCAAGAAGGTGTGGCTGAAAGGCTGGTGTGGGAAGGAGTAGTTGGGCAGGAATGTGTACTGCTGGGACCAATCCACCTGCACTGGAATGGGATCACTGTTCTTTCAGAAAGGCTAAATTGGGCAGTAGACTGTAAACTAGTAAGATGGGATAGGGAATCGTCTAAACCGAAAATATAATAAATATTAAGCACAGGTTTCAAAAGTGAAGGTCATGCTTGACCAATCTTATTGAAAACCTTGAAGAACCAGCAGAAAAAGTAGACAAGGGTAATGCAATTGATGTGATAAGATTTCCAAAAGGCCTTTGATAAGGTATTACATAGTAAACCCATTACTAAGGTCAGAATATGTGGAATCAGGGAATAAGTAGCAGAATAGATAGCAAGACAGAAAACAGGGAATAGGGGTTAAAGGTAGTTACTCAGACTGGGGAAAAAGTGGCAAGTGGTGTTCCACAAGGATGCATGCTGGGACCACTGTTATCCACCATTTACATTAATGATTTAGATTCAGGAATTGATAGTAATTTCAAAATTTATGGACGATACCAAATTTAGGGAGTAGTGAATAAAGAGGAGGAATGTATCAAAGTACAGGAAAACCTTAATAAATTTGCAGAATGGGCATTTAATTGACAAATAAACTTCGATATAGGTGAGTGCAGAGTAGTACATCTTGATAGGAAGAGTAAGGAGGAGACATACTCCCTGGAAAGAAAGTATCTAGCTGGGCTAGGGGAGCAGAGGGATCTAGGAGTACAGATACAGAAGTCACTAAATGTTGCTACAGATTAATAAGGCAATTAAAAGATGCACTGCAGTAACTCACCAAGGCTCCTTTGACAGCACCTTCCAAACCCACAACCTCTACCACCTAGAAGGATAAAGGCAGCAGATGCATTGGAACATCACCACCTGCCTCCTCCAAGCCACACAACATCCTGACCTGGAACAATACCACCGTTCCTTCACTGTCACTGGGTCAAAATCCTGGAACTCCCTCCCTAACAGCACTGTGGGTCTACCTACACCACATGGACTGCAGCAGTTCAAAATGGTGGCTCACCACCACCTTCTGAAGGGCAATTAGGGATGGGCAATACATGCGGGCCTAGCCAAAGACGCCCACACCTCGTGAATGAATAAAAAATGAGCAAACAAAGCACTGTGATTCATTTCTAGAGGGATAGAATTGAAAAGCAGATAGGTTATCTTAAAACTTATAATGCATCTTGGTTAAACCACACTTGTAGAGTACTATGAATTCTATTATATTATAAAAAAGGATTCAAAAGGCTGGGGCTCATTTCTCTAGAAAAGAGAAGCTTGAGGGTCACCAGATTTGCAGATGACACAAAGCCAAGTGGGAGAGTGAGCTGTGAGGAGGATGCAGAGATGCTTCAGTGTGATTTGGACAAGCTGAGTGAGTGGGCAAATGCATGGCATATGCAGTATAATGTGGATAACTGTGAGGTTATCCACTTTGGTAGCAAAAACAGGAAGGCAGATTATTATCTGAACGGCTATAAATTGAGAGAGGGGAATATGCAACGAGACCTGGGTGTCCTCATACACCAGTCGCTGAAGGTAAGCATGCAGGTGCAGCAGGCATTAAAAAGGCAAATGGTTTGTTGGCCTTCATAGCGAGAGGATTCGAGTATAGGAGCAGAGATGTCTTGCTGAAATTATACAGGCCCATGGTGAGACCACACCTAGAATATTGTGTGCAGTTTTGGTCTCCTTATCTGAGGAAGGATGTTCTTGCTATAGAGGAAGTGCAGTGAAGGTTTACCAGACTGATTCCTGCGATGGCGGGACTGACATATGAGGAGAGATTGAGTTGGTTAGGATTATATTCACTGGAGTTCAGAAGAATGAGGGGGGATCTCATAGAAACCTATAAAATTCTAACAGGACTAGACCGGGTAGATGCAGGAAGGATGTTCCCGATAGTGGGGAAGTCCAGAACCATGGGTCACAGTCTGAGGAAAAGGGGTAGACCATTTAGGACTGAGATGATGAGAAATTTCTTCACCCAGAGAATGGTGAGCCTGTGAAATTTGCGAACACAGAAAGTAGTTGAGACCAAAACATAGTATGTTTTCAAGGAGTTAGATATAGCTCTTGGAACGAAAGGGATCAAAGGATATGGGGAGAAAGCGGGAGCAGGCTATTGAGTTGGGTGATCAGCCATGATCATAATGAATGGCAAAGCAGATTTGAAGGGCCGAATGGCCTACTCTTGCTCCTATTTTCTATGTTTCTATGACCAGATACAGGTCTTTTAGATAATGAATGGGTTTGATACAGGAGACATGAAGAAGACATTTCCACTTGGAGTTGAGATCAGAACTAGGGGCTATAAACATAAAGACAAAAACAAAAAACTACTGCGGATGCTGGAAATCCAAAACAAAAACAGAATTACCTGGAAAAACTCAGCAGGTCTGGCAGCATCGGCGGAGAAGAGTTGACGTTTCGAGTCCTCATCGTTTCGAGTCCTCATGACCCTTCTGCTGAAGGGTCATGAGGACTCGAAACGTCAACTCTTTTCTTCTCCGCCGATGCTGCCAGACCTGCTGAGTTTTTCCAGGTAATTCTGTTTTTGTTTTGGCTATAAACATAAGATGGTTACTAAGAAATACAATAGATAATTCAGGAGGAACTTCTTTACCCAGTGATTCGATTGTTGAACTCACTGCCACAAAAAGTAGTTGAGGTGAATTGTATAGAAGCATTTAAGTGGAAGAACACGAGGGGGAACAGAATGGAAGATATGCTGATAGGGCGCTTGTGGAGCATAAACACTGATGTGGAGCATCTGGGCCAAATGGCCTCTGTGTATTGTCGATTCTGGGGTTTATTTATACCTAAATTGGGACTGTAGCAGGGTTTGTATAGTCAGGGTTTATTTATAACACTAATGGTATCCTTACTACGAGCTTGTTGGCTGCTTCCTTGATTTTTTCCACCTTGGCCTCAGAAAGACCCTTGATGTTGCAGAGTGCTCTTCGTGTCGTCATCTGAATTCCCTTCACTGTACAGATTCCAACAGTTTTCATTTTCTTAATATCAGCCACATTCTGTAAGAAAGGCACCATCAGGGTTCTGAATCATTACCTAAGAAACAGGACATTATTTTGTTCAAAAGACATACACAAGCTAAAGCTTTGTGAGGTTAAGTCCAAAGAACAGGACTCTAAACAAGAGAATAATATTCCTGAACAACCCAAATTCTAAATGATTGCAATGTGTGGTTATTTTCTGTGACCGTGGATTATCATGGATTATCCCTCCTCATCCTCCATGCAGCTTTTAACATGGCCAATCACACCATCCTCCAACATCTTGTCGCCACAGTTCAACTATGTGGGACTGTCCTCATTTGACTCCTCCCTACTCTGGCAATGGGGCTTCTCTTCTTGCCCAGGCGCTATCATCTCAGGAGTTCTTCAGGGATCCATTCTTTGCCCCGCCTCTTCCTCATCTGATGTTCCTTTGTGTCACCATCTGCAGACAAGGGGTCAGATTGCACCCAGCGCTACCTCACCACAACATATTTCAACCCTTTCACTATCTCTGTTCTTTCACACTTCTTGTTTAATATTCAGTCGTGGGTGGGCTGCAATTTCAGCTAATAAAAAGACGAAACCTATCATCTTTAGCCCCTGCCACACACTATATGCTCACTCCATGATTCCATTTTCCTCCCTGGCTATCGTTTCAGGATGAACCAGGCTGCCTCCAGCGTCAGCAGGTTATTCAACCCAAGCTAAGTGTCTAACCCCAAATTCTCTCCAACATAAACATTGCCTATTTATTACTGCTTCAGCTGCTACTTCAGCCCATCTAATGCTGAAATCCTAGTCCATGCCTACATCACCACCAGATTTAACTATTCCAATGCACTCCAGGAACGGAGCAACATCCACCCTTCATAAAACTCATTCAAAACCTCATTGTCTATAGCATATTTCACAACATCATCCTAATATCTCCTTCTCTGGCTCCTCTTCTATTTTTCTGTTTCTGCTTCTATAAGACTCTTGATGTTTTTCTATGTTAAATGCAAGTTATTGTTTACTGAAATAAAAACAGAACATGCTGGAAAAAGTCAGCAAGTCAGGCAATGGAGAGATACAGAGTTAACATTTCAGTTTGATGACCTTTCATCAGAAATGTTAACTCTGTCTCTCTCTCTCCACAGATATTGCCTGACCTACTGAGTATTTCCAGTACTTTTTGTTTTTATTTCAGATTTCCAGCATCTACAGTACTTTGTTTCTGCATTTTTGTTTTTTTGAATCATCTTTGGTGGGAGGATCAGTTAAGGCACATAGAAGCACATCCTGTCTGATCATCAGGTATCACTGAATAGTTTAAGGAGTCACTCCACGTGATATCAAAAAATGGCTGAAGGCACTGGAAAATGCAACATTCCGACAGGAATACTGAAGATTTGTGTTCCAAAACTAGCCATGCCCTTAGCCAAGCTGTTTTAGTATGGTTACCGCACAGGTCATCTGCTCAACAAATTGGAAAATTGTCCACTCATGTCTTGAGCACAGAAAGAACAAATCCAACCCAGCCAATTACTGCCCCTCAGTTTGCTCTCAGTCCTCAACAAAGTCATAGAAAGTGTCATTGACAGTGCTAATAAGCAGCAATACTCAGCAATAACCTGCTCACCAATGCTCAGCTTGGGTTTCAGCACATATCTCCAGACCTCATTACAGGATTGGTGGTCCAAACATGAACAAAAGAGCTGAACTCATGAAGTGAGGTGAAAGTGACTGCCCTTGACATCAAGGCGGCATTTGACTGAGTGTGACATCAAAGAACCCTAGCAAAACTGAAGCAATTGGGAATCAGGGGGAAAACTCTCCACTGGTTGGAGTCATGCCTAGCACAAAGGAAGGTGGTTGTGGTTGTTGAAAGTCAATCATTTCAGTCCCAGGACATCACTGCAGGCGTTCATCAGGATAGTGCCCTAGGCCCAACCATCTTCAGCTGCTTCATCAATGACCTTCCCTCCATCCTAAGGTCAGAAGTGGAGATGTTCATTAACTGTGACTCAATGAAGAGCATAAGTCACCAACTAGAGAAAGAGGACAATACACCTGGAATTCAAACTCACATGGTCTTATGTTACTATACTTACAATGCCGTGCTTCTGTAAAAGGTCGATGTCCTGGAAGAAAGACTCCTAAAATAAAAGAACTGAATCACTGAGAGTTTATATTTTCCATCATACCAAACTCAGTTGCTATTATAAACAATTATGGGATAAAATTCTGATGTGCAAGGATTAAGGCTCTTTACACTGTTATATTGCTTTTTGGAGATTACAGTTTTTATGCCCAAATATTCTTCCAAAAAGCAACAGTTTAATTGAACTGTGGCAATTAATAACCTGTGTATTTGCACATCCTCTGCTCCTGTAATAAAATTAAAGTCTTACCATTTTCTTTCCCTATTCTTATTTCAAAATGTATTACTTTACATTCCCCTACATTGAAAAGCACCTGCTAGCATCTATCTAGGAATTGTGATACATGGTTAACTCAAGTTCATTGCGTTGCAGACAGCACATTAAATTGATGCTACCTGCACTGAGCATTGGCTGCTCTGATATTGTGAATGGCTATCGTTACTTAAAGGCAGCCTGCACCTCTTAAAGCAGAGGTGTCCTATGGCTGTAAGAAGTGATGGGAGTTGTTTAAAATGTGAATCTGGGCTGTGTAACTTTGAGCATTTGCTGAATCAACAAGATTGTGAGCACCAAGGTTTTCTGACAATGCAGCAGCTCTGCCAGATGTAGCCCATCAGATTACATGCTCAAGAGGCAGTGAGAACAAGTAATGGCAGAGGCCAATGCTAGGGGTGTTGCTCCAAGAACATGGATGCACTGGAGGAAGAAGTTTAACAATCTGATACAAGCTGTCAAGGTGAAATCATTTTCAAATGGCTTATCCAATGCTCAATTCACTACACCCCATCACACATCTACCAACAATATCTATCAATTAGTATTCAATCCATTAATTCAAATGCAAGATAGCACAAATGCCAACTAGGTTGAGAGGGGGTGGGGGGCAATGTCACACACTAATTATGCTGCAGACGAGTCATATGAAGACTTTAATGAATCAGGCTACAGAATAAGCCTGATGGATGTGCATAAGTAAATGCTTGGTGCACTGAAAAGCTTGCCAAAAAGCTTGGACACAATATCAAGGAGCATGGAGGAATCCACTATCAACATGGCAAAGGGCTTTGCACTGAGCTTGGAGACCATCCTTTCCCATAGAATGGGTGGTCACCTCCATCTGCACACCCATATGGTACCCACCACAGTGCAACATCTGATGACCGATGTCACAACTTGCATTGTAGCACAAACAGCTTCCAGAGGTCTAGGTGCTGCAGTGGTAGGTCTAACTGCTGATGTTGTGGTTCTGGATACCACTGTTCAAAATGGCTTCCAGGGCATCACAGCAGTCCATCAATCTTCTTCAACAGATCATTGGATCGCTGAAGTGCCATTCTGGAAGAGTGGCAGTGGCTCCATGCAACAGAAACATGCTGCCCCCTCTTAGGATAACAGCATTCCTGCTACCATCCCTACCACTCCATCTGTATCCCTGCTGTTGTCTGTCAGTCCAGACCAAGATGGTCCACTTTGAGTTGCTTGAGATTGCCCTCCAAAGCCATCTGCAATCTCAACTGAAGGCCAGCAACCTACACTATCCATGCTGCAGCCACCAGGGAAGCACCCCATTGGAACACCAGCAGAAGCAAAGATATACAGAGGAAAAGCAATAAGAAAATGCATAAGGGAGATAAGTTTATTTTTGTAGGCATTATTTTATGATTGAATTTATAAACTTGGATTAGAATGTGCATTTTCTGGTGTTTTTTTAATCAGACAGAAAATGATATGACAGTCAGTGTAGTGGAAAGGGAAATGTGGGACTGTGGGTGAATGGGATGGTATGGTTGAGGTTACTGGTATCACACAACAGTTATTTCATCATGCAGGGCTGTGTACAAAGGGGCTGTTTATGTCTGTTAATCATTCTGCCATTCACACCTCCTCCAGAGACATTTTTTTGTTTCTTCACTTGTCCCATTACCATCTCCTTTTGCCTTCGATTATCAACCCCTTTGTCATTTAATCTCTCCCACCTTCCACCCGATTACAGACCTTCCTTTTCTTTATTCTAATTCCTCTCTCCCCCTTTCATTTGCTTAAAAGCTATTACTGTTTCCCCAGTCCCACATTAACCCTTGCTCTGCCAAACACCCTTATACGACACACTTAACCTGTCATTATATCTCTTTGCAGCCTCTTTGTGTCCTCCTCAAAGCTTTCATTACCTAGTTATGTAATAGCCAGCAAATTTAACTACATTACTCCCTCCCTCTTCAACCTGAAATATTAACTGTTTCTATCTCCACAGATGCTGCCAGATCTCTAAGTATTTCCTGCATTTTCTGCTTTCAAATGTCCAATTTGCAGCATGTGCATTATTTTGCTCTTGCGTTTTGTTTTGTTGTCTGTACATATTAAAGCATTGATGCAAGGAGAGGCTTCACACTTCAGAGCCATGTTTGAATTTTGTTAAGGAAAACAGTCTCAGATTCCACACTTAATGTTACTGTACCTCTTCATCCTGGAAGCTAACTTCTTCCTCCACTACCTGATCCTCCATGGCCTTCATGGTTACAAACAAATGCAGGGAGCTTCTTATCTTAAGTCAGTTGTGTTGCTAAAAGCACAAAAGGGCATGACAGATTCATGAATCGACAGACTTGCAATTCTATAGTGATTTTCATAACCTCAGGATGTCTCAAAGTATTTTAAAGCCAATGAAGTACTTTTGAAGTGAAGTGTTGTCAGTGTAGGAAATGTAAAAATCACAAAAACTGGTGCTTATAGTCACCATAAAAATACTGTCTCATGTAACAGTGTTTCATTTCACAATATACCAGATGCAATGCATGGGATGTGGAGTTATAAAGTAGAAACAGATGAGGAAATTGTGTCAACTAGGGCTCAGAAAAAATACAGCATCTGTATGTGTTTTCACCTTTATCATTGTAAATATTGGTTTGCTGCAAAAATGGTGTGTAACATGGGTGAAAGTGGCAGATGTTAACACCATGGAAAAACTAGCAACAGTGTATGGCAATAAGAGCTGTGATTGTAGTCAGCTCAACCAATTAGATAACTACTCCTGACCAACCGGAGAAAACAACCCAATCAATAATGACCAGGACCATCAGGACATACTGCTGCCCTTTCCCATGAAAGCTCCAGCCTTATGCCTCAGGCTGAGGTCCCAATTCTCTTCCTGTGTGAACTCTTGCTTTGCTCAGTCAAATCCTACGACCAAGAATTACTGAGCATGAATCCTCATCTGGACACAACCCCTCCCCTAAACATTCCCCATTCGCCACAATCAACCCCTTGCACACTTCCCAATAGCCTCCCAACACTGTTCCCTCTTCGTTCTACCTCTATGAATCTTCTTCGCACCCCACTCTCCACCTCCATGCTCAGCCCTGTTGCTTGCTAGCCCTCCTCCTCCCTCCCACTCGCTTTTCACTAACTCTACCTCCCGCTGTCCTGTCCTCCCTCTTCCCCCCCATCTCCTCCTCCACTCTTGCTGTTCACCCCACCCTTTCCCCTCACTCCCTTTCTCCATCAGTGCTCCAAACCTCCACTTCATCTCCCCTCCACCCTATATCCCCCATCCCTTCCTCTCACCTCCTGCACAGCCCTCTCCCAATCAGTCCACCGACCATCATCCCTGTCTCAGCCTCTCCTCCCACTCCCTCACCTTCCCAACTCTCCTCTCACCAACCTTCCCTTTCATCCCCTCCACCATTCCCCCTCCCATATTCCCATTTCACCACTTACCCCCTCCCTTCCCCTCTCTCCCACACCCTTACTCC